>NW_020940360.1:9978613-10477279 GCF_900497805.2 Vombatus ursinus | reverse complement strand
ACACACACACACACACACACACACACACACACACACACACACACACAGAATTCAGGCGCAAATTCAGCTAGAATTCCTGGAGAGATGAATGAATAGTTGTTTGTTTTTTTTTAAAAGAGTTCAAAAAATTCTTTTCATAAATGAAATGAGAATGCTAGAGGAAAAACTGGAAAAGAAATGAGAGCTATGGAAGAAAGAACTGAAAAGGGAATTAAAAGCTTGGCATAAGAGATACAAAACTTTGCCCAAGCAACAAATTCCCTGAAAATTAGAATGGACTAAATAGAAGCCAAAGACGCTATGAGACAGCCAGAAATATTAAAACAAAGTCAAAAGATTGAAAATATAGAAGAAAATATAAGGTATCTCATCCAAAACCAACTGACCTACAAAACAGAATTGGGGAAAAATTTTAAGGATCACTGGACTACCTGAACACTATGACCAAAAAAAAAAAAAAAAAAAAAAGGGCCTACATATCAAATTACAAGAAATCTTAAAAGAAAATTGTCCAGATCTCTTAGCATCGAAGAGCACTGTAGAACAGAATCTACCAGTCATTTCCTGAAAGAAATTCCAAACTATAAAATCTCAGGAACATAACAGACAAAATCCAGAGCTTCCAGGTCAAATACAAAATACTGCAAGAAGCAAGAAACAAAGAATTCAAGCCACAGTCAAGATCACACATGATTTAGCAGCCACAGAAAGGAGCACAAACCTTGGAATAAATATTCCAGAAGGCAAAAGATATAGGCTAACAACCAAGAATAACTTTTTCTAGTCTATCCTCAATGAAAGTCTTATTCTAGAGAAGGGATGGGGAACCTGTGGCCTTCTAGGTCCTTCGGTGTGGGCTTTTGTTTTTTTTTAACTGAGTCCAAGTTTTATAGAACAATTTCTTTTATTAAGGGGATATGTTCTGTGAAGTCTGGATTCAGTCAAAGGGCGGCATTTGAGGACCTTAAGGCCACAGGTTCTCCACCCCTGTTCTAGAGTCTCACAGTGATACGGAAGTGATGCTGGATTCTCAAAGGTTACACTATCAAGGCAGGTCTGTCTGCAGTCTTATCAGGCTAGAAAAGTTTTGAAAATGGCTCATTTAGGTAGTTCATATTGGTTTCTAAGCTTAGCTTAATATGAAAAAGATCATCACCACAGTGGCAACAGTGTGATAAACTTAGTAACCTTATCAGCTCTTCTCAGCCCACCTATTAAGAAGAGAAGGCGGGGGCAGCTAGGTGGCACAGTGGATAGAGCTCCAGCCTTGGAGTCAGGAGGACCTGAGTTCAAATCTACACTTACTAGCTGTGTGACCCTGGGCAAGTCACTTAACCCTGACTGCCTCACCCTCCCCCCACACTCCCCCCAAAGAAGAAGTGAAGGTGTTGAGATCCATATTAGGTAGATGGGAGTATTCTAAAGTAAAATATCTATTCATTAAACTTTAAGAATGAGTTAAAGACATCACTGGTTAACATTTTGTTATGCCAAATTCTAGCAATTTTATCTATTTGATTATAACAGTACAAAAGAAAAAAAATTAGATTTTTTTAGTATTTTAGATTGTTCTCCCTCTAATTAGTCAGTGTGTGTGTACGTGTGTGTGTGTGTGTGTGTGTGTGTGTGTGTGTGTGTGTGTGTGTGTATCCATGTTTACTGAACAAAGTAGACCTAATCCATTTACAGGATTCTGGGAGAATGAAAACCTCAACATGGCCCAAGTCAGCTTTATTTTCCCCTGGCTGACAGAAGTAGGGGAAGAACGAAACTAAGAAGGAGAGAAGGAAATATGTAAACGTGTCCCTTCCTCTTTATTATCACTATGTTATGGAAAATTATTTCCAGATTTGAGAGAACTTTTAGAATATATACTCTAAGAATGCTATCATATCTTTTAAACCAGTTACCATAAGTCATTACAATATTTATACATTACCTGGGCATTCTTTAGCTTGCAATGAGACAACATATGGAGTAACTGTATCTTTGAGCATCTCAGTTAGACCTTTGAATATTAAATCATGATCTGTTACATTCACACCTGTAGGGGGAAAAAAATCAATATCAGATTTTTTTTATCAATAATAATGACTCAACATGTCAAATGAACTACAAAGAAATAAAAACTACATTCCTGCTAATAGATTTTTTTTTTAACAAAGTGATCCACAAGATTTCACAACAATACTGGATTACCTAGAGGCAGTCTTATCTGTCTGTACCAGAATCTCAAAATACTCTCAAAGAAAGATATACAAAGAAGGAACAAAAACTTGAGACAAAAATATTTTATTACTTAGCTAGCTGCACTATATTAAATGAATATGTATAAAGTAAGTTTGTTATTGGGCAACTTAAAGCATATTTATTTATCTACCAAACATGTACTAAATGTTAGGCTCTGGGGGAGACATAAAAAGTTAGGTATAGTCCCTGCTCTCACAATAAAAATAGGTTAGTTGGGTGATAAGACAAATACATAGACAACTAAAAGACAATACATTTTAAAGTAGTCCCTCCACTGAGGTAGATCAAAATCCTCTTTGACTTAAATGGATGAAAAATCCATTACACTCAGGCCACCTTGAGAATAACCATATCTGAAGCTAGCTGTGCTAATGTAGGACAACGGGCACACTATCTTATCACCAAGTCATATTCAAAGTCTTTAGAGTAGAGTAATTCAAATTAATCAAACCTTTTGTAAATTGGGGATTATACTTGGTACTAGTGATACAAAGATAAGAACAAAAGGGTTCTTTTAACATCATATTTTAGTTGGGAAGTATAAGTACATAGATAAGCAAAAAAAAATGCAACAGAGACATATATGTACATATATGTGTGTATTATATATATGTATGTATGTTTGTATGTACGTATGCTCATCTGTTCAGTCATTTTTCAGCTGTGTCCCACTCTTTGTGACCCCATTTGGGATTTTCTTAGCGAAGATACTGGCATGGTTTACCATTTCCTTCTCTAGTTTACTTTACAGATGAGGAAACTGAGGCAAACTGGGTTAAGTGACTTACCCAGAATCACATAGCTGGTAAGTGTCTGAGGCCAGATTTGAACTCAGGAAAATGAGTCTTCCCGACATCAATCAAGAAAGGCCCTACATTAGAGGGGACACCTAAGCTGAATTTTGTAGGAAACTAGCAATTCTAAGATGAGGCGAGGAAAGAGGGCATTTCAGACGTAGGGCACCCACCTGAGCAAAGATGAAAAGGCAAAGTATTGTCATGGATAGAATGCTACATTTGGAATTAGGAAGACAAGTTCAAAACATGCCTGAGATATTTACTACTGGGCAAGTCATTTAACCTCTCCGGGTTTCAGTTTCTTTGTCTGTAAAATGAGGGGGTTGGACTCAATGACCTCTGAGGTGCCTTTTAAGTTGTACATCCATGTTCCTATGAAATGGAATGTCTTATTAAAAAACAGCTAGCAGGTCAGTCTGAAGAATAACATGAAATAAAACCAGAGTAGGTGGCAGCCATATTATGGAGGGTTTTAAATGACAGACTGCAGATTTTGTATTTTATCTTTGCAATAAGGAGCTGCTGAAGAATTTTGAGTAGGGGAATTAAATAACTAGATGGTACTCCAATAGGTGTATCAATTTAGCAACTGTGGAATAGAGAAGGGAAGGAATCCAGGAGGCTATTAAAATAGTCTAAGCAAGAAGTAACAATGGCCTGAATTAGGGTTGAAGCTGTAGAAGTGGAAAAAGATGGGGATAAATTTGAGGGATGTAGTGGTGGTAGAAATCAAAAAGACCTGACAACAGACAGATACGGGAAGTGACAACCTTCTAGGATGTAAATCCAGAAGATAAGAAGTCTGGTAGTACTTTCAATAGAAAGAGGAAAGGTTGAAGAGAGGGGTGAGGGGAACACAATAATAGTTTTGCATTATTTTCATTGGAGATATTCACAAGTAGTTGCTAACATAGGACTGGAGTCCAGGAGATAAATTACAGATTTGGGGGTCATCAACATAGAGATAATAACTAAACCCCTGGGAATTGAAGAAATCTCTAAGGGAATAAATATACATGTACATATATAGGCATTCATATTCACACATATGTGTATATAAATATAACACGTCTATATATACACATCTGTAAATAAATATACATATATACCAATATACATATAAACATATCCATATCTATTCTACCATGTTCCACATAGAAATGTCTATATGTCTATATAGATATGGATATAGATATACAGAAGATCAGCACCCTGGTCACAAAGCAGAAAGGTAAAGAATATAATACTTCATTAAAGGAGACTGAAAAGGAACTTACAGCAGAAAAAGAACAATGTGATGGATTCCAAAAAACACAGGAGAAATTGGGTGAATGGCAGTACTGACAGGAAGACAGGTTGAGGGGAACAAGATTCAGTTTTTGAAATCTTAAGTCTGAGATGCTGATGCTGGGTGAAACATACAAGTGGGAATGTCCTCTAAGACACAGAAACATGAATTTTGCTCCCAGAAGGGAGGTCAAGTCTGAAAATATTTATTTTAGAATCTTCTGCATGGAGACAGCAGATTAACAGATAAGTTATGGAGTCAGGAAGAAAAGACAGAAAAGGATTATTTACAAAGGTAGGAGAAGAACCAGGGGAATACAGTATTTCTGAAGCCAAAGGACAAGATCAGTGGTAGGGAAGGTCCTCCAGTGTGGCCCTTTGACTGAATCCAAATGTCACAGAACAAATCCCTTTAATAAAAAGATTTATTCTGTAAAACTTGGACTCAGTCAAAAGGCCATACCCAAGGACCTAAAGGGCCACCATGTGGTCTTGAGGCCACAGGTTTCCCACCCCTAGACAAGATTATATTAAGTGGGATACTTCAGACAGGACTGCACGGAGTGTGACAGAAAAATAACAGCAATGAACTTAGTAATCATTAATGTGCTCACTTTATTAATGTGAAAAAAAGGAGTTTCAATAAAATGGTAAGAGTAGAAGCCAGATTATAAGGGTCTAGAAAGAGACTGTGTAATGAAGTCAATTTTTTCAAGAAGAAAATGAGTAGGTAATTTTTTCAGGAAGTTTAGTAGTAAAGAGAAGAAAAAAGATGGCACAGTAACTACATGGAATAGAAGGTTCAAAGGACTCTTTGTCTTTAGGATTGGGGAGACTCAATCATTCTGGGGTCAGATGAAAAGAAGCAAGTGGAAAGAGAAAAACTGAAGATGCATGAGAGGATCTAACCACTGAAAAATGGTCCTGAATGAGATCTAGGGTATGAGATCCAGGGGATAATAGGAGTTGACCAATCTGATGCAGAGAATTGGGATAACTCTTCATTTGTGACTAGAAGGAATGAGGAAAGGGCTGGTGATGATACTAAGAAGTGTTGATAAACAGAAGAAGGAAGCTATGGTAACTAGAATGTTTTAAGTAAAGTAAGAGGCTTAGTCATCTGCTATCACTGTGTGGGATAGAAGTGAAGTTAGACACTTGAGAACAAAGGAAATGTTTTGGAAGTTACTCGGGGAAAGAAATAGAGAGTCAATGGTAGGAAAAGGCCAGGTGAAGTTTTTCACCATATAGGCTTAAGGTAGGCAAACTCAACTGTATTCGATGACTATCTCCCTGAACTCTGAAGAACCTGGGAGCAGAAGGGGAGAATTAGACAATGGTGACTATTTATTTAAACGATGTTTTATTTTTTGCCCAATTACATGTTAAAACAATTTTTAATGTGTTGTTTTTTTTTAATTTAAGTTCTGGGTTCCATATTCTATCCCTCCCTCTCTCCCTTCTCTCCCTCCTCCCTGAGATGGTAAACAATTTGATAGAGATTATACATGTGCAATCATAGAAAACATTTCCATATTAGTCATTCTGTACAAGAAGACTCAAACTAAAAAAGAGAAGGAAGAGAAAGAGAGAGAGAAGGTATGCTTCAATCTGTATTCAGACAATATCAGTTCTTTCTCTGGAGGTGGATAGCATTTTTTTTCTTTGTTTGTTTTTTGTTTTTGGCTAGGCAATGGAGTTAAGTGACTTGCCCAAGGTCACACAGCCGGATTTGAACTCAGGTCCTCCTGAATCCAGAGACAGTGCTCCATCTACTGCGCCATCTAGCTGCCCCAAAATTCACAACTAAGTGAATAGCATTTTTCATCATGAGTTCTTTAGGACTGTCTTGAATCACTGTATTGCTGAGAATAGCTAAGTGATTCACAATTGATCATCATATAATATTACTATTACTATATACAATGTTCTCCTGATTCTCCTCACTTCACTTTCCATCAGTTCACGTAAGTCATTCCACATTTTTCTGAAATCATTCCACTCGTCATTTCTTATAGCACAATAATATTTCATCATAATCATATACAACAACTTGTTCAGTCATTCCCCAATTGATGGGCATCCTCTCAATTTCCAATTCTTAGCTACCACAAAAAGAGTTGCTATAAATATTTTTGTACAAGTAGGTCTTTCCCCCCCCTTTTTTTTAAATTTCTTTGGGATATAGACCTAGCAATGGTATTGCTGGATCAATGAAGTATGCACAGTTTTATAGCCCTTTGGACATAGTTGCAAATTGCTCTCCAGAACAACTGGTTCAGTTCACAACTCCACCGACAGTGCGTAGTATCTCATTTTTTCCTACATTCCTTCCAACATCTATCATTTTCCTTTTGTCATGTTAGCCAATCTGATAGGTGTGAGGTGGTACCTCAGAATTATTTTAATTTGCATTTCTCTAACCAATAGTGATTTAGAGCATTTTTTCATATGATTACAGATAGTTTTGATTTCTTTGTCTAAAAACTGCCTGTTTATATCCTTTGATAATGATGGTGATTACATTTTTCACATTTTTTTATTAATTTTTTTTGATTTATCAATAATCACTTCCATATGCTTTTGAGTTGGTGGGTGCTTATCCGCCTGGGACCCTTTGTAGTGCCACTTCCCTTATTTTTGCTGAGGCACTGGAAGACCCGTTTGCTATAGAATGCCGAGGCACCAGAATCTCCTCCTGGTGTGCTAAAGTTTCATACTGCTCCCTTTCCCCCAGGGTAAGAGGGGCCTTTCCCGTTAATCCTTCTAGCTACCTGGACTACTGCACTGCTGCACCCCATCTTTCTTCTGGTTCAGCTGTTCCAGGATTTTTTCTGGGGTGATATTTTCTGGGTTTTCAGAGGTCGACAGGGGAGGGTGACAGCGACTACCTTTTTACCCCACCATCTTGGCTCCCGGAAGCGGAAGTCAATGATGTTGATTATTAAGGAACAAGGATTAGCAGATTAGGAGTTTGGAAAGATCAAGAGGAGCCAAGAGTTCCTACGGTAGCATCTAGTAAAGCATTAAGAAATTAATAAAGCATTAAGAAGGATGGAGGTTAAACAAAGCCAGACAGGGGAGATAAACTGAGATAATAGGGTTAAGTCTAGGAACCAGAGGCCATGATAAGGATAAATAATAAATCAAATCATTTTATAGACAATTCATCCAAATCTTATTTCATGCAAACAAGATTAATACAGTCCAACCATCTGTTGTTGTTGCTGTTAGCTGTTTCAGTTGTGTCAAACTCTTCATGACCCCATTTGTGGTTTTCTTGGCAAAGATACTAGAGTGGTTTGCCATTTCTGTCTCTAGCTCATTTTACAGATGAGGAAACTGAGGCAAACAGGGTTAAGTGAGTTGCCCAGGGTCACACAACTAGTAAGAATCTGAGGCTAAATATGAACCCAAGTCTGCCTGACTGCAAGCTTAGTGCTCTATCACCTTGCTGCCTTTAGTCCGACCATCATGCTTCACTAAGATCAAAGAACTGAGGCACAGAGAAATCAAATTAAGATAAATTCAACAGAAGAGCTGAAAACAGAGTCCAGGAATCCAAGATACCTGTCATTCTATTCCACCAAGATTGCTGACTAATTTCCACATTGTCAAACCTGTATTGCAGATACTCATAGAACATAGTCTAAGGAAGTTACTGGCTGAAGAAACCATAACAAGTAAATTTTCTTGGCCTTCCTAGAAATTAACATGAACCTGAGTATTATAAACTAATCTCACCTCAAATTCTTTTTATGGATTGCTCATGCAAATAGTTATCAAAGAGATAAATTGTGCACAAGGTTTCCATTATGCTTTTTTTTTGTTCCTAAAATATATGCCAACAAATGAATTAGAAATACCTAGAACAATAGCAGCAGCAGGAATTTCTCTGGATTTTATTTGATAGTTCCAGTTTGTTGACTTCTTTCGAAACTCCAAGTGAGATTTTCCCAGAAATTCTATTAGATTGTCAAATAGATTTTTATTCAATTCCTCCTGTAGTTCCTAAAAAAATAAAAGAAAAAAAAACTCAGTATTTTTCCAGGTATAAAGAACTTTTAGTAGTTCTGAAAGCTACCAAGTAAGCTGTCATGGGTTTCTTTGCAAGTAAGAATTCTGATTTCTTAGATAACTACCAAGAGGAAATAGAATTTATTATGTTTATTCCTTCTTCTATTTCTGTCCTTAAGATCTATATGTAATCTTTATTGTGTTTATTTGCTTATAGAGAACAACAGAAGCAGATTATCTGTTTAGAAATGTTGTTTCTTAGAGCACTACATAAATGCTCACTATTATTACTGTTGGTGTTGGTGGTGTTGTAGCTGCTCACCATATGTGCTGACGAATCATCTACATGATTAAGCAAAGGTATACTACACTTCTTTTATACTATTAAGCTGATCAGCACAGAAAACTAGAAAAACAAAAAACCCACATCCCTACCCTCCAAAAATTAAATGCAGGTATCAAAGATGAAGTGGAGGAAAGAAAGTAACTTCCTGGTTACTTTCTGGCAGATTGTCCTCCTTTCTAAACAGTTCCCATTAGATCATGAAACAAATCTCAACTGACATTCAATAGTTCAAACCTAAAGAGTAAAAAAATTAGTTAATTATTTCAAACCAGAAGAATTTAAAAAAAAAAACTGCCTTAAACAACAAGAAAAAATAAGAGTTCTCATTTTTAAAAAATTACCATTCCTGTTTTGATCTTAGATGAGTTTAAAAAAAAAAACCGAACTATGATTCTAGGACAAAGTTGAAAAAAATAAAAGAATAATTTTTTATCGTATTGCTTTTTTGTAAAATAATTTGACCTCTATCATACTTAGTTTTCCATTTTCTATTTCCAATTATGAGAAATTAAATGTGATTTACTCTAAGACCAAGAATTGACTCATAGAATTCATTTCTATAGTTATAAAAATATCTTTAACCCACAAGGATTAATAGGTTATCCAAATACTTATCATTCGTCAGAACCTGGTTCAACAAAACAGGGAAAGAAAGCCCCAAGGAATTCCTTTGGTTAAAGGTTAATGTTCCTTTTGAATTGGTTTTCTTGGTTTGCCAGTCCACTAATATGAACCAAAATGGAAACAAAAAAGTAACTAGATAGTGTATTTTGATGAGAGATCAGTATGCAATTTTGTTTGGATTATCTTTCTCCCTCCAGGAAGATGAAAAATTTCTCTATGTGAACTTGGCCAAGTAAGCGGGGTAGCTCCACATCATCAAAACACAAGATGGGAACTGTTAGAAGGCAGACAGAAAAATACTGGTTTCAATCATCCTTTAAGACAGTTAATAATCCAGACCTCATTCATTTTAAAGGTTCCTACTAAGCATCTCAGAAAACAGAATATACAGAAAAAATATTTTAAAACCTAAGCTTTCATGTGCTTAATAAAAAACTTACTAGTAATAGGAGATTTGTGGAATGCATAATCTAAAAAACATATATAATCTAAAATAATTTATGTCTTCTGATTATTATAATACTATTTAAGAATATGTCTGTTAAGGGCTCCAAGAATTTACAAGCTCTCAAGATAAATAACAAAAATCATGCTGTGAAGATATGATCCTAGATGACTGGGAATCCTGCCCAGTTTTAGCCTATGGCACTTTTTCCTTCTATTCTGGAGACAGCCAACAAACATCACCTCTGACAACAATGCAAATTGCTAGCCTGAATTCAGCAATCTTCCATTCTCTTAAGACTGGTACCTGGCAACCTTTTATCTTTCATCGGTGGAAAGCAGAAAGAAAAAGAATTAAGTGTTTTGGTATAAAAGGCCTTTTCTGAGACCTGCGTCCTCCCTGTGGTAAATAAAAATTAACCTTCTTCAACTTCCACTGACCTACATATGAAAAATAGGATAAAACTAGGAAATTAACTAAAAAAGCAATATTCACTGTTCTATCTCCTATTCTCTTCCAACAATTTTTAGAGCTTAAAGACTTGCTACAGTTAATTGAGATTTTATGTCACTTCAATTGTTTTGGTTTCAAATGATACTATCTGTTATTAATTTTTTTTTATTTCATTAGGATCACAGATCTAGAGCTAAATTAGGTGTTAAGAGCTCATCTAGTCCAACCCCTCATTTATTTTACACATAAGGAAACTAAAACTCAGAGGTATGAAGTTGTTCCTTGCTTAAAGTTTATAGAGAGTAAATAACAGGGCCAGAATTTGAACTCAAGTCCTATGATTACAAATTCAGTGCCTTTTTGACTTCACCACTGGGTGTTAATTACCAATGCAAATCAACAAACATTTATTAAGCATCTCTTAACACAACTTTGCCACCAAACAGTAATGTTCATTATTGTTCTTTTATCAACAAGTAATGACTGTAACGATAACAACAATAATACCAATAATAAGCCGAAACTCTATCATATGGTTTGTAACTACATTAGTAGAAATGGTTTTATATACTCATGGAATGTTGTAACTGAAATTCCAGTGAAGAAACTAAGAGCCACAAGGTTAAAGTGACTTGTCGCAAACCACACAGCTCCTTATTGGCAGGGTCAGGATAATTATACAAGTCTGCTGACTTGCAGAACTATTTCATGGTGCTACTTCATAGTTGATTGTGTCTATACTACACAAACCTGTAAGTATATATATGACATTGCTCAAGGGCACCCAATCTGAACATCGTTCAGCCTTCACAAGAAGGGGTAAAATATGTATGGCACTCAACTTTTTTTTTCTTTAAACAGTATTTTATTTTTTCCCCAGTTACATGTCAAGAAAATTTTAGCATTCATTTTCAGAACCAGATCAAAAGGGAAAAAAAAAACAAGAAAGAATAATAAAGTAAGTAAAAAAAATATGCTTCAATCTGCATTCAGAGTCCACCAGTTCTTTATCTGGATATGAATACCATTTTCTTTCATGAGTCCTTTGTACTTGGTCTTCAATCATCGTGTTACTGAGAAGAGCTGAGTCATTCATAGTTGATCACCACACAATGTTGTTCATGCTATGTACAATGTTTTCCTGGTTCTGATCATTTCACTTTGCATCAGTTTGTACAAGTTTTTCCAGGATTTTCTGAAATCTAACTGTTCATCATTTCTTATTGCACAATAGTGTTCTATTACATTCATATACCACAGCTTGTTCAGCCATTCTCCAACTGATGGGCATCCCCTCAATTTCCAATATTTTGCCACCACAAAAAGGGCTGCTATAAACATTTTTGCACACATAGGTCCTTTTCCCTTTTTTATGATCTTTTTAGGATACAGATCTAGTAGTGGTATTTAACTAGTTCAAAGGGTATGCACAGTTTGGTTGCCCTTTGGGTACAGTTCTAAATTGCTTTTCAGAATGGTTGGATCAGTTCACAACTCTACCAACAATGTATTAGTGTCCCAATTTTCCCACATCTTCTCCAGCATTTATAATTTTCCTTTTCTGTCATATTAGTCAATATGATAGGTTTGAGGTGGTACCTCAGAGTTGTTTTAATTTGCATTTCTCCAATCAAAAGTGATTTAGAGCACTTCTTCATGTGCCTTTGGATAGCTTTGATTTCTTCATCTGAAAACTGCCTGTTCATATCCTTTGACCACTTATCAACTGAGGAATGACTTATATTATTATAAATTTACTTAGTTCTCTATATATTTGAGAAATGAGGCCTTTCTCACAGATACTTGCTATAAAGATTGTTTCCCATCTTTCTGCTTTCCTTCCAATCTTGATTGCATTGGTTTTGCTTGTACAAAAGCTTTTTAACAATATAATCAAAATTATCGATTTTACATTTTGTAATGCTCTTCATCTCTTGTTTGAGCATGAATTCTTCCCCTCTCCAGAGATCTGATGGGTAGACTATTCCTTGCTCTTCTAATTTGCTTATGGTGTCATCCTTTATGTCTAAATCGTGCCAAAAGTCTGTCATATCTAATTTTTTTTAATACTCTAATTACTTCTTTAGTCTCTTTCTTATTTATTTTTTGGTTGGATTTATCAAGTTCCGAGATTCCCCACTAGTATAGTTTTGCTGTCTATTTTCTATTTCCTCCTGTAACTCGCTTAACTTCTCCTTTAAGAATTTGGATGCTATACCACTTGGTGCATATATGTTTAGTACTGATATTGCTTCATTGTCTATGGCACCTTTTAGCAAGATGTAGCTTCCTTCCTTATCTCTTAATTAGGTCTATTTTTGCTTTTACTTTGTCTGAGATCAGGATTGCTACCCCTGTTTTTTTTTACTTCAGCTGAAGCATAATAAATTTTGCTCCAACTGCTTACCTTTACTGTGTGTGTGTCTCTGCTTCAAGTGTGTTTCATGTAAACAACATAGGAACATATTATAGGATTCTGGTTTTTGATCCACTCTGCTATGTTCTTCCACTTTATGGGAGAGTTCATCCCATTCACATTCACAGTTATGATTACTACTTATGTATTTCCCTCCATCCTATTTTTCCTCCTGTCTGTCCTTTCTCTCCTTTCACTCTTTCCCTCCTCACCAGTGTTTTGCTTTGGTCTACCGCCTCCCATAGTCTACCCTCTCTTCTGTCAGTACCCACCCCTCCATCCCCTTTATTTGATTTCCTCCCCATCTACTTCCCCATCTGGTAAGATAGATTTCTATATTCAACTGATTGTATATATGGTTCTCTCTTTGAGCTAATACTGATGAGAGTAAGGTTCAAGTGAGGCTCATCACTCACCCTTCAGTCTTCCCCTCCACTGTAATAGGTCTTTCATGCCTCTTCATGTGAAATAATTTACCCCATTCTACTTCTCCCTTCCTTCTGCACACAGGATACTCCTCTTTCTCATCCCTTACCTTTTTTCTATGTCATTCCCTCAAATTCACCTTCTACCTGTACCCTCTGTCTATGTATATTCCTTCTAGCTGTACTATTAGTGATACAATTTTTAAGAATTACAGGTATCATTTTCCCATGTAGGGATGTAAATAGTTTAGCTCTATTGAATCCCTTATGTTTTCTTTTCCCTTTGTACCTATTTATGCTTCTCTTGAGTCATGATATTGGGAGGTCAAATTTTTGGTTCAGTTCTGGTCTTCTTATGAAAGCTTGAAATCCTTCTATTTCATTGAATGATCGTTTTTTCTGATGTATTATGCTTAATTTTGCTGGGTAAGTGATTCTTGGTTGTATTCCTAGCTCCTTTGCTTTCTAGAATATCATGTCCTCAGATCCTTTAATGCTGCAGCTGACAAATCTTGTGTAATCCTGATTGTAATTAGCCACTATTTGAATTGTTTGTTTCTAGCTACTCATTGTATTTTTTCCTTTACCTGATAGTTCTGAAATTTGGCTATAATGTTCCTTGGAGTTTTTATTTTGGGATATCTTTCCTGAGGTGATCAGTGGATTCTTTCAATGCCTATTCTCCCCTCTGGTTCCAGGACATCAGGGCAGTTTCCTTTATAATTTCTTGAAAGATGCTGTACAGGTCCTCCTTTTGATTATGGCTTTCAGGTCATCCAATGATTCTGATATTGTCTTTTCCTAGATCTATTTTCTAAGTCAGTTGTTTTTCCCATGAGGTAGTTTATGTTTTCTTCCATTTTTTTTCATTCTTTTGAATTTATTTGATTGATTCTTGATGTCTCAAAGAGTCATTAGCTTTCACTTCCCAATTCTCACTTTTAAGGTGTTGTTTTCCTCAATTAGCTTTTCCATTTGGCCAATTCTACTTTTTAAGCAATTTTCTAAACTGTTGACTCTTTTCATAATTCTCTTGCATCACTCTCATTTCTTTTCCCATTTTCCCTTCTATTTCTCATATGATTTTTAAGCTCCTTTTTAAGCTATTCCATGAGTTCTTTCTGGGTTTGAGACCACTTCCTATTTTTCTTTGGGGTTTTGCCCATAGGTGTTTTGACACTACTATTCTCTTTTGAGTTTCTGTACTGGTCTTCCCTGTCACCATAATAACTTTCTATGCTCAGATTCTTTTTTGTTGTTTTTTGCTCATCTTTTTTTTGGGGGGGGATGCTTTTTCCTTTCTTTTAAATATGAGCTCTGCTCCCAGTGTGGAAGGGGCACTGTCTCAGGCTACTTTATGCCAGTGGCTGTAGGTCTTGACTGTTTACCTAGTACTGTGCTGATGTTGTCCTGAGGCCCCCCAGGGGACCTTGGTGTCTGGTGCTGTGCTGAGGGGGTGGGGGGGGGTGGCTGGTGCTGCTGGAGGCCTTAGGAGTCTGGCAGCTTACCTGGTGCTGAGCTGGGGTCCTAGTGGTAGTGTCTGGCATATGCTGAGGCCCAGTGGGGTGCTTCTGCATTTCCGTGGGGCTAAACTTAAGCTTGTGAAGGTCTGGCTGCTGAAGGATGCCTGTTTGCTCAGTGCTATACTGAAGCACATGGTGGTTGTCTGAGTTAAAGTCTGCTGCTTCCGCTGACTATGCTAAGATATGTTGGGGGCGGGGTGTCCCTGATGTTGGTACTTGCCTACTCTACCACACTGGGGCTCAGGATGTCCTGCTGGTTTGCTGAGGTGGGGCTTGTTGCTGGCTTGCTTGGGATGCTTCTTGTCCTAGAATGCACTCCCCTTTTACCTGAGTGAGATGGACCTTTTTCACCCATTTTCCAAGCGTCTTGGGCTTAAGGATTATTTCACTCCTCTTTTTGCTGGTTCTGTTGTTCCAGGTTTTGTCTTGGGGTGCTATTTTATAGTTGTTTAGAAATGAATATGGGAGAGTTACAGCGATTTACTGCTTACTCTTTTTTTTTTTTAAAGTAGCCACTGTCTTAGTCAGTTCCAGGGAGTGAGTATCCATTTCTGTGGAGAACTTTTCACAGAATGTCATAAGCTTCTCCTTACCTTTTAATTCATTCCATCTCAATGTAATTCAACAATTAAAGAAACATTTAAAACACAGTTGCTGTATGAATGTACAGTAGATTAAAGTTAAATGATTTATTCACCTGAGAAACACTGTGCTTGATTGGTACTGAAAATAAAGATATGAAAAACAATAGCATCTCTGCCCTTGAAAAATTATAATCTAATAATGAGATATGACATTTCTACAAACAAGTATAATATAAAACAGGACATGTGGTAAGAGCAAAGGAGAAATCCACAAGAAATGCTTTAAGATAATTTGAGGAGGGTGATATCATTTACCAAATTCCTTCAATAATGTATACCATAGTTGCCAACTCATTATTTCCCATATTATTTTCTTTTGGGAATTATGCAGATGGAAGATAGATCACTTCTTGTATAAATCTCCTCAAAACCCTTGATCAGACTGCTGATACAATCCTGGGGAGTAGGCATAGGCTGTATAAATAACAGTCATGTTTCAAAGCCTAGCAATAAGACTGTACATGGGGTACAATAAAAGTAAAACTACATATAAAGAGCTAGTCACAAAAGGTATTCAGTATGAACACAATCCAAAAGTCTGAAAGTTGTTACTGTTGGTAGTTGATGTGTGAGATTTTCCCATGAAAGGTATATAAATTATACTTGATGGTTCTGTTTTATTTCAAATATTTCATCAAGGAAGGGAAGGAAAGGACTAAAAGTGATCTAAAATATTAAGTTAACTCTGAGTCATTATAATAGTACCTACCTCAGCTTCAGATTTCATCTGTTGCCATAACAACTGACAAGTATCAAAGCGTAGTTTGCTATCTTCAGAAAGACTTGCACCTTCATTGAAATAGTCAGCTGAGAACACAGAAAATAAATAAGAACCTGTAATTTTTAAATTTTTTTTCACATTAATTATGAAAAAACACTACGCAACCCCTTCAAAGAAAACTTCTCTTGGTTTAAAACTAAAAATCACCCTAACTTGCAGAAGTACAAGCTAAAATGTAAGTCATAAGACTTGTCAAATCTTAACACATCTCAAGAATATTCATACATGATGATAAACACTTCCCACAAAACATTAAGAAGTAGCAAAAAAAAAAAATGTTCTTGGAAAATCATAAATCACAATATCTCAGAATCAGAGAGGACCTCATTAATCATCTAGTCTAACTCATACTTGAACCAAAATCCCTTCAACAATATCCCTGCCATCTACTATGGCAGGCCATTCCATTCTGGAGCAGTTCTACTTGTTAGGAAGCTTGGGTGGCTTTGGCAATTAAGTTACAGAGTGGCCAGCTGGGCACAGATTTGACATCAAACTCAGTGACTGGGTGTAGCAATAAACTGATGACCTACAATCTTTTCCATTCTCTAAAATACGGTGAAAGTTAACCAACTGTGTACTCTTGAACAAAAGCGATCTTTTGCTCTCAGTTTTCTCATCCATAAAATAAATGCCTTCTAATTCTAAACTTCTATGATCTTAAGCATCACAAAGGATCAATGTTGCTTGACACTTTTCTAAGGTGTCAAATAAGACCAGTGTTTAAATGGTAAATCACTACATGGCATGTGAAATGAGTTCAGATTTCTAAATTCACTTTTCAATGCTTCAGTTCTGTTTATCAGTTTAAAACAAGCTAGCTTGCCAAATAATAGCCCCAAAATGCCATCTTCAGTGTTTCTAATTTCATTTACCAGGAATGCCATGAAAAGAGGTACGTCAAACCTGGGATAAATATGACATCAATGTAAACAATATCTTTGGAACAGCAAAATAAATTGTGGCATATGAATGCAGTGGAATACTACTGGGACAAAAGAAATAATGAAAGGAAAAGAGAAAGGTTTCAAAGTGAAGTGAGCAGAATCAGAGGAACAATTTATATGATAACCACACTATAAAGACAAATGACTTTGAAAGAAGTAAGTAACCTCACCAACCATGATTCTGGAGGATCAGTGGTGAAACATACTACCCAACTCTTAAAAGAGTAGTGATAGATTCAATCTAAAATGAGACATAATTTTTTTGCATACAGCCAAGACAGGAATTTATTTTGCTTGACTCGGCACATTTATTACTATGGTTTTTCTTCTTCTTTTGATGGGGATTTTGGAGACAGGAGGGGGAGAAAATTGATTTTTGTTCATTGAAATAAATTAAGAGAATAAACAATATCACTTTGGCTTTGCATAGTGTTCTATAGACTTAAAAGTACTCACACACACATTATTTCACCTTGCAACAACCCTATGAGATAGGTGGGGAAAATGAACAAACTTAGACACAGTTGTTAAATTCCTTGTCCAGGGCCACTAAAGGAGGAAACAGAGAAGCTAAAACTTTTGATGTCAAGTCCTATTCAATGTACAGGTCATGGTAGCACATAAATATGGACCAAAGTACATTATCTAATTCCACATAAATATGTGGTCCTAAAGAATTTCTGTTTTGTATATTTATTGTTTCTTTTTAAACTGTAACATTTACAAAAGAATGGGGCCCACAGTTATTAAATAAGAATGCAGCTATTTCCAATGTAGAAAACCCTAACAGTAGTGGGAAACAGTAAACTAATAAAGTACTGGCAAATATCCAAGGTGACAAAGCTACACACTTAAAAGAATTATGGGATAGGCTTCCAAGTGTCAAATTGGTGAATTATCACCTTTTGGATGAGCTCAATTATCCTTCTTCATACGTGGTTCTTGGACCACATCTAACCTTGCCTACCGCTTCTTTGAATTCCTATTTTTGTCATTGCTGACCTGTATTTCTGAACCTGGGACATCTCCTTCTCTGGCTCTGGCCTACTTCCCATCTGGTGATAATAAAGCATTGGCTCTCCCTGAAACAACCAAGCTCCGGGTGGTTTCTAACCCCTGCTAAGAAACTTGTCACAGTGGCTCCTACTTCTGGCCCCACCCCTAGAGACTGGGTCCAGGAACAACTGTACTGCTACTATTTTTATTTGGCAGCTCCTGATACTGCAAAATTTATAGGAAAAAAGAAATCTAAGTATAAAACTGCTCATCTGTATCAGTAGAAGGAATTTTGGCACAGAAAGTTCTTCATGAAATCATGGGTCTGGACAAAAATAAAATTCATTGTATACTATACAAACTACTTTGTACATCATGAAATACTACGTAAATGTGAGTTATGTGGCAGATTTAGTGTTACGTAAGCAAATCAATAACACTGATTATTGAATTTTAGCTAAAATCCAGTAAAATGATTTTACATAATATACTTTGTACAGCTAGTAAAAAAAAAAAATCTGTTACCACATAGCATTTACTTTTTTTCTTTTTTCAGTAAAGCAATTGGGGTTAAGTGATTTGCCCAGGGTCACACAGCTAGTAAGTGTCAAGTGTCTGAGGCCACATTTGAACTCAGGTCCTCCTAACTCCAAGGCTGGAGCTCTATCCACTGCGCTACCTAGCTGCCCCATATAATTTACTTTCTTGAAAGTAGAAAAACAAAATAGTCTTCAAGTGTAAATTAAAAGTTTCTATTTCTAAAAACAATTTCTAACGTTAGATTTTATTTTTGTTATTTACCAGTCCCTGAAAAAAGGAATTATTTCTAATGTGAATTCACTGTTCACTATCTCAAGTTTATCTCTGTGACTTTCCAATCTTTCAAGGAAAAAAAATAATTAAAAACTGAGACAGGGTACTCTGATTTGAGACCAACTTAATAAAGCCCGAATGTCCTAAGTCACTTTTTTCCTTCTGTTATTGAGAAGTCTAGTAGTATTTAGACCAGGGATGGGGAACCTGTGGCCTCGAGGCCACATGTGGCCTTCTAGGTCCCCAAGAGTGGCCCTTTGACTGAATCTTTGGAGTTTGGATTCAGTCAAAGGGCCACACTTGAGGACCACATCAGCCTGGCTTAGATTATGAGGAACAGGTCAAGAGTAGACCTCTTTGATCTTTGAGAAAAGTCCTATTCCACATTCAAATTATTACTTTTGTTTCAATTCAAGAATTTCTTGACTAAGTGGGTCTTTTAAGTCCCTAACTGTGTGGCTGAGACTATCTTTGCTTTCGTATTTGTATCCCCAGTACAGGAGTTGGCACACAGTGAACATTTAATAAATGTTTATTCATCCATTCATGCATTCATCCTAAATGAGGTAAAGGGTACACATGCTTCACTGCCAAATTCAACCTCGTAATTTTTGCACATATTATCGTTTCTACATGGCAACTAGCAGTGCTATCAGATAGTTATACTTAATCAATACTTTTTTGATTGATTGCAATTTGGTTTGCATGAGTAAAGTAAATCATCTATCTCAAAATAAATAGTTTTCTGCTGACATATAGAAAAAGTAAGCAGTCAATATCTTTTTAAAAACTGAAAACATCCATTACAGGACATTTATTATATATCTTGATTTTTGAAGGTCTATTTAGATTCTTCTTTAAGTCAAAGCCCCAAGAATTTATCTTCTCCATCTGATAGTCACCAAGGGAACAAAATCAGCATGTATGCATGGGTAAATAAACCAAACCTTGACATGGGAATTACTAAACTGACTGAACTGGGCCTGAAAAGATTGATAGGTTCCTTGGATCAAAAAAACAAAGTATTAACTCACCTAATGGAAAAGAGACCTTTTTCCTCTTAAAATCTGGTTTAAATACAAAGCAACCCTATAGGAAAAAAGTGACAAATTAATAAAATTCAAAGTATAAAAATAACATATACATCTATATAGCTAAAGAATTTGATTAGTCAATTAAAAAACCATATATGGAAGCCAAAACCTTTTCTCTATATTTTGAAAGGAAAATATACTCTCTAATTATCCAATTTGTAGATCATCCATTGTCACTTTAACCTCTTTTACATAATATGTTGCTGTTTAATACCGACCCATGATAAAAGACAGGGAAAATAAAAGAAATCTTGTTTCTTGTTAGGAATTCTTATAAGGGAGGAGGAACAGCAGTATAGAAACCATAAACCAAAATGAAGTTTGAGGTTTATTGCTAGATTTTTAAAAACTGTAATAATTTCCTTCCTAAATTTAATTAACAAAAAGCAAATGCCACGCCAATGAGGTCAAAGGAAGAAAAAAATGGTAACGCCAAAAAAATTCTTGATGTCCTTTTAAAAAGACAGACGTGGCACCAAAGGGCAATATCAGTTTAGAATAAAATTGGGAAGAAGTTTGGTACAGGGGATAGACTCTGGATTTGTGGATTAGGAAGGCCTGGATTGGAATGCCACATCAGACATATACTCTGTGTGTGTATATGTAGGGGATCATTTGATTTTTCTGAATCTTAGTTTCAGAGGTGTTCTGGAGCAAGCTCAAACACACTCATAGGAGCTATTTGTTACACGTTAAGTCTGAACATACATCTCAAAAATCAACAAATGCTACAAAAATCAGGGCTTAATTTATTATTTTATTGGTGTCTAGTAAGATAGTGAGTGATGGTGAAAGTGATAATAATGCACATTAAACTTAGAAGTGTGTCCTGGTTGCTAAAAATTTACCAGCATTCCTCTGCATAGCTTCTTCATTTGCAAAATGAGAATAAAAATAGGACCGATCTCACAGGGCAAATGAGATAATGTACATAAAGGGCTTTATTAATGCTATATTAAAGTGAGCTATTATTGTTATTGATATAAACTCATTTTGAAAATCTTATTTTTCAAAAGTAATAAGCAGTGAGGGGAAAAAGTAGTTTGTGGAAAGTTTGGTGTGAGACCCAGTTAAGTCAAACCATTCCAAAGACATTTAAAGACAAAACTGGAAGGAGACACACACACACACACACACACACACACACACACACACACACACACCCCCACCCACCCCTAAATAAAACAAAACCAAACCCTCTACCATCACAATTAAACAACAACAAACATTGGTCAGGATTTCTATACCCAAAATTTATTTCCTCAAGAGTGAAAATACTACAAATAGGACTAACACGTCAGTCTCCAATATGCTAAGGGAGGAAAAAGAAATGGAAATAAAGGAAACAAAGACAGGAAAAACATCTGAATGAGGTCAAGTATGTATAGAATGTATATCCAGGAGAATAACCTTCCCCCAAGAAACTACTACACCTTAGCTGTCCAAAGGAGGCAACACAGGGCTGTCCAGGAAACCTACTCTCCAATCTCCAGAAGGCTGCTTCCAGGAAGGTGTACCACTCCACCAATCCCCCCTGGTTTTTGCTGTCCTTTAGAACATGTGGTTCCCTCTTTGTGAACTCCTTTACTGTCCTGCCTCTTCCTCTTCACAAGTATCATCTTTGAAGCAGAAGGAGATCTCTAGGGAAGACTATACGAGTAAGCAGACTTTCCCTGCTAGTGGCCCAAGAACATCCTCTGTTCAGTAACTATGCTTAGCTCCCTGTAGACTTCTGATTTCCACAAGATCTGGATTAGACACATAGTAAGTATTTAAATGCTTTTTCATTCATTCATCTGTCTGCTCACTTTTATAGGCTTAAGTCCAAGTGTTCAGGTCAATAGCCTCAATCAAATCATCCTTTTTTTAATTATTTATTTTTAGTCTTCAACATTCATTTCCATAAGATTTTGAGTTTTCAATTTTCTCCCCCTCCCACTCCTCTCCCCTTCACAAGACAGCATGCAATCTGATATAGGCTCTACTTATACATTCATATTAAACATATTTTCTCATTAGTCATGATGTAAAGAACAATTAGAACTAGTGGGAGGAGCCACGAGAATGAAGTAATAAAACAAAACTACAAAGGAAAAGGAGAGCAAATATTATGCTTCCATCTGCATTCAGACTCCATGGTTCTTTCTCTGGATGTGGATAGCATTTTCCATCGTGAGTCTTTTGGAGTTGTCTTAGATCCTTGCGTTGCTGAGAAGCGCCAAGCCTATCAAAGTCAGTCATTGCACAGTGAGGCTGTTATTGTGTACAACGTTCTCCTGATTCTACTCATTTCACTCAGCATCAGTTCATATAGGTCTTCCCAGGTTTTTCTGAAGTCTGCCTGCTCATCATTTCTTATAGCACAATTCCATTACATTCATATACCACAACTCATTCAGCCATTCCCTAATTGATGGGTGTCTCCTCAATTTCCAATTCTTTGCCACCACAAAAAGAGCTACTATAAATATTTTTGTACCCATGGTTTTAAATCATCCTTAATGAGATATCAATATATACCCAAGCTAAGGGTATTCCCCATACTCTCTCAAAGGAATGTCCTCAATTATTTCAACATGATATTAAAGAGGATATTCATGCTTTCCATTGGGAGAGTCTTAGAAGATAGAACAAAATTTTCATCATTTAACCTCATCAAGTTCAACTAATCACATATAATACATTTCCATATACTAAATTTGAATCGAAGAAAGCTTCCTTGAAAGGTAAAGCATCAAAAGTATTATAACACCCAGAAATACCCCCTCTCTGCTAAAAAAAAAAATAATAATAAATGAATAAATGGGATTGAGAGACCTACAGACCCATATGCCTACTATCTGAACTCTATAAACTCCTAATGAAAATCATCTAAATATGCAACAGTGATATATGTTTAATGAAAATAGGATGCAAGCTTTTGAGCTTTTGCAAGTTATAGCATCCTCAATAATGTGAGTAGCACTGATAATCCAAGATTCCACTGTTCTTACTCTTGTTTATTTTTAAAAAGCATTTGCTTTGGTAAAGAAAAATGTAGCCCTAAACACTCTTCTCCAACAGGGTGTCTCCCATGCATATATTAAAATCATATACTATCCCTTGATAAATGCAAAAGATAATTTGTCCAAGAATCTTGACTGTCAATATCAAGTGAGACATGAAACAGAGACAAATAACCGCCAAAATTGTTCACTACTCTCATAAAAGATAAACAAAAACAAATGAAGGAGGAATTCTTTCTAGATGGTGACATCTTCCAATGCTACTTGTGGAGGGCATTATGCTAATTGCCCCTAAACCCTGCTATCACCTGAGATTCATAATCCCCCAAAAGAATTAGCCTAATTATCCACATAGGAAAAAACAAGCAGACGAAGAATTAATATTATCCAGACTATATAATATGTAATTGGATGGAAAATTCATAGAACAATTGATTCAAATGTCTAAAGACAGTCACATGACAAAAAGCAGGATCCAGAAATGACTAAGAGGAAGAAAGCATGATGGATTGCTTTTGGTAACCTGTACAGTGCTTTCATTGATACCAAGCTTCTCCCAGGCATAAAATTCACTTTCTTAATAGTAGTACTCTCTGAACAATGTTATATAGCTGCAAATTATGGAACAGTGCAATCTTTGAAGAATAAAAATCTAGCCTGGTTAAAGATTTCTTTTTATCATTTCTTTTGCTATTTTTGAGGGAAATGCTGATGTGTTAGGGACTCCTGTGGCTTTTCATTCCTCCATCTTCCTGAAAACCCCCTTTGTTAAATTTTCACCCAGTGATTCAGAATTTGTTCCTAAGATGCCCTGGAACAGCCCATCTGTCTAGCTCCATTGCCTCCCTCATTGAAGAAATATCTTAGTCTCTTTGACTTTATTTGCCCTATGTGTATCCCTAGGCAACTATATATCTAGTAGAGCATACTCTATATACAGCCAGCCAGGGTGTCTCTCTTCTTCCACCAGACATACAGTTCCTAAAAATCTCACACCTGCCACAAACTAAACCCCCCTGAACTGATCAGAGGCAAACAGTTTCTTGTCCATCTCCGGTTTGGCTTTGAAACCTCATAGTCATTCTTCTAATTTTCCTCCTTTTTTATAAGTTCATTTTTTTCTCCCACCCAAAATGAATTTTTACATGTAATACATGACAAAAGCTGGTGGAGGGTGAAGAGTAGATGTAGTATTTTCTTTTTTTTTTCTTTATTTTAAAAAAAAAATTTTTAGTTTTCAACATTCACTTCCACATGATTTTGAGTTCCAAGTTTTCTCCCCATCTCTCCTCTCCCCCTCCCCAAGACAGTGTGCATTCTGATTAACCCTTTCCCCAAATCTGCCCTCCCTTCTATCACCTCCCCCCCCTTCTCTTATTCCCTTCCCCTTCTCTTTTCCTGTAGGGTAAGATAGATTTCTATACCCCATTGCCTGTGTATCTTATTTCCCAGTTGCATGTAAAAACAATTTTTAACATTCATTTTTAAAAATCTGAGTTGCAAATGTTCTCCCTTCCTCCCTCCCCACCCATCCTCATTGAGAAGGCAAGCTATTCGATGTTATACACGTGTAGTCATGCAAAAAACTTCCCTAAGTCATGTTGTAAAAGACTAACTGTATTTCCCTCCATCCTATCCCACCCCCCATTAATTCTATCCTCAACTTTGACCCTGTCCCTCCTCAAAAGTGTTTGCTTCTGATACCCCCTGCCTGAATCTGTCCTTCTATCACACCCTCCCCTCTTATCCCCATTTCTCCCTACCTTCCTGTAGGGTAAAATAGATTTCCATACCTAATTGAGTGCATATGTTATTCCCTCCTTAAGTCAAATCCGATGAGAGTAAGGTTCACTCATTCTCTCTCACCTTCTCCCTCTTTCCCTCCACTGCAAAAGCTTTTTTCTTGCCTCTTTTATGTGAGATTACTTACCCCATTCTACCTCTCCCTTTCTCCTTCTCCCAATACATTCCTCTCTCATCCCTTAATTTTATTTTTTTAGATATCATCCCTTCATATTCAACTCACCCTATGCCCTCTATCTATCTATCTATCTATTCCCTCCAACTATCCTAATAAAGGGAAAAGTCTCATGAATTACAAATATCATCTTTCCATATAGGATTGTAAACAGTTCAACTTTAATAAATCCCCTATGATTCCTCTTTTCTGTTTACCTTTTCATGCTTCTCAAGTCTTATATTTGAAAGTCAATTTTTCTGTTAAGCTCTGGCTTCTCAAGAATGCATTAAATTCCTCTATGTCATTGAATGTCAATTTCCCCCCCCCTCATTGATTACACTCAGTTTTTCTGGGTAGGTGATTCTTGGTTTTAATTCTAGCTCCTTTGACCTCCAGAATATCATATTCCAAGCCCTCCAATCCCTTAATGTAACAGCTGCTAAATCTTGTGTTATCCTGATTGTGTTTCCACAATACTTGAATTGTTTCTTTCTGGCTGCTTTCAATATTTTCTCCTTGACCTGGGAACTCTGGAATTTGTCTATAATATTCGTGGCAGTTTTCATTTTGGGATCTCTTTCAGGAGGTGATCAGTGGATTCTTTCAATTTCTATTTTACCCTCTAGTTCCAGAATATCAGGGCAGTTTTCCTTAATGATTTCTTGAAAGATGATGTCTAGGCTCTTTTTTGATCATGGCTTTCAGTTAGTCCTATAAATTTTTAAATTATCTCTCCTGGATCTATTTTCCAAGTCAGTTGTTTTTCCAGTGACATATTTCACATTATCTTCTATTTTTTCATTCTTTTGGTTTTGTTTTATAATTTCTTTTTTTTTTTGGTGAGGCACTTGGGGTTAAGTGACTTGCCCAGGGTCACACAGCTAGTAAGTGTCAAGTGTTTGGTCTGAGGCCAGATTTGAATTCAGGTCCTCCTGACTTCAGGGCCGGTGCTCTATCCACTGTGCCACCTAGCTGCCCCCTCTAGTCTATTTTTTAAGGTGTTATTTTCTTTAGTATTTTTTTGGGGTCTCCTTTAGTAAGCTGTTAACTCATTTTTTCATGATTTTCTTGCATCACTCTCATTTCTCTTCCCAATTTTTCCTCTACTTCTCTTACTTGATTTTCAAAGTCCTTTTGGAACTCTTCCACGGCCTGAGACCAATTCATATTTTTCTTGGAGGCTTTGAATGTAGGAGCTTTGACTTTGTTGTCTTCTTCTGATTATATGTTTTAATCTTCCTTGTCACTAAGTTTCTATAGTCTGAGTTTCTTCCCACTATTTGCTCATTTTCCCAGTCAATTACTTGACTTTTTAACTCTTTGTTAAGGTAGGGCTCTGTTTCCAGTGTGGAAGGCATATTATTCCAAGCTTTAGGGGTTTTGTGCAGCTGTTTTCCAAGATACTATTAAGGACTTGTAAGTGTTCAGTTCTTCCAAGGTGTTATGATCTAAGGAGAGGTGTTGACTCCTCTCCTGTCCTGTGTTCTGGTCTTCGAGTGACCACAAGCACTCTCTTCTGCCCTGGAACTGTGAGGAGGGGTCCCTCTCCATTGCTGCCACAAATTCTGCTATGCCAGTGCTCTTCCTTGCCCCAGAACTGCCACCCAGGTCTGTGACCCAGATTCAAGTATGGACAAAGCAACAGTTTCCTGCCTCAGTACCAGAAAAGAGACCCCTATAATGTCCTTCTAACCAGTTGTTCAATCCCCCTACTGTCTGTGGGCTGAGAACACTGGAAGCAGCTGCTTCCCTAGAGCTGTGCTGGGGCTGGGACTGTGTTCTTCTCTCACCCAGGTCTGACAGACCTTTCCTACTGACCTTCTAAGTTGTCTTTGGCATTTGTGGGTTGAGAAGTCTAGAAACTACCACAGCAGCCAGTGATTCAGTCCCTTTGCTTAGGGTTTGCTGGGTGTGCTTGTGCTGCTTGAGCTAGACTGCGCTCCTCTCTCAGTCTGGTGCAACAGACCTTTCCTGTCGACCTTCCAGGTTGTCTTGGGCTGGAAATTTGTTTCACTCTGTCTTTTTGTGGGTTAGTCATTTTTTTACAAGTATTTGGAGGGGTATGTGGGAAAGCTCAAGCAAGTCCCAGTTTTTACTCCACCATCTTGGCTCCGCCCCAGATGTAGTATTTTCACAGAACTTCAGAGTTGGCAGTTTACTGAATCTTTGCACCTGAAGAGTAATTATCACTCCAACATTATGGACTTAGAGTTATACAGACTCCACCTGAAGACTTCCAGTTAAGGGAAATCTACTACCTCAGCAAGGCAGCATATTCCACTTTTGGAGGGACTTAATCATTAGGAAGCTTTCCTTACACTGGACTGAAATTGACCTCTCTAGGATTTCTGTCTATTGCTCTCAATTGTGCCTTCAAGGATCAAGCAGAATAAATCTAATCCCTCTTAAAAAGATGATACTTAGGGGCAGCTAGGTGGTACAGTGGATAGAGCACCAGCTCTGGAGTCAGGAGGACCTGAGTTCAAATCCTCAGACCAAACACTTGACACTTACTAGCTGTGTGACCCTGGGCAAGTTACTTGACCCCATTGCCTAGCAAAAAAACAAAAAAACAAACAAAAAAAGCTGATACTTAAAACACTTATCATGCTCTTTACTCCCCTGGCTCTACTCCAGTCTAGATCCTTGCAATTCTTTAAACTGATATATTCCCATATCCTGGATATGCCCTCCAACTTTTGATTGTCCTTACTAAAATACAGTATTAAGAACTGAACACAATAATCCAGATATGGTTCAGATAAGGCTAAATACAGTAGGACGATCACCTCCTTTTTTATGGGAATTATGTCTCTTAATGTTACCTGATATCATATGAACTTTTCTGAGCGTCTTATTGAAAACCATGACTTACATGATTTCAAGAGCCATGAGTCAACACACTTAAGAGAGCTCTTAACCAACAAAACCCTCAGATATTTTTCAAAAGAACTGTTGTCTAGCCTGCCTCCCTTGCAATGTGGCTTCTGAGATCACCACTTAAATGAAAAATGCCCTCTCCAAGGTTACCAATGATCTCAATTACTAAATTCAATGGCTTTTTCTCAGTCCTCATCCTTCTTGATCCCTCTGGAACATTTGATGTTAACCACCTTGTCCTTGGATACTCTTTCTTCTCTGGATTCCTTTAACATTGACTTTTCTCGGTTCTCCTCCAACCTTTCTAGCTCCTTCTTCTGTCTCCTTTGATGGCTCATCATCCTGTATTCACAAATGCACACAGGACTCTCTCCTGGGCTCTCTTCTCTTCTTTATTGGTGATGTCATCAGGTTCCATGATTCCAACTACGAACTCGATTCACACAACCTCTAGATTTTTCTACCTAAGCCTAGTCTCTCCCTTAAACATTAATCCTGCATCACCAACTACTTTTTAGACTTCAAATGGATATGTCCTATATGCATCTCAAATTCAACATGTCCAAAACAGAATTCCTCTTCTTCACAACATCCCCAGGCCCCCAAAACCCTCCCCTCTTCCTAATTTTCCTATTACTGTGTAGTGTACCATTATCCTTCCAGTCACTGAGGTTTGTAGCCTGGGAATCATTCCTGACTCTTTCTTTTCCTTTATCTTAATATCCAACCAGGTGTCAAATCTTTATTCTACCTTTATAATGTCATGGTTTTCAGGGAGTCTAATGATTCCTGAATTATCTCTTTGACCTGCTTTCCAAGTCATTTGGTTCAATATCAGATAACATATTTTCTTATATTTTTTTCAGTCTTTTGATTTTGATGTAATATTTTTTGCTCTCTCATGGGGTCATTAATTTCTGTTTGGTATGTTCCAGTTTTCAGAGAACCCATTTCTTGGGTAAGATGCTATTGTTATTGTTGTTGTTCCTTCATTTCAGATTCTGTCTAAAACTATTTGAGGTTTTCTTGGCAAAGACACTGGAGTGGTTTGCCATTTTCTTCTACAGCTCATTTGACAGATGAAGAAACTGAGGCAAACAGGGTTAAATGACTTGCCCAGGGTCACACAGCTAGTAAGTGTGAGGCCATATTTGAACCTCAGATCTTCCTGACTCCAGGCCCAGCACTATATCTACTAAGCCATTTAGCTGCCCCATTAAGGTAAGATAGTGCTTTATATATATTATCTCATTCAATCCTCTGTGACAACTCTACCAATCTACTATTATTATCCTCATCCCCGCAAGCAAAACAAACTCTAACAAAGGACAGTGGATTGAAAAAAATGGAATTTAAAAGAAAAGATAAGAAACTGTGGGTGGGCTCTAGGTGAGGAAAACAGAAGTAGGGCAAGGAAATAGAATCAGATTGCACCAAACTTAGAGCACTGAAGCTAGGCATAGGCCTTCCCCCTTACCTCCCTCTTTTTTATAAAGAAGGTACAGGGAAAAAGTACAATAGAGTAGGATGGAGGAAAATATACACTTGCTATGTCATTACTGTAAATGTGAATGGGATGAATTCAACCATAAAACAAAAGAGGATAGCAGAATGGATAAGAAAGCAGGATCCAAAACTTTAAACATAATTCACCCAGAGGTAAAATAAGGAGCAAAATGTATTATGCTTTGGCTGAAGTAAAGATTTAAAAACTCTTTATCAATTCAATCAACAAAACAATTCCAGAAGTATAAGGATGGAGCATGGTATCCAACTCCTGCCAGAGAGATTATGGACTCAGGGTTCAGCATGAGGTATCCGTTTTTGGATATGACCAGTGTAAGAATGTGTTTTGCCTATGCATATTTGTTTTTGAAAAAAAATTCCTGGCTCAGATTCTTACAATCTAGTCAATAGCTCACTGACATTCAGACTCCTTAAGAGTCTGCCCAATATGACAGATGTTCTAACAAACCTCATCTTTGGCTGAAAGAAGGCTTGGGTCGAATTCTTTTGGGCAAGATACGAATGTTGTGTTATTGGGGTCCCAGCACCCCTAAACCCCTAAACCTCAACATTGGTGGCCCGTACAGGGAAACTGCCTAACCCCGAGTTCTTCTCTAGCCAAGACTGGAAGGTATGTAAGCCTCCCCGCCTCTTTTCTTGCTCTGCAGTTGCGGTTGTGGTTGCTCTTTTCAGACAGACAGTTACGAGGCTGTCTCGCACTCAGCCTGATGCTCTCGGTCCACTGGTTCAGTTAGAGGCCATGGACCTGGGGGCACCTTCTGCAGCATAGAGGACAAGGATGGACACCCTATCTGGGAGCATATGCACAATTCTGTCAATTTTCTCAGCACTAGAAACTACAGTTGCTTTCTGGTTCCTTGAGGCTTACTTACTCCCCTCTACACTCCAGAATCCTCCTTCATGGAAGTTACAGGGAAAAATTAAAACAGCTAAAAACATCTTAACAGATTCTGGAGATTTTGTGATTAATCATTAAGGAATTCTGAAACACCTCCTTAAAACTCTGGTCACTCCCTTCCTTTGAGTCAAGAGGGTATCTGTTAACCCCTCTCTTAGGAGAAGAGAGTTTCACCCTTTCCCCCTCACCTTTGATTTTGCCCTCCCCCGCCTGAGGAAAAGAAGGAGGGGGAGGGGCAGCAACTACAGCATGGGCGCCACTGGCAATGGCCTTGGGCCCTGGGGCAACCTTTGCCTGGAAGCATCACCCAGGTTCAGCACATCCTGCTCAAGATAAAGAAGTTAGCCTCCCAACTAGGGTAAGCAAGCTTTTTTTAAAGTTGTAGTTTTAACTGTTAATGATGAGATGTTGATTCTCTGTGTAAAGTAATTTGGAAATGCATTTAACAAAACTGAAGTCATCTGTTTGGTAATGGGTTTGTTTCACGTTTCAAATTGGTGAACTTTTTGTATCAATTATGTCAAGCAACTTTTCATAATTTGGTTCCCGATAAAAAAATTTGGCTATTGTTGGTTATTGTTTTAATGTGCAAACTTGCCAAAAAAAAAACTTGTTTGGGTTTTGTCTTGCTGAGAATTTGCAAGTATATAGAAATAACCCTAAATCCTGGAAAAGTTTTTCCTAAATTAGTGAAACTTGCTGTTTAAGGTAAGAGCTCATAGGATTTTATTTTGAGTTGTCTAATGGATCATAATAATCCATCGATAATCAATAATCCACCATCTGAGAGAAATGCCACAAGCTACTCAGAGAGAATGTGATATTGGTGGGAAGTCAGCATCGGGAAAAGATGAGAGGACAATTTTAGCCTCAATCTAAGAGGGGATCCTCCTGGCTCGGCTTCTCCATTATGTTCCTTTGAAAAGGAATGTTGCCCACTTGGCTATTCCTAAGTCTGGCTATGAGGTATATTTGATACAGCATGGTTGAAAAACTGAATTATCTGAATCCAAACAGCTAAGGCTGTTTTATCCTGTCATATCTGGATCCCTGTAGTCTTTTCTGTCAGATCTGTATCTTCCAGACTACAGCCTATTCATTTACAGTTGGTAGCAAATATCTGGTACCAGCCAATGTCCCACCCCCCCATTGTTCCCTGGATACAGCCTGTGCTGGGTTCCAGTCAACCTCCTTTTTGGGACCCCCCCCCCCCCCCCCAGGCAGGGAAACCTCTACGCCCCTTGCCAGCAGGAAGCAGTTTCAGAAGCCAAGACCGTCGCCCCTTACCCCAAAAAAATTTGGGTCCCATTTGTTTGAGGGGGGAATGATGAGGATGGGATCTAGACCCCCAAAAAAGGAAAAACTCTGGACTTTCCCACAAGGCCAAATCTCTGGTGTTCTCCTGAGGCTATAATCCCATCAACTGGTCTTTCATGGTGGCTACACCAAATCTTCCAATTCTGATCCTCTTAACCTAGTCTACTGTCTTACCTCCCCACGGCCCCCAGCCATTTCCCATCCTTAATCCTAGCTAGGCTACATTCTCCTTTGGCCACGTGATCCCGGTCCCTCCCCCACCCAGACTACTTCACCACTCCTAGATCCCTCCCACAGTCTTTCTGTATATAAGGTCCATCTTGTCTCCATTAAGGTGCTCAGATTCTTATAATCTAGCCAATACCTCACTAACATTCAGACTCCTTAAGAGTCTGCCCAATATGACAGATGTTCTAATAAACCTTGTCTTTGGCTGAAAAAAAAAAATTCCCCCTACTCCCCAATTTGGGAGATGAGGAAAATTAATGCTTGTTAATTGACAAAAGTTAAAATAAAAGTTACTTTAAAAATAACTTTAAAAGCAAGTTCTAGTTATTTTACTATTTGCTTCTATTTGTCATTTAGCATAATGCTAAACACACAATGTTGTTGACTGATTGATATAGAACACTACAGAGCAAAAGAAGAGCTTAGATTATACCCCAGAAGACTTCACAAGGCAGACCAGGAAATTAGGGAATGAAGCCAGAGCAAACAGGGAAAGAAGAATGGCAACAAGTCATCCAGTGAGTTTTCCTGGATCCTGTTTCTTCATAAGTGTGACATGCCCACCCATCCCCAACTCTCACCCCAAACCTGTATTTTCAACAAACATTTATTAAATGCCTAATGTGTACTATTTTATATTGTTTCCTAAGGCACCTTCTATAGTAGCTACTGGGGCCTGGAATTAGAGTAGTTAAAACCTGGATTTATCAAAGCGCTTTTATTTCAAAGGATTGCAAATCTGGAGCAGGAAAGGACCTCAGAGACCAGTTCCCCCACTTTTTAGAGAAGGAAACCTGGGCCCAAGTTACTTGCCCTAGGTCAGATATGTAACAAGCATCACAGGCAGGATTTGAACCTTGACCCTACTTCACCAGAGTCATCACTCTTTCTGCTGTTCTGGGAAACAAGCTTGTTGCATAAAACAGAGCTAAAATTTCCTCATGAATGTAGCACTCACACTGCTTCCTTCTCCTCCCTTCTGTTGGGGTGCTTGGGTACTTGTACTGGAACCCCAGTTCCATAACCATGTTTCTCTCTAGCCTCAGAAACACTATCCCTGGCAGTTTCTCCCCAGTCCAAGGACATTGTGCCTAGCAATTACTCCTGAGTGGGCCCCTGCGAGACCCTTCTCTTTCTCCCTGGTGCAGTTACAAACAGCACCTGAAGGAATTATTAGTTTGAACTGGCTTTGCGCTGGGTCATAAAGATACTCTTACCCACTGGACTATCTATACTACTGCCCTACCTCATTATCTACATCCTGGACTCCTCGTTATCTGTATTCTAGACCTAAGACATATGGATACTCCCTACATCTATCTTGTCAAACAAGGCATTGACTGATGGCAGACTGGACAACTCTTAGTTACCTCTGAACTCTAGTTAACTTAGTGACGTAGCAGGCCTAAAACCACACCTCCACTTGGCCCTCGTTGTGGGCTTTTCCTAGTGAACTCTGAGTAAAAGGTCTTCGAAGTAGATACAAGAAGTGTATGTTCCTTTAAGAACTGACCGTTCCTTAACCACTCCCTGATCCTGCCCTGAATCACCCAGTTAGCACATTTGGCACATGTTTTATTGTATTTTATCCTATGTAAACTTTAACTGTACCCCTCTAAGGTCACAGGTTCCTTAAGAATCCTTGCCCGCTGAAAAATGTAACAATAAACTTATTGCCAACTTGACTTAAAGAATGCTTGAGCCTGTGAATTCATTCTAGATGACCCCGTCCTGTACTCCTGTCTTTGAGGGGTCTCAACCGAAACACTTCCACATATCATTCAAATAAGGATTATGAGGTTTTGTGGCTGTTTATCTAAATTATAATTGGCATAGTTTGATACATGCCCAGGATTCAAATTTTCAATTGGGCTGTGAGATGAGGGTAAAGAAGAGGAAGTGAAAGGAAATTCCTCTAAGAGGTTTGAGGAGAGAACTACTTCTGGTTGGAAGTCATTAAGTCAAACTGAGACCTAGGAAACAAGGTTTCCCACTGCATCCAGGGCCATCTCCAGGCATCCTGATCTATACGTCTTGCCACTGTACCCAGATGGCTCAGGAGGAGAGAGCGAGGCTGGTGACTTTGTACAGTCCTCCCTCACTTAAATCCAATTCATTTGCAAGTCAAGGCATCACCTTCCAGATGTCATGGTCCTCTACAAGAATGAAACTCAGACAACAACAAGAAGCATTTATTTAGTGTCCTGGGCACTGTATTAAGCAGCTGGGACACAAAGAAAGGCAAAAGACAGTCTAATGGAAGGCTTCCTGAAGGAGACAGCACCCAATTAGAGTGGCAAGAACTAGGTGTGAATTTAACCCTGCTTTTTGTTCTCAGTGTACAGTGGAACCCAGGAAGCCCTGGATTCAAATACTAACTTGTCCACTTATTACCACGTGACCCCAGGCAAGCTGCTTAACCTCCATGGGTCTGTTTCCTCATCTATAAAATGTGAAGTTGGACAAGATGGTTCCATTTGCTTAACGCTTTAAATATATCACCTTAGGATTCTGGTTCGGGTTAAGGCTGGGAAGTTGGGGCATGTAAGGCCTTGAATGTCAGGGTCTTAGCAGGAGCTACTAGTCGATACTAGAAGATAGGTGGACAGAGCTATGAATTGGGCTCTGCTTCTTAACGGTGGGGATGGGGGAGTCGGTGGAGGAAGAATAAGCATTTATCTAGCGCCTACTATATGCCAAGCCCTATGCTAAGGGCTTTACAAATATCATCTCATTTGATCCCCACGATAATCCTATAAATATCTACATTTTACAGTTGAGGAAAAGGGGCAAAGAGTTGTCACACCGGGACTAAACATCTGAGGCCTATTTTGAACTCAGGTCTTCCTGATTGCTGGCCCAACGGGCCTCGCCGGGCGGCGCACAGACCTGGCTGCTCCCTCCCTCGGCTACTCCCGCCGGGACACAAGCCTGGACTGACGCCAGATGCAGGTCAGGTAGAGGGTGAGAAAGAGGCCCCAGTCATGGAAGAGGAGGAGGAAGAGGGCGTAGCCGAGAAGTGGGGGAACGAGCAAGCGGTACGTCCATTGCGTGCCCGGAGACGCGCCCCCTCCGCCCACTCACCTTGGACACCGAGGAGGTAGCCATGATGCCCAGCTCCCGCTAGGTTCAAGCGGAATTGGGCATTTCCCGAGTTCCCCAGCGGCAGACGGATGGGGCGGGGCGAAAGGTCAGAGAGAGAGGAAGAGAGCTTCTGATCAGCGATTGGTTCGCAGTCCGCTTCCGGAATGGCGTTTCGCGGGATTGGGGGCGGGCCTTCTAGAAAGGGGCGGGGCGGGACGAGCGGGGGCGGGGTGGGGAGGGGTGGTCTCGCGGGACCAGTCTCCCGTTCTGGGGTCGCGATTCACCCGAGCTGTGGAGCCATGGCCTGCGCTTTCCGCAGGTCCATCGCCTCTCAGGTACCTGGCCCGCCCGAGAGTGGGGGAGGGAAGCTCGGCTAAGACTGATCCCCGAGGACGCCTCCTGCGCCTCCTGCCACGGGGTTGGGAGACCACCGGCGGCCCAGGCCTCTTCCCCGGTCCCCAGCCCCGTCCTCCTCCTGGAGACACAGGGAAGTCGGCGTCGGGGGCCGAGGGCTTTGAGTCACCAGGACAGGGGCCGGGTTTGCAGCTTGTCATGTCTGTTAGCAAAACTTTGTCGCCTGCCCCCTGGTGTAGTGGGAGCAGTCATTACGACGCGCATTTCTGGAGCACTTTGGTTTGCTTTCTCCTCCTCACAGCCCTGTGAAGGTGAGGAGGGCGAGTGTTGAAACATCCACTTTGCGGGTTAGGAGCCTCGGACCCCTGGTCACCCAGCTGTCTGGCCAACATTGAAACCAAGATTTCCAGCCAGCTCCCTTCCCTCAAATTCACACTGTATCAGTCTCTTGGGAAAGGTGGCTTCTCATCCAAGCCCTGAGACTAAACAGGCAGTCCTCAAGTGTTTGTTAAGGGTTTGTTGGGTGTCAGACGTTGTTAAACACTAGAAGGAATCAGAGTTCCTGCCCTCAGGGAGTTTACGGAGTAATGGGGCTAGGCAACATGTGTAGCAGCAGTGTGGTGTTGGGCAGGTCACTTTTCCTATCTGAACCAATTTTTAAATGTGGGGGAGAAAAATCTTTGTGGTAAATACCTCAAATTTGTTGTAACGAAAGGAGGCTGGATATGAAGTGGGGGAATCTGGGTTTGAGCCCTACTTCTGCCTTTTACTACCTATGTGATCACCCATCTCTGCTCCTTTGCACATTTGTCTATCTCCCAAGCTTGGAATATACATCTTCCTCCCCCTCAGTTCTTAAAATCCCTAGTTTCCTTATTTTTTGTTTGTTTTTTGTTTTTTTAGGCAGTTGGGGTTAAGTGACTTGCCCAGGGTCACACAGCTAGTTAAGTGTCAAGTGTTTGGTCTGAGGTCGGATTTGAACTGAGGTCCTCCTGACTCCAGGGCCGGTGCTCTATCCACTGTGCCACCTAGCTGCCTCCCCCCCAATTTCCTTAAAAGCTTTCCAAGGATCCTCTTCTACAGGAGACTGTTCCTGATACCCTGCCAGATGCTAGTGCCTCCTCTCCAAAGTTACCTTGTATATATATATAATCTCACACTCTTTCCTTTCACCCAGTATCCAACAAAAAAGATGGCCTTTTTCCTTGTCAAGACCTAACCCTCTGCATGTGAATTTGAACTCATTCCTTTCCATTTCTCTAACAAATTATATCCTCCTCTGGTTTTTCTCTCTCTTTCTCTCATCTTCAACCTTTTCCTATCTACTGGATCCTTTGTCTTGCCTTAAAACATACTTGTCTCCTTAAAAATCCTTCATTCGACCCTACCATTGCCTCAAGCCAGTGAACTACAGCTCTCCTCCTTTTCTTAGTCATACTATTAAAAAAAAATGTCTATACCTAGTGCCTCCAATTCCCCTCACTTCTTAGCCCCTTTGCAATCTGGTTTTGAACTTCATCACTCAACTGAAACTATTTTCTTCAAAGTTATCTACAATTTCTAATTACCACATTTTGTGATCTCTCAGCCTTCATTCTCAGCCTTTCTGCTGCATTTACCAATATTTACCACATTTTTTTGAATATTCTCTCCTCTTGGGAGGTTTTTGTGAAACTGCTCTTTCCTAGTTCTCCTCGTACCTGTCCATTCCTTCTCAGTCTCATTTTTTGGCTCATTATCCCTGTCATGCTTTTTTTAAAAAATTCATTTGTTTTTACATTTCAACATTAACTTCCGTAAGATTTTAAGTATAAAATTTCTGTCCCTCTCTAAGATGGCATGCAATCTAATATATGCCATACATATACATAAATATTAAACATTTTCACATTTGTCATGTTGTAGAAAAGAATTAGAACCCATGGGAGTAACCACGAGGAAGAAGAAAACAAAACAGAGCAAATAGTATGCTTTGGTCCGCATTCAAACTCCATAGTTCTTTCTCTGAATGTGAATACCATTTTCCATCATGAATCTTTTGGAATTGTTTTAGATCTTTGCGTTGCTGTGAAGAGCTAAGTCTATCAAAGTTAGTCATCACACAATGTTGCTATTACTGTGTACAATGTTTTCTTGGTTCTGCTCACTTCACTCAGCTTCAGTTCATATAAGTCTTTCCAGGTTTTTCTGAAGTCTGCCTGCTCATCATTTCTTATAGCACAATAGTATTCCATTACGTTTATGTACTACAACTTGTTCAGCCATTCCCCAATTGATGGGCACTCCCTCAGTTTCCAGTTCTTGGCCACTAGAAAAAGAGCTGCTATAAATATTTTTGTCCTGTCATGCTTTCTAACTGTGTGTGTTTCTCAAGGTTCTGTTCTGGGGCTTCTACTTTCACTCTTTTTTTTTAAAATTTCATTGGCTCCCATAGAATAAACTATCATTTATATAAAAATGACTGAGATTCACAAAAGATGTCATATACATGATAAATTTCCACATTTATAAAATGGTGTTAATAATAGCACCTATCTCCCAAAGTTGTTGTGATAAAATGAGATCAGTTTCTCTCCTGAGTTTTACCATCTCTTCATAGTATCAACTCTCTATGAGGCATTCAAGCTGGATGTCACTGAGAAGCCTCACATACATGTCCAAAACTGAGTTCATTTTTCCCCCAAAGTCTCCCACCTCTTCTAGAGTTCCCAATTTCTGTTGAAGGCACCACCATTCTTCTTGTCACTAAGGTTCGTAACCTTGACATTATTCTTGACTCCTTTCTCTTTCCTCTTATCCAATCAGTTGCTAAATCTTGCCATTGATACCTCTATAATATCTCTCACATCTGACCTTTTCTTTCTGTTCATACAACTACCACTTTAGTTCTTATCACTTCTTGCCTAGATTATTGCAACAGCCTCCCAAGTTTATCCTTGCTACAAATTTCTCACCATTTTAATCCATACTTTACAGTGCTTTCAAAATGATTTTTCTTGAGCCTAAATCTGACCATGCCGTATTACGTGCTCCATCAATTCTAGTGATTATCTCGTCTCTGGGATGAAATGTAAATTCCAGTGTTTAGCTTTTAAAACCCTTCACAACCTGTCCCTGATCTGTCTTTCCAGCCTCACTGCACATTATTCCACTTACTACACTGCTGTCCAGCCAAGTTTGATCTTCTCACTGCTCTTCAAACAGGAACACTCTATCTGCCTTTGGATTGGATGAATCTATGCATAGAATGCACTCTTCCTTGCTTGTTTGTGGAGTCCTCTTCCTTTTAAGATCCAGCTCAGGTATCATTTTCTACATTAAGCCTTTCCTGGTTCCCTCCAACTGCTCCTTCCTAGACTACCTTGTATTTAAATACTCTGTCTGTATTTTTATTAACTTTATATTTATCCTGCATATACTCATATGTACCCATATAAGGTACCCATTAGAGGATAAGGTACCTTGTGCGTAGGGACTATTTCATCCTTTGTACTTTTTACTTGTACCAAATACCTAGCATTGTGCCTGGTATAGCAGGCACTATGCTTGATAAATGAATAAATTTTAAAAAGCATTTATTAAGCACTTACTATATGCTAAGCACTATACCAAGCATTTAGAGATACGAATAGAAAAGAACACTAAAAATTATGCAATGAATATTCTTTTTGAGGAATGGTTCCCTCTAGCTCTGAGATTCTGATATTTTGTGGTTAGTTAAATGTGGTGGAACTTAAGTTGACCCACAGATGATATGTTGGATTTGAAAGGACAAAGAAGATGGCAGGAATAGGGGGAAGGTAAGGGGGAATGTTCCAAGCAGGGAGAAAAACATGAAGGAAGGTTGTGGGGAAGGAGTAAGTCTGGATGTTAGGAGTTTAATAAGGAGACTGGACTCACTGAATCAGAGAGAATGAATTGAAATATAATATTAGAGAAGGTTAGATAGAATGGAGCTATTTGATAAGAATCTTTGAAATATTTATCTAATGTAGTGATTATTAACCTTTTCAAACTGCACAGCCCTTTCATAGCCTCATAGCCTACTTTATTTGAGCAAATATTGATTGCCTACTTACAGGACCTTATGCTAGGCAATGAAGCAGGTACAGAAAATATGGTCTTTAAAGATGGGGTAGTAGGAGGAAGCAGTACAATTCAGTTCTGCAACTTCTCCAACAAAAACTAAGAAAGAAGAGCACCATGCTAGATAATGAAAATACAAGAAAAAACTACAGTAGGTCATTTTTTAAGTCACAGATTACAGATTCAGCATAAAAGTAAGTAATCAGAGCAGGTATTATGATTTATTTTGAATTTAGCTTAGGTTAGTGACCAGGACAGGGACTCTGACAAGAGGTAGACCTTTATCAAAGGATGTGAACAGGTAGTTCTCAGAGGAAGAAATTAAACACATCTATAGTCATATGAAAAATTGCTCTAAATCACTATTGATTAGAGAGATGCAAATCAAAACAACTCTGAGGTATCAACATCACACCTATCAGATTGGCCAACGTGACAAAAAACAGGAAAATGATCAATGTAGGAGAAGATGTGGGAAAATTGGAACACTAATGCATTGTTGGTGGAGTTGTGAAATGATCCAACCATTCTGGAGAGCAATTTGGAACTATGCCCAAAGGGCTATAAAAATGTGCATACCCTTTGACCCAGCAATAACACTTCTAGGGCTGTATCCCAAAGAGATCATACAAATGGGAAAAGGCCCCACATGTACAAAAATATTTATAGCAACTCTTTTTGTGGTGGCCAAGAATTGGAAATTGAAAGAATGCCTATCAATTGGGGAATGGCTGAACAAGTTGTGGTATATGAATATAGTGGAATACTATTGTGCTATAAGAAGCGATGAACAGGCAGACTTGAGAAAAACCTGGAAAGACTTGTATGGACTGATGCTGAGTAGAACCAGGAGAACGTTCACAGTAACAGCCATGTTGTGCGATGACTAATACTAATAGACTTAATCCTTCCCGGCAATACAAGGATCTAAGACGTCTCCAAAGGTCTCATGATGGAAAATGCTATCCACATCCAAAGAAAGAACTATGGAGTTTGAATGCAGATTGAAGCAAACTATTGGCTATTTTTTTTCTTCTGTTTTGTTTTGTTTCCTCTTTTTGGTGGTTCCTCCTATTGGTTCTAATTCTTCCTTACAACATCACTAATGTGAAAATATGTTTAATAGGTATGTGTATGTGTAGCTTATATCAGATTGTGCACCATCTTGGGGAAAGAGGGGAGGAGAGAAGGGGAAAAAAATTTAAAACTCAAAAGCTTATGGAAGTGATTGTTGATAAATCAAAATAAATTAATAAAATTTAAAAAAAGGGGTAGATCTTTAGCTCTGTCATTCTGACCCTGAAGCAGGAACAAGGACATAGTCATTGACCTGAGCTGAGGTTGTTGCTAAGCTACACGGTAGAGTCTGTGGACCAGAAGTGTGACTACAGCCCTGTTATTGTGAACTCACAGAACCTCTTGACTAGTAGACAGAGACTAGCATCTGTCCTCTGGAGCTCAAATGAGGGGCAAGAGTATAATTGTGTGGCTCAGATCCAAATAAGGATCAGAAGCTTGCAAAGCTAAGACCAGGAGGGAAGCCCTTGGTCAGACTTCTTATTTTTTGCTAAAAGTTTGCAGCTCCCTAGCCTAAGCCACCCATTAGATGCCTAAGGAATATAACTACCTAAATCTATTAGAACCAGAGTACAAAGTGAATAATAGAGTCTACTAGTCACCTTCTGAAAGAAACTTTTAAATAAAAACTTCCATCAAGAGTTTTTAGATTGAAGAAAAATACTGCAAGCATCCAAAAAGAGAGTTTAGGCACTGAGTATCCACAATTAGGATCATACAAGATTTGCCAACCACTCCTTTTCAAGAGTAGAGAACTTGGACTGCCAGATATCAAAAGGCAAAAAATACAGGCTGACAAGAATAATTTACCTAGGAAAACTGAATATTATCCTTGGTCCGCTAGATGGTGCAATAGATAGAATTCTGGACCTGGAATCAAAGGCTCATCTTCATTAGATTAAATCTGGCCTCAGACACTTACTAGCTGTGTGACCCTATTTGCCTCAGTTTCCTCATCTGCAAAATTATCTGGAGAATGAAGTGGCAAACCACTCCAGGGGCCATGAAGAGTTGGACATGGCTGAAATAACTGAACAACAACAGTGAAATAGAGGTCTTCTAAGCATTCTTAATGAAAAGAACTTAGAGAAGTAGAAATTTTGAAATACAAACACTGAAGTTGAGAGAAACATAAGTAAATAAAAGTGAGCAATCAGAAGGAACTAAATAAGAATAAAATGTTTATATTCTGGTGAGGGAGATATGTGTCTTCTCAGAATTATAATGTCATTAGAAGTTTTAGAATAGTTTTTTCTTGTTTTGTTTTGGAAAAAGCACCTCTTTATTTTTTATTAATTTCAGACTAAAATTTAACAGTTCTTTCAATTCTGAATGTAAGGAGTCTGCTTTACTCTGACAAGGCATCCATAGGTTTCACCAAACTGCCACAGGAGTCCATTTTTAAAAATTTTATTCCATAGTTTTTCCTTTTTTTTTTATTAATTTATTTTGGTTTATCAACAATCACTTCCATAAGCTTTTGAGTTTTAAATTTTTCTCCCCACCTCCCTCTCCAAGACAATGCTCAATCTGATATAGGCTATACATATACATTCTATTAAACATTTTCACATTAGTGATGTTGTAAGGAAGAATTAGAACCAATAGAATCACCAGAAAGAGGAAACAAAACACAACAGGAGAAAAAAAATAGCAAATAGTATGCTTCAATCTGCATTCAAACTCCATCGTTCTTTTTTTGGATGTGGATAGCATCATGAGGCCTTTGGAGATGTCTTAGATCTTTGTATTACTGAGAAAGGTTAAGTCTATCAATATTAGTATCTAACTGATTATGTTATTCCCTTCTTGAGCCAAACAATGCTCATCTCCCTCCTTTCTTTCTCTCTGCTGTAATAGGTTTTTGTGCCTTTTCCTGTAATTGTAATTTACCCTTGTCTGCCTCCTCCTTTCCTTTTCTGTCAGTACATTTTCTTAGATCAGATTAATCCACTTACTTGGGTTCATTTAACTGGCTTGATTAGATTTTTTTTTTTTTATCATTACATCAAAGTCAGTTTATACCCACCCCCTTTTTGTATGCCCCTTTAATGTGGTATAATAAAAATACAGTTCTCAAGGGTTACAAGTGTCATCTTCCCTTGTAGGGATGTAAATAGTTTGCCCTTATTAATAACGTTTGTTATTCAACAATTGTTATGAAACATGTTGTTTCTTTCTGTCCTGTTTACCTTTTTATGTCTCTCTTGAGTCTTATATTTGAAGATCAAATTTTCTGTTGAGCTCTGGTCTTTTTATCAGGAAGGTTGGAAGTCCCTTATTTTGTTGAATTCATTTTTCACTAGGTGGTTGATCCTTGGTTGTAATCCAAGCTCCTTTGCCTTTGGGAATATCATATTCCACGCCCTACAGTCTTTTAATGTAGAAACAGCTAGGTTCTATGTAATCCTGACTATGGTTCCATGATATTTAAATTATTTATTTATGGTTGCTTGCTGTATTTTCTCTTTGACCTGGTAATTTTGGAATTTGGCTACCTTATTCCTTGGCATTTTCAATTTGGGATTTATGTTTTGATGATATAAAAAAAAAGGAATACACTAGCAAAGAAAAGGTGGAGGAATTTACTATCTCATATAATCAGGGTGGGCTAGTAAAAGACAAAGAGGAAGGGTTGGAACAGATTGTCACTTTCATCTGAACCAATCAAAGGTGTATGGAACACATACCCACTCATTTATACACACAATGTTTGGTTTGCAAATAATTCAGTTTAACCAGGGAACTGGAAATAAGGGGTTAGAAAAAAATGAGATAAAGATTAGTCTAAGGCAAAATGAGTGGGAATCAAAGAAAGATTTTGTGTGTTATCTTCCTTTTTAGACTGTAAGCTCCTTGAGGGGAGGAAATGTCTTTTTTTTCCTATTTGTATATTCCCTGCTTGGTACAATGCCTGGAAGAATCTAGTTCAATAATTCTTACCAAGTGCACTTCACCCTTAGCCAGTATTCTGTCATTCCCATGTTTTAACATGTTATCCAGAAATACTTATCCTGTTTTCAAGCAGCATTTTCCTAACCAGATGTATTCTTGGACCTCAATTTTTCTTTCCCTTCTAAATCTCTTGACTTCAGGAGACAACAATGATTTTGTTTCCCCAAGCTCTTCAGTTTTTTCTTCAGGACTTAATCATTGTTTTTCTAGGTTCTTTCCAGCAGTATCATTTCTACCCAGATAAATTATCCAAAAAGTATAGTAGTTACCTGGTTGGGCAAGTTTTGGAAGTGTCTCTCAAAGGATCTTTAAAAACCCCAGACCTGCTTTTTATAGATGTTGTGACCTTGGATAGATTGTTAGAACTCTGGCACTCAAGTGTTCTCATCTATACAATTGGGAAACTGTAACGTTCTCTTAGCTCATTTCAACAAACATTTCCTATTGCCTTATTTAAAAAATTAATTATTGCCAGAAATACAAGTACAAATAGTAATGAACATGCTAAACACTCTTGGTGCTGATTGCCCATTATTTTGCCTTTTGATATGATATAGACATGACTTAAAACACATGAAGAAGTCAACTTAGTCATATAATAATTGCTTTGTAATGTTGAAAAAAAAATACTACCTCTGGGGTCTGTGTGTGCCTATGTGCATGCAGGAGTAAATTTATGTGACCTTGGGCAAGTAATTGTATAGTGCTCTTTTTCCTCCTTTCTAAAATTCAGGTGTTAGACTAAATGGCTTTTGAGATCTGTTCTTGCCTTAATCTGTGAACCTCTGATGATAAATATTAAGGACAAAAATTTCAAACTGAATTTTAAGTAGATTTTGATGGAAACTTTTTTATCTTAGCCCTAAGCCCTTTGGTGGCTTAATTTAATGCTTTTCTACTTGAGTTGACATTGTCATTTACTTAAAAGTTATTACCATAAGCATTAAAATAATTGAAATTAAAATGGCTTTTTTTCCTAGCAGTTTAATTCATTTTTCTATCAGAATTATTTTGTTCACTTGAAATCTTAATCACTTAATTGTTAGCAAGGTTTTCATTCACCAGGTGAAATAATTTATAGTTGACTTGGGTGAGGCTCTTTTATATAATAGAGCCAATTTTTCATAGGGGATTTCAGAATTAACAGGTAGAATATCTTGGTAGTTAAGAATAATGTTTGGTTTCATGTTCAAAATAAATTAAAACAGTTTTTTTAAAGTGATTTCATAAGTCAGTATTTGTTAATTTTATCATATAATCAGATGGCTTTTATTAAAAGCACCTGGGTGCAATGTGGTAGAAGTTAGACATGTTTACCATCTGGAGGTGTGAGTTTTATTGAGGCTGTTTCCTTTTGTTTTTCTTTTTAAAGACCAGATTTCCAAATTGTTATGTTGCTAAATTTGTTGTCATACCCTTGAACATTAAAAATATATGTGGCTTTGAATTGTTACTGTTAATTAAACTTAGTTGCTATGAAATATTCAACATTGGATATTCTTGTTGAATGAAATTTTTTTAAATCAGTCAATTAAAATTGGAGTTATGCATATGTAGTCTGTGACTGAATATGACCCTGTAGAATAAGAATATTTTAATAGTCATTTTGTACTGCTTTTATTTTAATTTTAGCTTTCCAGAGTTTTGGATCTTCCACCAGAAAACTTGATCAAGTCAATATCTGCAGTTCCAATCTCCAAAAAAGAGTAAAGTGTCTTATTTTTCTTATAGTAAACTGAGATGCTACTATTCTAGTTAATATAACATGTGTTTACAAACATTTTCTGCTGCAGTATACAAAATAGTTAAGTTTCCAGGTAGCTAGCTGTGGAAGTAAAATTTCATATGTTAAAACATTTTCTCATTAACATTATAAAATAGAAATATATGTACAGAAAACATTTTAGTCCCTCTTTGAAAAATTAGTCCTATCCAAAAGTGAGAATGGTTTGCCTCAAGAGGTCATATATTCCTCCTAATCAGATATCTTCAAATAGAGATCAGGCTGTGAGAGTGGGAATTCTTTAGAGTATATTGACCCCGAAGGCCCTTCCAACTGTTAAATTCTGTAATTATCCTAAATGCTGGCTGTTATGGCAAGTTCTAATAATTCTCCTATGTTATCCATACTGCTTTTCTCTTGGAGAAGTAAAGTGGTGTTTTTTACTAGAATTGAGAACAAAGAAAAAATATAGGGTTAGAGTTTGTGACTATCAACAAATTAGATAACTGGAGTATATTGAGGGCTTCCATTAACCAAATTCTGGTAGCCTGAAATACTGGTGCTGTCTAGAATATAGTATCTCTTCACTCTCACTGTAACTCCCACCCCACTTCTCTCTGGGGAAGTTTGGTCCAACGATCTCAGAGCTAAACAGGGCCTTAGAGATAATATAATTTGACACCTTTCTTAGCATAACATCTGTCATATTGTGTTGAAATACCTCTAAGCCTGTACTCAAGCTATATGGTAGTTGGTGGCTGAGATATGCCTTTTCCAGTATATGTATGAAACATTTACTTGGATCTTTTAAGTATTGTGTTGATTTAATTAGTGTGGATACTTTTTCCACTGACTTGGAGTAAAGCCTTTTCGTGCCTTTTCAGCTTTGGCTTGTACAACTTGTGCAGCTTTTCTATACGTACCTCATAGGTGATCTACTCAATGTGCTGGAGTCCTTCCTCTTTTCTTCTGTGTTCTGAAGATGCCACTATACTGTGTAAGCTGTCTATCAGTTGCTCTCATTCTCCCAGAGGGCAAGAAGCAATACCACTGTAATATCTTGAAACATCTAGGCTCCTCTTCCCCAACATTCCCATCATTTCTACCCTAGCAATCAATTCTTCCCTTTGTGAGAATTGGATACAGAATAGACTTTCCCCTTGTTGGTTCTTGCATCTTTTGAAAGGTGTTTTCTTTGGTCTGTAAAATGTGAGTAATAATATTTGCCCTTCCTAACTCTCTGGAATACTGCAGTATTCCAGATAATAGAGGATTATTTTAAAAAGTTTAATACAGATACAGAATAGTGTTATTTATTTATTTTGCTTGCTGGTAAAACTTTTTTAAATTGTAAATAGAAGTTAGAAATGGAAAATACCCATAGTCCTTCTTTAGAATTCCTGTGACTTTTTTTATAGGAAGAAACAATATTATTCTCTTTCTGTTTGTTAGAGAAGTAGCTGATTTCCAACTTTCTGTACATTCTGTGCTAGAGAGCAGCAGTGATCACTCAAAACCAGATATCCAAGCTCAAGCTCGAAAACTCGCAGAGAAGGTACTTTAACATCTAATTGTCTTTCTTTGATTAGATTTTGAATTTATTACAGAATTTAAAAGTAGAGTAAACAGACTCATGTTTATCATAGATTTATAGTGATCATTGCCCAAAGTTGACCAATGTAAGTTGATTTCATTTTAAAACGTCATTGTAAAACTATGATTGTTTTTCAAATCATGTGAAAGATTTAATCTAGCATCTTTTAATTGTCTGGTTAAATACTTGGAGGATAACTCTAGAGTATTAATTAAATTTACAGATTATTTGATTCTGGGCAGACTTCTGAATATTTGGGAGAATATATTTAAAATGCTGAATGAGGTGGATAAATGGAGCAGTGGATGAGAATTTTAAAATAGTCCTCAATGAAGATGAGCATAGAATGAGAAGAAAATGATTAAGTGTGAATAGAAAATAGTTGGAAAGAGTTTGTATGATTTAATAAGTCTATTTTACTCCCAATAACCATAATTTGTTTAGTAGCTGAAAAAAAAGAGGGTAATTGAATGACCAAATGTAAACTGTCCATATAGCGGTATCAGAATGTGAAGTTAGATCAGATCTGTTAACAAGTTTATTATGAGTGAAGCATGGGGAGAACTGGGGCAGGAGGTGGTTTATAATAGAACAGTAAGATGACTTAGCTAATGAAGGATAACTAAGATGGTAAAATAGTCTTGCAAATAAGTTGACAGTTGGCTTTTTTTTTTTTCACCTTAGCCAAACTCTCTTTAGGAAAGACATCCATAGCAAAAGAAATTAGACTCTTAGAACTGGAAAGGAACTTGGGGTCCTGTCTAGGTTAACCTGTAGTTGAAGTGTGAATCCCCTTTTACAGTGTCCCTGACAAGTGATCTGCAGCCTCTCTCTGCTGGAAGACCTCAGGTCTCCTAAGGGAGTGTTTTCTGCATGTAGTTAGCTCTATGCAGAAATTTTCCATTTAGTCAAGCCAAAATAAAAACAAAGCTTTTTTAAAATGTTATTTTAAAGTCTAGTTAGAATGTGAGTTCCTTGCAGAGAAGTATTATTTTGTTTTCACCAAGCACAATGCATTATGCTTACTCAGTAACCATTTAATGAATGTTTGTTAAGGTAAAATGAAATAAAATCTCTCTCTGCGACTTCTGCCCATTGTTCCTAGTTTTGCTGTCTGGTGGCAAACAAAAGAAGTCTTGTCCTTTTCCTTGGGATTTCTCTTAAGATATTTAAAAATCTTAATAATGTTTGAAGTCTTTTTTTTTTTAATCTCTAGGTAGATCATTCCCTGGTCTTCATTTATAAAACAAATAAAGAAAGAAAACATTCTAGTGTTGCTTTTTGTCTTTGTATCATAATAAGTGATACCTCTTATACTATGTGTTTACAAACATTTTCTGCTACAGTATACAAAATGGTTAAGTTTCCAGGAAGCTAGCTGTGGAAGTAAAATTTCGTATATTAAAACATTTTCTTATTGACATAATAAAATAGAAATATATGTACCGAAAAAATTATAGTCTCTCTGTGAACAATTAGTCCTATCCATTATAATTTGAGACTATATTGAGACTTCCATTGGCCAGTTCTTTCTCATGGGACCTGGTGGTGTAGTTGAGACTATTATATCCCCTGTGTTTGGATGCTATAATATTAATACAGCCTAGGATTGAGTTACTTTCTTTGCTCACCATATCATCCAACATTTGTCCTTTTTTGATCCTTTATGTCCATGATTTTGCAGAAATAATGACTAGTGGCTCTGCAGTGATATCAACTAGTTTCATAACTTCCCCAGGCTATGTCATCCAGCCCTGTTATCTGAGTGCAGTTAGTAAGTTAACCTACATAATAAGTAAGGCACATAATTCAAGAAACTGATCATTTTAGGCATCATTATGAACAGATACATAGAAAAACATAACGGATAATTGTCTAGACATCAACTGAATGTTTTACATTACGTGCATTCATATGCATGCAGGAGCTTAAGCCTTGTAGGCACATTATTTTTCAAAAATAATGGCTAGTGGTTTCACAGTGACATTTGCCATTTCCTTAAGTTCCCCAAGCTACATATCATCAGGACTCATTATTTTTATACATTTGATAAGTTAAAAAGATGCACAATTCAAGGAACTTATTCTTAGGAGTCTCTGAGAACTGACATATAGAACAAGATAACTGTCTAAACACCAGTTAAATTATTTACATTACATACATAAATGTAAGTGCTTTTAATGTGAAACTACATATCTTGTGATGCTGATAGAAATAAAATGTATAAAATTTACATGTCAGAATGAATAGGGTGTTGTGACAGCAAGTCACCGTCTCACTACCAGAAGTATTTAGAATTTCAGAGGAGAAGAATGGAGTCCTTGAGTGGGACAATGTTCCAGAATATTAGAGTAGGTGGAAAGGGATAAACAAAGGAAGGGAACTTGGAAAGAATTAATCTGGCTAAAGAATAATAAACAGTAGGAGAATAGAGACAAGATGCATTGACTAAGAAAAAAATTCACTAGATGCCCTTGCAAAACCAAACAACTGTTTTAATGTTAATGCTGTATGTATCTCTTTTCACATGATATCTGATTTAATCTGTTTATATCTTGAGCTAAAATGTGATACAGTAGTGAGTGAAATCAGCACTGGACCTGGGACAGTAAATTTCAAAATAAACAGAGAGCTGTTAACAAAGGTAAGAATTTTTAGTATTTCATATTTTATAATTTAGGTGAAAGGCATTCTCCAATCATGGAAACTGTTCTAAGATAGAATCTTTTGTAATTCACATGGAAACTTATCTTTCAAACAGCAAGTATATATTTACTGCTTATTATTCAATAACTTGGTTCAGTTCAGCCAGTGTTTTTTTAAGCACTTGTTATATGCCAGATGCTAAGGCAAAAATGAGACAGCTTCTGCGCTTAAGGAGCTTACATTTTACTGAGGAGATACAACATGTATGCAGATAATGTAAATACAAGATATCACTGTGCTTCCATAGTGGAAGACATAAGAGAAGTGTAAAAAGTATCTTCTTTCTGGGAACCTACATTCTGATTGAAGAAACTGGATTTCATTTAACACCTTAGAAGCAATGCAAGACAGTATGTGATCATATACAAAATTATTTGGCACAAATGTTAAATAGTATCATAGAATCATAGAATAGACCAGGACTGAACTTTAAAAGCCATCTAGTCCAACTCTTTTTTTTTTTTTAACAGGTAAGGAAACTGAAACCTAGAGAAGTTAAGTGATTTGTCCATAATCAAGTGATAGAAACAGGACTCCCAAATCCAGTTCCCTTTCAACTATATAACTGCCCACGGTTCAAAGACAGGGGATATCATTATGGGCTTTTTTATGACAATAGTCATTCTATTAGTATTTGTTGATTGAGGAAATACATGATAACAAAACCCTAAATTCAGTAACATTTCTAAATAGATTGGTATCTTATCACAGTAGTATCTGTATAGATTCGAAAAATAGTAACCTATTTCTGTGCAAAGCGTACTTCAGTCTACATAAGGTATATATCCTTATTTATGGATTCTCAGTAGATTCATGAACCTATTATAATAATTATATGGCTCACAGTTTGAGAACCACTATTTTAGAACATCCCCAATTTGCTGGCCTCTTGATACAGTCTTGGTTTGATTTTTCCTTCACGTTCCAGGACATCTGAAAGTAATACTTTTTTGGAGTGATAACTTTCTGCTCATGTAGAGAGTTTTAAGATGGCATCACTCCATGCTGACTATGCAAAAAAAAAAAAAAAGATGCCTTATATGCAGAGGAGCATATTATAGAATACTTCCTATAATGCCTCCACCCTAGTGCCTACAATAGGCAATAAATAATTCCCTCCCCTCTAAGATTCAGAAACCTATGCTAAGGGGTTTTGATCTTCGGGGATTGAGGGATCAAAAAACAATCAGGCTAGGAAGTTATTTTGGAATTAAAAGTTTTCATCTTCAGGTAAAATATAACCCATTTCCCCCCAATTTAGTAATTCTAAGGGAATGATCAGTTTATCCAAATCAGAGCTTCTAGCAGTAGAGCTAAAGCAACCTTTGTTGGAAGTATTCAGTTTCCTTTGCCAGTTGCAAAATACTTAATAAAGAACCACATTCCCTTTTATTCTTTTTTTTTTTAATGAGAAAATAGTGTTTAATTAATGTTCTTTTGTATTAAGTAACACCTGTATTTGATGGTGGCTGGTTAAAGTTACAAATTAGTTTTCGACAACTTTATGTTGACTTATTTTCATTCTTTGGTCTTTTTGTTGATGCGCATTTGTCATTTGATTCAGAGTGGTGAGCTAGCCAATAAAGACTCTGGTGTGTGTGTGTGTGTGTGTGTGTGTGTGTGTGTGTGTGTTGAATGAACAGGTGAATATTGGGGATTTTTCCCTTTTCTGGTATTGGAGTACTTCGTCTCTTTTGGCGTAATATACTCAGCTAATAATCGGTAAACACCAAAGTTTCTTTTTAATTTATTCTAGTCAGACTTCCCACTCATATAGCCTACCTTTAAAAATATCTCATTTAATTCATCTTGTGGAAGTGAATCTTGAAAACTAAAAATAAATAAATTAATAAAAACAAAAAAAGTATCTCATTTGATCCTCACAACAACCACCCTGCATATAGCCAACACCCTTTATGGATAAGCTTCCTTTGCAAGAGTCCTGTTCTGATGCCTGATGTTTGGGAGGGACCTTTGGTTTTTGAAGATTATGCCACTGAAGCACAAATTGGTAAGGGCCTATAAGCTAAAAAGGCTTCAAGCATAAGGACTGGATATCTGTTGTCCAGAAACCATCCAGGGTGAGATCGAAGGAACTCATTACTAGGTTGGCTCCCTTCAGAGCTCTAAAACCGCTTACAAAGTCATAGAGGAATTATGATGTGCATCACTAGAAGGAGTGCCCATAGCAAGAAAATACCATTATTTTGAAATATAGTAAATGTAGTAAAAGTTATAATATAAACACGTGCACTGATAACTTTAACTGTGCAAATGCACATAAGCATAACTCTCTTTTTAGTCCTTTATTTCCTTTTGCCTAGTCAGGGAAGTTTTAAGCTAGAATTTTTTCTTATGCTGTCGCCTGAGGAGAGCAGGTTTGATGCTTAATTTTTTGATAGTATAACTTCAGATCTAGAATGATAATAATGAAAAACTTCTACTTCCTCTAGCACCTCAATGATCACTTAAGGTTTGATAGCACAATTTATTCTAGCATGCTGCCGGCACAGAGCAGATGGAGAATTTCTCCCAGGATGATGACCAGGTTGGTTCATTGTGTAGCTAGAAGAGAAAAATCTAATATAATGGAGGCCCTTAAGCATCTCTACTGTTTGATGCCTCAGCAATGACAGCATAGTCCTTTCTTTATTCGTGATTCTTTAATAACAGTGCCTAGCCCTATACTGGTAGAATCCAAAAATGTGGTTTCTAGCCTCCTTTTATGTGCTATTATGCTTATTCTGATGATCACCTAATTAGTGACATACTCTACTTAGATATATTTCATTAGTACCATTAGGAAAATAAATTGGAATTTCATGTGAAAAATTGCCTGTACTATAAGAAAACATCTGGAAATGCATTTTGAGTTTCTGTAAAAATTCCCCTTTTCCCTTCCATTTTTTCCCCCTGTGTAATCATTATGCATTCCATTTGTTGCAGTTGTATTTTTAGGCCTTATCATGGGTTGGCTCATGGGGACTCAATTAAAAAAAGCTGTGAAGATAACATTCATTTCATGGTGAAATGTACCAGTGTATTGCCAAAAAAAAAGTCTCAGATTCTGCTTTCACTGCCAGCTCATCTCCAATCAATAAGCATTTATGAAGCACCTACTGTGGGCCAGGCATTATGTTATATATTGGGTATACAGAGACAGAGGTAAAACAATTCTTGCCCTCAAGGAGCTTATTTTCTGTTGGTGGAGGGGAACATATACACCTAAGTAAATACAAAATATGTACTAAGTAAATGTTAGGTAATTATGGATGTAGAGAAGTAGTAGTAGTTGTAGGCACCAGGAACTTCTTGAGTTAAACTTTGGAGGAAGCTAGAGATTCCAGAAGTTGAGAAGGGAATGCATTGCAGGGTTGGGGGACAACCTGAACAAGGGCAAAGAGACCAGAGATAGTGTATGTAAGAAATAGCATTATACGTGGCACAACACAGAATACATGAAGAGGAGTAATATATCTGCAAATACAGGCTAGCACCAAGTTTAAATGCCAATCAGAAGGGTTTGTATTTTCTACTAGAGACAATAGAGAGTCACTGGAGCTTTTTGAGCAGAACAATGACATGGTCAGACCTTTGTTTTAAAAATAGCTTTTTCACAGCTGGAGGGGTTGAAGAGAAGAGAATTCTGAGGCAGAGATACTAAACAGGAGGGTATGTCAGTAGTCCACATAAGAGGTGTTGAGGACCTGAACTCAGGTTTGATTCTGAATGAAGTCTGTATGTTGTTGGCCTGTTGGATTTCATTGAAACACCATTAAATAAGACCTTGAGGTTGGGTTTTTTTTTTTGTTTTTTTAAGTATATGTTGATTTTATTTTATTTTTTTCAATTAGGAGGGATTATTTTCTCTCCCACCCCCATGCATCATCTTCCCAGCTGGAAAAAAAGAAAAAAACCTTGTAACAAATATGTGAAGTTAAGTAAAACAAATTCTTATTATGGCCATGTCTAAAATTGTGTAAGACTTTAAGTTATTAACATAAAGTTGGGAATAGATGCATAAGGATTAGGGAACACAATGATGGTAACATTTTGTGCTGGATTTGGAGTTAGAGGACCTTGATTTGAATCCTTAATGTACTTAATACTTACCAGTGTGACCTTGGGCAAAACAATCTCCCTGGACCCTTCTGCATTTCCTGATCAATAAAATGAGGGTGTTGAACTAGATGTCCTCTAAGGTCCATCCTATACTTTATGTAGCATTAAGCTTTGCAAGCATTTTACATGCATTGTCTCATCTGATCCATGTGTGGTTAATGCTATAGGTCTAAATCATCATTTTAGAGATAAAAAATTGAGGCAGTTTATGTATGTTAAAGTATGAACTAGTTATCTACTTCGAGTCCAATACCATTTCCACAGTGCCCAGGTAAATCTATCTTTAATCAAACTCTATATTAAGGGAGAATAAGCTGTATATAAAGATTATAATCAGGCTTCTATCACAGCACGCTACTGAAACTGCTCTGATAATGACCTTATTCTCCTTGAATTTGACACTAGTGACTACCTCTTCCTTTTGGATACCCACTTCTTTCTTTAGCCCCCAAGATAGTTTTATTGTCTCTTAACTCTTCCAAGGTTCTTTTGTTTCCCCTTCTCCATCTACATTCTGTCTCTTGACTCATATAACATAAATTATCACATATTCATGTGACTCCCAAATCTCAATATCCAATTCCAATCTCTTCCCAATAGATTTAGTCTCATATTTTCAGCTGCCTCCTGGATTTCTTTATCTCAACATCCCACCTATCCATTCATTGCACCTCAAATTCAACATATCCAAAGTTATGGTTCTCATCTTCCTCCAAAAAACTTTGCCTTCTACTTCTGTATTTCTCTTGATGTTACCAGCATCCTATTCATCTAGCCTCTGAACCTTGGAGTCATATTTGACTCTTTGCTCTCAGTCTTTAGCTTTTCTAAGCTCCTGAAGGTAGAGCTTTCTATGGATAAATTTCAGTTTTCTATTGAATAATAAGATAAAGATTTAAAATCAGTTTTTCACAGTGCTTTTTAAAAAATTAAATTCTACTTTCATTTACTTTTTAGACAGTGCTACAACAAGTATTTGAAGATGGTGGAAAATATGGATTAAAAAGTGAACTTTTTTCTGGTCTTCCACAGAAGAAAGTGTTGGTTGAATTTAGGTGAGTCCATATATTTAGGTACTAACCAGTTCACATGACTGACTTAAAAAATTCTTTTCAGATTAGTGCTTTGTAAACATTAACTATTCTTGTATCATTTTGCAGTTAAAGAACCTCAAAAGCAAAGAAATTAGGATTTGAGGTCACGGTGCGTTATCTGAGACATGAGTTTATATATAACCAATCCAGAGATTTGTACACTAGTTTTAAAATTCTTTGTCTCTTTTAAATAAACTGTCATTTATTTTCTTAGTAAAAGAATGTCACTGCACAGCATACTTTTGAGATACATGTGTTGCTTAACTGGCTAAGAATTTTAAACTATTAAGAGTACAAAGCTTTGTGCAAAGTCATTAAAATGTTAATTTGGATTATGTTCTGTTGTTTTAAGTAATCTCAGTAGTTGTCCTTACAGTGGTGTTTGTGATCTGTAAGAGAATACCCTACCAGTATATAGTTGGCCATCAGACATATATCAATAACAAAAAAAATTGCTGTACATGTTGGTTTTATTTTTGTAACATATAAAGAATAGCAGTGACAAATTTTTATTTTTCTATTTGGAAAGTCAAAAAATGCTGTAGACAATTGGTCTTATAAGTTAGTGTTTCTGTGGGAGGACTTAAAATACAGTAGCCATTGAATATAAGCCCCACTCCTAAAATGAGAGTTCTTTGAAAGGAAAAAATAGGCCACACTCAGGTATTATATAAACCTGATTTGGGGAAAATGACTAGCCTCTAATCAGAGGCTTGGTAAATCAGAAAACTGCTTAGTAAATGAGGAATCAGCAAAAGAGAAATAGATGGTTTCATGGAGTATTTCATTCTGTTGATACTAGAACTTGGATTTCAAAAGTGCAATTTGAATATCACAATAATCCCCTTGAAAGTATTGGGACTTCACAATGACAAGTCATCTCTGATTTTCCTATTCGTTTGATTCTAATCATCACACCGGTCTTCTATTTTGCTACCTTATTTCTGCTTAAAATAATCTTTTTCCATTTTGTATTAGACTGTAATTTTAGCTAGGTACCTGTAATGTCATTGTGATTAATGGTGCCACCTCATAACTAATAGATTCTTTTTGATTAAAAATCATTGTTTCTCCCTGACCTTTGCCTGGTTGACATTTTCCTGAAGTTGCCTAATGTTCTTCTCGTAAACCCTTTACATTTTTTTGGTTTTAATATGTTTTTTTTTGCTACATTTTAAGTTTCAAACTGTCTTCCTCCCTCCCACCCTGCATGAGAGAAGGCTACCATTTAACGCAGATTTAAAAACATGTGTGAAACTATACTATTCTTTGTATCAGTTTTTTCTCTGGAGATGGATAGCATCTTCCTTAACAGGTCCTTTATAGTTGATTTGAGCATTTATAGTACTCAGAATAACTTGGTTGCTCACAGTTCTTCTTTGAACAATATTGCTATTACAATACAATGTTCTCTTGGTTCTACTGTTTTAAAGTTTTATTTATTTTATTTTTAATTAATGGAACAAAAAAAGCATTCCTATAGCATAGTATAATTTTAAAAGATTATTGCACATGGAACTGCAAATCGATTTTGTACACCTTGCTTTATATATACTTCTATTTATCATTTCTTTCTCTAGATGCAGATAGTATCTACCTTCATATGTCCTTTGTAGTTAATTTGGGTATTTATAATAGTCAAAATGACTTATTTGCTCAAAGATGTTCTTAAAACAATATTGTTTTTGCTGTATACAGCATTCTCTTGGTTCTGCTCATTTCTCCATTATTTCATACAAGTCTATCCATGTTTTTCTAAGATCATCAAGTTCATCATTTCTTATAGCACAGAAGTATTCCATCACAGTCACATGCCACAATTTGTTTAACTGTCTCCCAATTGATGGGCATCCCTTCAATTTCTTGTTCTTTGCCACCACAAAGAAAACTGCTTTAAATATTTTAAAACATATAGATACTTTTCCTTTTTCCCTAATCACCTTGGGAAACAGATCTAATAGTGGTATTGCTGAGTCAAAAGGCATACAGTTTTATAATTCTTTGGGCATAATTCCAGATTGCTCTTAGATGGTTGTATTGGTTCACAGTTCCACCAACTATATTAATGTCTACTCTTTACATTTTTTAAACTTTACACAGGAATATAATTTTTGTAATGTTGTGTGTTTTTTGTTTTTGTTTTTGCAGTTCACCTAATGTTGCCAAAAAATTTCATGTTGGACATTTGCGTTCTACAATCATAGGTGTGTACTAAGATGTCTTTGGGACTGTGCTAGAAGTCAAAATTACTACAGTGCTTATTTATCTGAATATGGACTTGATATTTAACAAAGTGTACAACTGAGGCTAAAATTTGTTTTATGCTAAAAGATTACATGAAAAAGTTAGGAAATTTTTTCTAGATTGCTGGAAACTTTTTAGTTTGTCAACATTCCTCTATAATGTGTTGACCAAAACAGAGTACAAGATTCTAGCTTTGGTCTGGTTTGTAGAAGTGCAGTGTAACTGATCTTCCTCGATCTTTACACTATACTTCTCTTAATGCTGCCCAAGATTGCATGAGCTTTCAAAAAATCAACCATGTCACATCCTTTGATCACACTGATCCTACAGTCAAAATAAAATCCAATTTTTGTTATGAATTTTTAAATTTTTATTTATATCTATTACATTAAGATTATATATTAAGTATAATAATAACAACAATTTGTTAATATATTGTGTTTATATTTTATACTTACATTTTTATAAAATGCTTTTTTCTTATGAACAGGTTGGCTTTTGAACTAAATTCATGATGCTTTTAATTTGGATAAACATTTTAGGAGGTTCAATACCAGAGTTATGGTGAATGAATAAATGTTGAAAGGCAGGAATGAATGAATAAATAAATAAATGATAAACTGGGATTAGTGTAGTCATGTGGTCAGAGCCAAGAATAGTGCTTGTGCCTTAACAGGACTAGGATTGCTTATTTAATGAAAGACAATTACTTGATTGGCTTGTGGTGATAGCTAGATAAACCCAGATTAAAACCTTTCAAACATGATAAACAAAAGAATGGTGAGTTTACCCTCTTTCTTTTCCTCCTTCTCTGTCTCTTTCCCTTCCCTCCTTTTTGCCTTTTTTTTTTTCTCTCCCTGTGATTTCATCAACTTAAGAAGTTCCTGATCGGAAGTTTTTCTGCCTTTTGCAGTACCTTCTCTGCTGCTTACAGTTTAAGAGCCTGAGTCACTGAGGGCAGGCTGACACAGCTAGGAGAGATCAGGGGTGAGATTTGATCCCAAGGCCAGCTTTTTATCCACTATACTATGCTGTAACACTACTATTTTTAAATGTCTTTTTGAAGCTTTAGTTTTAACATTACTGTCACTTCTTAATTACTCCCCTAGTACTACCCCAGTACCCTCCCTAGTAATAAATAAAGTGCAGTTAAGAGAAACAGATAAACATTTGGACACACCTAAAAATGCAAACCTCATTCTGCATCTGTAGTTGATCACTTCTGCCTAGAGGAGAGAGGTATAATTTACCATTATTCCTTTGAGGTTACGTCTGGTCATTTCACTGTTGATTTCCTTTCTGCCATATTGTCATCATCATGTAAATTTTTGTCCTAGTTTTGCCTATTTTGTTTGTCATCAATTCATACGAAGATTATTTGTCATTATTTTATGGTACAATAATATTCAGTTAGATATAACACAATTTGTTCACCCATTTCCCCCCTTCATGGGCTTTCTTTCCATTTATTTGCTGCTACCAAAAGTACTGAGGTGAATAATTTGTTCTGTATGGAAACCTTCCCTCTGTCTTTGACCTCCTTTAGGTATGATCTGGTCATGGATAAAACTATACAGTTTAGTCATTTTTTTTAGTGTAATTCCAAATTGTTCTGTAGAATGGTTGAACTACTTCATAGTTCAAGCAGTGCATTAGTGTGTGTGTTTTCTCATAGCCCCTCTAACATTTACTAGCTCAGTGGCATAGTAGATAGAGTGCTGCACTTGGAGTCAGGAAGACCTGAGTTCAACTCCTGCCTCAGATGCTTACTTGCTGCATAACCCTGGGAAAAATCAATGAACTTCTCTGGGCCTTAGTTTCTTCATCTCTAAAATGAAGGGGTTGGACTCAGTAACCTTGAAGATCCTTCCACTTCTAAATCTAATATCCTATGCTCCTATGAAGTGTGTGGAAGTAAATTCTGTACTCTGCATTTTAGATACAAACCTGCCATAAACAATTTTTATTATAAGTTATTCTAATGAGAGCATTTCTACTTAGAGAAAAAGGACCAAAAGTGTGCAGAGCCAATCTATGATTCTGAAAATAGCTCTCAATGAAGTCATTTTTTGGTTGGAAAAAAAATATATTTTCAAAGTAGTAAAGAGTATTTTGTAATTAGATAAAACATAGTTTTACAGCTCAGGTTATAGTCCAATTAACATTTTGCTTCATCATACAAAATAGTAGTCAATTTAACTTTCAGAACATAGCTGGAGAATCATTTTTTTAAGACCATTCAATCAATCCCTTCAAGGATTTTCTTTTCTAGTATTCCTTTAATTTTCAAGTAATGAATGGTCTGACTCCTGAAAAGGTTTCTGAGGCTCCTGACATATTATTAGTGGGCAAGTGGCAATCAAAGCTTTGCTAAGGTAGAAGTCATAGAAATACTTTATAGAGCTGGTATCATCTATATCTTTCCAAACAGGGATTCAACTTCGGAAATTTATGCTTTTGTTATTTATCTTTGGATTAGCTGGCAAGGAGTAGAGGAGGGGAGATTGGCATCTGTATGATTAGGCAGTTGGCAGCATCATTGTCTTTTCGGTTAGTATTGTGGATGGTTACCAACATTGAATGGAGGATTAAAAATGTCTCTTTCCTCTGCTGGGAGTATCTCAATACAGGCAGCCAGCTGTGCACTGATTACTCACTTTATACCATGACTATGTCTGATAAATGTAGACGGTAGTAGTCCCCATGAGGAGATAGTTGTGTTTCATTATTTCTTCTCTGGGATCATTGCTGGTTTTCCATTACTTAGAGTTGAGCTTCCTCTTTGTGGTCTTTTCATTTATATTATTGTCTTCATTGTATATATTGTTCTTTGGGTTTTGCTTATTTCACTCTGCATCAGTTCATACCAATAGTTTCATTTCTCTGAATTCTTCATTTTTGTTATTGTTCTTGCACAATAATATTCCATTATATTCAAGTGTTGTTGTTGTTCAGTTGTGTCTGACTCTTCATGACCCTATGGACCATAGCTCACCAGTACTGTCCTTGGGGTTTTCTTGGCAAGCATACTGGAGTGGTTAACCATTGGATTAAGACACAGGTTAAATGACTTTTCCGGGGTCACACAGCTAGTAAGTGTCTGAGGTCAGATTTGAACTCAGCTCATCTTGACTCCAGGCCCAGCAGTCTATCCACTGATCCACCTGCCTGCCTCCTATATTCATGTACCACAGTTTTTTCAATTTCTTTATTCAATAGGCACTCACTTTGTTTTTATGTTTTTGGCTACCACTGAGTGCTGCTATGAATATTTTGGTGTTTGTTACCTAATTTGTTTCTGATTTTGACCTCCTTTCCCCTAGTCATTTACATGAACTTCTGACTAGCCAGCTTTTTCCTTTGTATTATTGTAGTTGTTTTCTTAAAATCTAAACGTTTTGACGTTGATACTTCTATTACTGTCAGGTCAATAGCTAGGGAAGATGGCTCTTGCTGTCATCTATAGATTAGGAAAAAAACCATTGGGGAAATACCCAGAAGGAAGAATTGCACTGTTCTAGGCATGGTGTGGTTGTGGATTGGATTATATAATGCTTTCCTCAGAAGAGAGCAATGCCATCAGCAAAAGACAGGAGTTCAGGAAACAAGTAAAGTGAATTATTTGCAGATTGGCCCTCGGTGAAAGGGAGTTTGCTTACAGGGTAGTAGAAGTTGCATAGAGCACACAGAAGCATAACTATTTTGAGTCTTCTCCTTCCTTGCCTGAAATTGGTTTAGTAATTGCTAAATTTTCTGTTCACAAATCCTACTAACACAGAAAATTCTATTCATGTAAAGAAAGGGCAAATCAGTTCCTCTTTGGTTTCTGTCACATAAATAGAAAGTGTAATGAATGAGCTAATAAAAAATTAATTCATATGATGAATTTCTAGCAAATGAACAATGTGCTGACTAGAGTTTTGTTATAGAGAAGTAGAAAGGTTTTGTGCTTAAATTGATGGTAAGAATTAAAAACTTTTGTTGATTACTAGGGAATTTTATAGCAAATCTCAAGGAAGCACTAGGACACCAAGTAACAAGGATAAATTACTTTGGAGATTGGGGAATGCAGTTTGGTAAGTATGTTTGGGATTAGTTCTTTTCCCCTCCATTTTATTGTTGTTGTTTTGTTTTGTTTGTTTTTTGTTTTTACATTTTTTTTTCTTTTAGGCAATTGGGGTTAAGTGACTTGCCCAGGGTCACACAGCTAGTAAGTGTCAAATGTTTGGTGAGGCTGGATTTGAACTCAGGTCCTTCTGACTTCAGGGCCAGTGCTCTATCCACTGCGCCACCTGGCTGCCCCCCCCCCCATTTTATTGTAAAATGTAACCTGACCTGACTTAGTTTTTGTTAATTTCTTTTCATTTTATTGCAGGGACACAAATAAAAATATATTCACTGAAGTAGAACTTTCTACTTGACTTAAAGATTTGGGGGAGGCATATTTTTTCCCACAAAAATGTGATTTTATAGTTAATGGGCAAGCTATAAAGTAAACCTACATAATATAATCTTTTAGGTCTAAATCAGTGTCTTTGCAGAATTCCAGATATTTGTTAAAATTTAAGTGGCTTCTACTACTGGATTTCTTAGTTAAATGTTTGTTTTCTCCATCATCCTCTTTTCCTCACACACCTCTGCTTCTAGCCCTCATGTCCCTGTCATTTCAGTTCTGTCCAGCCCAGTTCTTTTATGCTTCGTCACACAAAGAGTCTGCTCATTGTATCATTTACCCCTGTCAGCATTAAGACAAAGAACTGCCATTTTCCATTCTCCTCTGTATTACCAGAGGGAAGCAAAAGAGAAAAGAGAGTAGGAAGGTTAAAAAGGGGACAGGATGTGAAGTAAAATACCTCCAGTAATCCAAAAACATTCAGAACCAGAAGATCAGGTAATCTTGTACTTGGAGTAGGGAGGGCCAAGATGAACAAGGTCCTGTGTTTATTAAAATCAACAAGAATCTCGTTTACAATCTTCTAAAACAGATTTCTGAAAATGCTTAATTTCAAAGAAAATAAGATTTTGAAATATAAACTGAAGTATCTATCAGGTATAAAATATATAATGTGTTCAGCATTTAGGAAGGAAAATGAAATCAAACAAACTTTTGACAACAGAATTCAGATAACAGTTCTTTGGAAGGAATTTTTTCTTTTAACTGCAGAATGTCTGATTATGAATAGGCAGTACCCTTTTGGATTAATAAAATTTTAACTTGCAGACTAAAAATGTTCATTGTAGTATACTTGTTATTCACTGGCTAAGCAATGAGAGGTCATGTTCCACATTTTGCAATCCACCTGCAGCCCAGAATATAGCTTGGAGCACCAAGGCCCATGCCACCCTCCTAGCCTTGATGGTCCAGTTTCAACAGTTGTCCTCAGCTTGTGTTATGTTAACTGGACCAAATTAGACATTTAGCAGCTATTATAGAAGATGTCACCATGGTGTACCAAATTATAGCCCCAGGATTTTATTATGATAATGCTTCTCTGGAGTACTGCTGTAGTTAATGATCTGTCAGCTTTTTCATTATAATCGTCATTGTGGAAGAGAATAATTTTGGCTGTCTTGAGTCATACGTAGACTGTAGAAAGTTTGTAGACAGATCTAAGCACATAGCTAATTTTTTTTATACTGTGTGTGTGTGTGTGTGTGTGTATGTGTGTCTGTCTACCTATATGTGCACACACGTACAAATATGTGTGCACACAAGTGAATGTTAAAGGGTCTTTATTTTTCCCATTTATACTTTTGTAGAATTCAAGCAGTTTTCCACTCCCTCTTCTCTTGATCTCAAATCACAGCCACATTTTTTTTTAAGAATATGGCTACATGGCTGCTGATTATTTAGCAAATTCCTCACTATAATGTATTATGTACCTAATGGTGCCCATGTTGTTCAAACTAAAAATGCACCTGGTTTGCAAAGTATATTGCTTTGGTAAAGTCTCATTTAAAAGTATACTTTTTTTTTTAATCCTAACTGCCCTGGACAACTTGAATGTGCCTTATATGTCAAGCCCTCAAACCTTACGTGAAAAGTATACATCTGACAATCCCATTGTCTCTTGGATGATTGAGGAAATGGCTTTAGAAGATCTACCATAACAATCCTCTTTCATTTTAAAATTTTGCTGTAGTTCTAGAGGCAAATGGACTTTAAAAAAAAAATCCCCAGGTACTACTTCCTGTGAAGTTAACTGTAAATGGACTCATACTACATACATGCTTTCAGAGTTAAGCTGTAGAATCTGCTATTACCAAAATGTCTTTTGAGCATAAACACAGCTTTTCAGAAAGGTATTTTTTTCATCCCTCATTCCTATAAAGATACCTTGCTTTTTACATTAAAAACCTAAACTACTGTGATTCATATTTATTATATCATTTATATTCATATTCATAGTTTGTGAACATAACTCTTGATTAGAAAGAATTGTAGTTTTGGCAGAGTTGAAATAAATATTAATATAAAAACAAAGTTTTTGTTAATGGTATTAAGCATAAAATGTGAAGCAAAATTTTCATTTGGCATTATATAAAGTTAATTTCATATACACAGTGTTTATTCTCCTAGAATTTATAATCTAAAATGAATAAATCTAAGAATATAAATAATAATAGCTTAAGATTTATATATCACTTTAAGGTTTGCAAATCAATTTACAAATAATTACTCATTTTATCATCATAGCAACCCTGGGAGGTAAGTGCTATTATTATCCCATTTGAAAGATAGTCAGAGGACATATGTATGGTCAAAAGCAGGTGCATTTTTAATTCAGTAGAGTTGAACAAGAAATCTGTCTCTGAATGCTTTGAATTATTTCCTTATCCCAGTTATGTTGAAAATAACTAAGGAATTTTAATTTCCTGAGGATATCCCTCTTTCTAATTTCCCTTTTATTATGTGTACATGTATAAATATGTATATGAGATATATATACAATGTATTATAAAAATTAATTTTATGTAATTATCCATGTCATAGATGATCTGATATATAAGAATGAAGAGTAAGTGTAGGAATTCAGAGATGCTAAGAAAAATAGGGGAAATGGGATTATTTTATATTAATTTATACTGAGCATTTATGTTGGTTGGCTTGGATTTCAGAGAGATACAGAAATAATGATTATCAAAAGATACTGATGCCATACCTTAGTGTTAAGACATTAATTTGGTATAAAAGATAGAACTTTTTCATAGAAATATATTCTGATTACATGCTCTTTAACATCCCATTTTACAGTGTATTCATTTATTGATTATTATATTAGGTCTCTTGGGAACTGGTTTTCAGTTGTTTGGCTATGAAGAAAAACTTCAGTCCAATCCTTTACAGCATCTCTTTGAGGTAAGTTATCAAAAAAATATCCTAGCCCCACTCTCCAAATTCTGCTTGTTCCTGTTACCTCCTGTACTGCAAGATCCTCAGAGACTGGCCTAACCAATGATGTGCCAAAAAGCTTTTTAGAAGGCTTAGATTTCACCTCCTGTATGAACCCTTTCTTGATTTCACAAATAGATGTACACAGTCTTGTTAGTGTTTTCTCCCTCCCCAAATTGCCTTCTATCATCTGTTTAAATGTTATATACTTCAAGTTGAATACAAACTTATTAAGGGTAGGAGCTGTTCTGATTTTGCTTTGATATCTTACATTTCTGTTGTCTAGCATGGTGCCTTGCACACGGTGGGCACTTAATTCAATCCAATAATCATATGTGCAAGGCATTGTGGGTACAAAAGAAAAGGAAAAATAATCTTTGCCCTTAAAGAGCTTACATTCTACTAGGCAGACATAATATTTACACAAATAAGTAAAATTTGTAGAGGAAACTGGGTATCAAGTTTTAAGAATATTAGCAAGCTAGAGTTTGCTCAAAGGAAGATGTGCAGGTTACTGAAGGGATTTATTTATGAAATCTTTCATACATGACAAGTTATGAATTAAATAAAATTTTTACTTTTTTTCATAGTATTTACATACGTAACTGATAGCTCATTATAAGCCTGCCAATTCTTCCATTTACCCATTATCCAAATTGAAAGTATTCTCTATTGCCTCAAATATTTCTAGACTACTTTGGATAGCTCTTTTTGCCCCGTCATATCTCACCCTGTGTTCATGAGGCTTTTTTTTTTTTTTTGAGAAGTTGTTTGATTCATTGAGAAGTGTACTTAAAGCACTTTTATAGTCATCAGCTGCTCTTGTGGTTTCTTCTGTAGAATAAGGACAGGGACCATCATTTCAGCACCTAACATAAACAGTCACCCATAGAAGACAGTCAGTAAATGTTCATTGAATTAAATTGGTCTGGTGGGTTTTAAAGCATCTCTTCCTTTAATGAAGAGACCAAAACTTAATTGAAAAATGTTGCCTTTGTGTTATTAGCAAATGCTATTTATAATTTTAAATGATAGACATATTTTTAGTTTTTTGCTCCTTTTGTTAATCACATTTCTAGTCTTCACCATACAGTTAATCCATAAACAAAGAGCTAAAGAGTTTTGCACAATGAGAATGAGTGAAGCATTCTTCAAGATTATAATTATAATCTATCCACAGTTGAAAAAGATAAGAAACCATATTACAGAGAGAATTTTCTTTGTATCACTGAACAAATTAGGAAACATGACTTTTAGTCTGTGAATGAGAATATTATTTTTATGTGCTTTTGGTCTGTGTTCTTTTTCTGTTGTGTGTCTTTTTCCCTCTCTCACTCTATAGGTCACACTTTCTGTTTTATTTTTTCTACCAGTCCCTTTACCTGATGCTTATCTCTTCATTTGCTCAGTTGAGTTCTTAGTTTCACTTTCCTGTCCTTTCCTTTAGGGACCCACAAGTAAAATCTCCCATCCAGGTTCTCTTCAGTGCTAGCTTCTCCTTTTGAGATCCTTCTGGTTAGTGGCTGCGTTTTTTCATCACCATGTGAGAAAAAACACTTTAAACATTTACGACATATTTGGGACAGACAGGAATCCACTTGAGGATACTTAGAAGGTGCATGGGGGGAAGATATTCTGAAAAACTTTTGCTTTTTAAAATTTTTCCTTTTTTTTGTTAGGTAAATTTTTCTGCCACAGGCTTTGTAGTGAACTGAACGCTAAAGGTTGTTCCTAATTCTCAAATGCCTCTAAAAGTTTATAACTTTTCTTTTGTATGTTTCTCTACTGTGTATAAGTGATTATATTTTTATTTACCAAATTAGTAAAAATATTTATGCCTTCTTTCCTATTAAGAGTTTTGACATTCAAGAGGTTGAAATATTAATAACCTATTTTTATGGTTGCCTGTAAATAAGATATGCTTCTTTAGTTTCCAGAATTTTTTTTAAGCTGTTGGAGGATGAGGAGTGCTTTTTTAAAGAGAAGAGTCACCTTTGAATATATCCATACCAATAGGGAATACCCACATCGCCAAATAGCTACACATTAAGACCTTCCTGCATTAAGGGAACACTTTAGGTATAGTCAAACATGTCATAGGGAAAATAATTACCTCACACAAAGAGCTCCAAAATTCAGATTTTTTTTTGAGACTCATGCGTTAGTTTTGCTAACAGTTGATGATGAGGTGTAAAATTATAAAATTTAAAATATCACTTGCTTTTTATGTTATTTTGTGTCATTTTCTACTTTTCAAAATGGGACAGAATTGGGATACTTTAATTGAATTTCAGTTCACATACAAAGGGGTCGTAATTAATATTATGTGAATAAAGAATGTGAGAGGATGAAGTATTTGTTCTGTTTATACAAAGAGGGAAAAAATTAATAACATTAGTATTTCTTATTTTTAGTAACGTCATTTTCACAAATTAGTTTCTAGGAGAACCATTCATGAAAAAGATGAAGGGGCCCTGCTATTATACCTTTCTGTTTGTATATAGATGGCATGAAACAATCTAGAAGGATGGGTTAAATCTGGGCTTATTCTCCTGGGGTTTTTATAGAATTACAGAATAAACTCATCACATAAAATGGCAGCCTTCAGGTTATTACATTTTTATGCTAATTATTTACAGAGCCAGTTTTCCATTTTAAAATGGTTGTTTGCCAGTTGGTAGATTGTTTTACATATAAACTTTAAGTCAAATGAATTATTGTCTCCACATTGTTTTCATATTTTCATACAGTTAGTTAATGCCTGTGAAGGGCTTTCTTCTGATCCTCAAGGATCAAGTGAGATCCATTTGAAGGAGGTAGGATGTAGTACCAGGAAGACACTTTTCTCTGACTTCCAGTAATGATAAAAGTGCCTTCAGACAGTTCTCCATGGTGTGTCAGGAAATAACCTATCTGTTATTGCAGAATATTTTGTCCTTTTGTCCTTTTGTCCTGGCAGCAGAGCCTTACCCAGTACTGATAACATGCTTGGAAAGAGGGTAACCATGAAGTTAGGAGTACACAGAATGTTAGAAATTAATTTGGGGACTACCTGATAAGTAACAAAAGAAATAGATGAAATTTGCATTTCCTTTTCCTACATCATAAAATGTTTCACAATGCTTTTTTTTTTTATCATTTTGGTCCCTTTTTCATAGTATGTACGTCTTTCATGGGGCCCCAAACTGGGCATATAACACTAATAAATGCCTGTCTCATGCTGAATGTAATGATAGGATTATATCTCAACTCCTGTATTCCCATCTCATAATTTCATTTAGTTTATACCAGTGCTTTTGAATAATATTTTGTTGCCTCAGTTTATGTAATTCAAATAGCCCTACATGTGATATTTCTTTCCGCTATACTTTTGGGAATAATAGCATTTATTTGGGAAAAAGTAAATGTCATATTTCTATGGAAATTGATCCAGTGAAGATTATACTTCCATCTATAAATGAATACAAAGGCAAATTAATTGGTCCACAAAAAAAAAATGACACCTTTAGTAAAACTTGTAATAATCATCTTAATTTCTCCTTACTTTTATATGTTGGTCACATTAGTATGTTATGGTCACACATTCGCCCTTTTCTCCCCTCTGAATTTCCAGACTCTAACTGGTAGATGGTTCTTAATGATTTATACCTAGCTACTACCAATTTTCCTCTCTGAAATGGGATTCCATACCAACCTGCTTGACCTGCAAGTGATGATGTGAATCTTTCCTTAGAGTGTTCCACAAAAAGACCACTCAGCTTTTATTTCACGTATGTTAAAAATATTTTACTATTAAGCACTGCAGGGAAATGTACAACATAATGACAATAACAAACCAAAGAGGGAAAGTTACAAAGGTCAGTCTTGCTCCTCATACACAATTGTATGAAATTAGATCTTACTCTTGTTTAAGTGTCCTAGTGGAAAGAGGCCAAGATTTGGACCATTGATGTATCTAAGTCAAATCCTGGTTCTTCCACTTAATATCTGTTGTGCTATATCTGTGTGATACCCTTGGTCAAGTAACTAAACCTTTCTCAAGATCAGTTTCCTCGTCTGTCAAATGAGAATAATAATAATGCTTAATAAAAATGCATTTATATAATTCTTTAGAATTTGCAAATCACTTTTTATACATTATCTCATTTGAGTCTCACAACAGCCCTGTGAGTTCAGCACCACAGTTATTAGTATCCTCATTTTGTAGATGAGGAAACTGGCTCAGAGTGGTTATGACTACTACATAAGGTGGTATGACCTTTCATCTTTCTGACTTCAAGTCAATAATATATCTACAATATTGAATATATTTGTACTAACTTCACAGGATTGTCATGAGGAAATTACTTTTTTAAAAAACGGTGTTTTACTTTCCTTCCAAATACATGTAAAAACAATTTTTAGCATTTTTTTTTAAGTTTTGAGTTCCAAATTCTCTCTCTCTCTCTCTTTTTCTCTCTTTCTTTCTGTCTTCCCTCCCAACTTCCTGAGATAGTAAGCAATCTGATATAGGTTACACATGTGCAATCACGAGGAAATTGCTTTTCAAGCCTTAAAATGCTATACAAATAGTTCTCATCACCTCCATCGTTATCTCTTAGTTTCACCTCTTCTCCTGAATGACACCATCCCTCTATTTCTCATCCACACGGTCATCAAGCCCACTCCTTTCTGGGCTGTGTATAAGTGTTAGGCTAGCTATTATTTACACTTGTTCTCGTTTTTTATTCAATACATTCAGCATAGTAGAGCTGTAGTTATCTCAGCCCTTCTGGAATCTAGATCTCAACTCAACTCTGGGCATGGAGCCTCCAGGCTTGACCAGTATGCAGTCAGATCCTTGACTGTGGGAAATGTGTTAATGGCACATGTTAGCTGCCAGCCACTTAGCTGTCCTTGTTACATGTGGTTGATTTTTCTACTCTCTCTTTAGGAGGTATTTGCTAGAATCCAGACTCGTTATTAGAAAATTCTTTGCATAATGACATTGCTTACCACCACCAAGGCTAGAATCTGGCACCACATATTCTACAAAGTTACTTTTTCAGATACTTATTTATCTCTTCTGTCCTTTAATACTGACAGAATTTTTCTTTCTTCGTTGCTTAGCAGGGTGCCTGACACATAGTAGACAGTTAACAATTTTTTATTGACCATTGACTGTTGCCTCGGAATTGTCTTCCCAAAGCAGATTTACCATTTTGACAGATTCCATGCTGTGGCATAATGACTGCTGTTGTTGTTTGTTCAGTTGTTTTTGTCATTTCCAACTTTTCATGATCCCATTTGGGATTTTTCTTGGCATAGATTCTGGAGATGTTTGCCATTTCCTTCTCCAGCTTGTTTAACAGATGAGGAAACTGAGGCAGACAGGGTTAAATGACTTGTAGTGTTAGAGGCCAGACTTGAACTCAGGAAGATGAGTCTTCCTGATTTCAGGTCAGGCATAGGATGAGTGCTGCTAGTTGGGCTTATATCTAATTACTAGACTAAAACTTTCCTGGAAATCCTGTTGTGATTAATAACTCATCAATTCAGGTTCTATTTAGGAAAGAATAATATGACCTTATAAATGATTTTGGGAAGACTTAGGTGGCACAGAGGATAGTGTGCTGGGCCCTGAAGTCAGGAAGACTCATCTTCATGAGTTCAAATCTGATCTTACACCTTTGGCAAGTCACCTAACCCCATATGCCTCAGTTCCTCATCTGTAAAACGAGCTGGAAAAGGAAATGACAAAACACTCTAGTGTCTTTGCTAAGAAAACCCCAAATGGGTCACAAAGAGTGGGACACTATTGAAACAACTGAACAACAAAATAAATGATCTTAGAATTTTATCCTTCTGCTAAAATAGTATTTTCCTTTTGCAGCTATTTTTTTACCCTGTATTATTGCCCTGTCTTTCCACATTCCCCTGCTTATGTCTTTAATTTTTCTCTGTTCTTATAAGTATGATTTTCTTATGAAGTAATGTTTTTCAACAGAATAGCAAAAAAGTATTTCTTTGGGCAACTATTTCTTGGTAGAAGTGAAGATTACCAGTTAATTGGTTGGAATGTTTCCTGTGGGATCTGCCTTAGGGGTTATTTTGTGTTTATCTTAGGGATTTTTTATTGGTTGCCATTTAAATATAATTTCTTAGTATTTGAAGTGTGTGTGTGTGTGTGTGTGCGCGCGCGCATGTGTGTGCACATAAATTTGCTTTTGGTGTAAAAGAGAGAAATAGTTTTGCAATGATTCTTTTTCTTGAATTAACTGATAAGTTAAATAACTGGGCTAGACAGATATTTTGCCTTTTCAAAATTTGCACTAGAAATTAAAGGAAAACATGTATTATAGGCTTGGGCACTATCAAAATATCCTTCCACCCTCATTGAAAAGTAACTTCTCAAGTTTTCTCCAAAGTTTCAAATATTCATCCTTCTTTCTGTGTTTTGGTAGTAAACTTGTGTTACCATATTTAACTCTACTTTGTTTTGAACCTAAAAAGATTGACTTGGGGCAGCTAGGTGGTGCAGTGGATAGAGCTCTGGCCTTGTAGTGAGGAGGACCTGAGTTCAAATCTAGCCTCAGACACTTGACACTTACTAGCTGTGTGACCTTGGGCAAGTCACTTAACCTTGATTGCCTCACCCAAAAAAAAAAAAAAGAATAAAAAGATTGACTTCATGTTTTTAATGTTGTTTTCATACTTATTTTATTTGATTTCATCTCTTAAACAGGTGAGATGTTAAAAGAAAAATTTAAAATTTTTTTCTTAATGTTGAATAATGTTAAATTATGTTAAATGTTAAAAATGAATATTTTAAAATGTTAAAAGGAAAAAAGCAGAGTTTTCATGCTATAAAGGAAGTTTATTTGATTTAAAAGAAGCCTATTATAGAATGACTTCTTATTTACATAGTTTTAGACAACTTGAGTCATATAAATTCCCCTGGAAAAAATAAGTCATACAGTAAAAGCCTGGTATAACATAGTCTATAAGGTCATTCTCCCTCAGCACCAGCATAAAGGGGTTTTATTCCACAAATAGTAGAACATAGTTTATTTTTATATGGTACTTTAAGGTTACACATATTAACTCATTTGATCTGCAAAACAAGTAAGTGCTATTTTTTAAAAATAAATTTTTATTGATGTCTTCTGTTTTCTCCATAATCATAGTGACCTTAGACACTTATTGTAGCTATGTAAACCCTAGGCAAGGCACTTAACCTCTGCCTCAGCTTCTTCATTTGTAAAGTGCAGATAATAATAGCACCTACCTTCTGGGATTGTTGTGTAGCTTAAATGAGATAATATCTGTAAAGTGCTTCACAGTGCTAGGCACAAAATAAGCTCTAGATAAATGTTAATTATTTTTATTATCATTGTTTATCCCCAATATCTTCTCCCCCTCTCAGAAAGCTATCCCATGTAACAAATAGTATTTTTTTTAAAGACAAAAGAAGAAAAGAAAAAGATGAGGGAAGAAAATAGCACACCTGATCAGTACATTGAAAAAGTAAAAAAAATGTGCAGTATGTAACCTCCACCTCCATGAAGGGGTGGGTTGAAGTATCCTCTCTTATCTCTTTTGTTATATTAACTTTTGATTTTTTTGTGCGGTTCTTTCTGTTTATGTTGTTATATATACCAAATACAAAGATAAAGAGTAAGTATATTTTAAGAATAAGTAATAGGTAAATATTTCATTAGAAGAGATTGAAGAGAATAGCTGTCAATCAATCAACAAGCATTTATTAATCACCTTCAGTGCCAAGAATGAAATAGTTCCTCTCAGGGCACTGGCATCCTAATAGGGGAAGGCAACAAGTTCATAAATAAGTATATATATGATAAATAGAGGGAAATAAATGCAAAACAATTAAATGAAAAGTAGCAGGTGACTGGAAGAATGTGCCTATGACAAAAATAGGGAAATCTGGAAAAGGGTTTATTTTTGGGGGGAAAAGATGATAGTGTTTTGGTTTGTTGTTGTTGTTGTTTTTTTACATGTTGAGTATGAGATATTCAATAGGCAGTTTGTGACATGGAACTAAAACTTAGAATATCAGCCTGAGTATAGATTTTACAGTCATCAGGAAAGAAATAATTAAGCCTGTAGAAGCTGAAGGAAAAAAGGAGAGGAAGGACCTAGGACAAAACCTTGGGAAATACCCACAGTGAGGGTGAGAGTTGCTATGTTGATGAAAAAAATAGCCACACAACCCTTAGATGTGGCTTGTGTAAAGGCTAAATGTGGATTAGTAAGTGCCTCCTGTGTACCATGGACCATGTAGTCCATCAGGGAGCTTATCTATCAGGAATGACCTAGCAGCTACACGTATAGGTAACTACAATGTAGATGCAAAGTAATTTCAGAGGGAGAAAGCTAACAACTGGGAGATACCAAAAAGGTGTGAGGAGGTGGTACTTAAGCTTAACTTTGAAGGTAGCTAGTAGGGATTCTACGAGGTAGAACCAGAGACTGAGTTCGTTCCAGTCCTGGGGGCAGCCTGTGCAAAAATAAGGGAACGGAGATAGAATGTCAAATAAAGGAACGGTGAGTGAAGAAAAACTGTGTGTAATAAACCTGAAATGGCAGGTTGGAACCAGTAGGGAGCCACTGAAGCTTCTTTAGCAAGGGTCTAACTTGGTTAGGTCTGTGCTTTAGGAATGTCCGTTTTTGCAGCTATGTGAGAAGGAGAGAGACTTAAGTCAGAAGGCCAGTTAGGACTTAGGAACAGTTTGGAAGAGAGGGGAGCCTAAGGTAAAGCTAAGATTCAAACTCCAGTCTGCTAACTCTAAATCCAAGTATTCCTTCTAATACTTTCATATTTCCCTCCCAAAGATATCTCATTTTCTTTGTTTTACTTAAAAAATGTTTTTTATTAAGTAGTATTTGCCTTTGCTGCAGTCACTTGTTTTGTACAATTTGTTATTGAGTTCACATGGTATTGACCCATATTCTTTAATTCTTCAATATGAAACCATGCTTTCACATTGGATATTATTAAGTGTTCCTTTCACAAACAGTCCATTGTCCCACATCTAGCCATGATTATAGCCTAGAGGTTTTCTTTTTATTCTGCTTATTTCAATTAACAAAACATTTGGAAAATTAATCCATCCCTTCCTCTGACTCCCAGATTGAGCAAATTTTAAAAAAAAAACCTGAAAAATAAAGCCTTTGATACATAGCTGCATAATCCTGCAAAACAAATTGCCACATTAGCTATGTCTGGAAAATGTCTCTTTCTGCATTTTAAGTTTTTCACTGCCCAGGAGGTGAATGGTGTGTTTCATTTTCATTCTTTTGGACTCATGATTTATCGTTGCATTGATCAGAGTTCTGATGTCTGTAAAAGTTGTTTTTCTTCGTAATGTTATTACCGGTATATAGATAGTTTTCCTAGTTCTGCTGCCAAAGATACTTCCCTTTAGAGTTGCAGCCTATACTTGAATAAATGTGGTGTATTCTTCTAATTGTGCCTAGCAGCTGCTCCTTGAATGAATAGAGATGAGATGAAAAGGGGTTAAGGCCAGACAAAATAGGTTTGAGCCTGGATGTCTGATGGCATTCCAAAATTTTGTAAGTGATTTTTTTAGATTAGCTGCTGTTTTAGCTTACTTGGGCCTCTACACCCTTAGTATCAGATTATCTAACAAATAGCTATGGTGTTTTTATTTCTATTTTGCTTAAGTGGCCAATGCTTTCTCTGTGTTTTCATCTTTTAATCTTGACAAATGAGAGGTAGCATTCTTTTTAAGAAGGAATAAAAGAACTGTATAATTGGTTTAGTATTTTAGTAATTAAAGAAAATTCTAGCTCTCATATAAAACTTTGTTAAACCATATCTGTCTCAATGTCAAACTTATCATTTAATAACTTCACCTGTATTTCCTTTGTTTTCAGAACAAAGGAAACATCTGAAAACAAAGGTACCTTCAAAGATGATTTTCTCCAAGAAAGGGCTTGTGTCAAGTGTAAATTAAAAACCCACACCTTTTATTTTAGAGCTGCATCTCGTTAAAGCTGTTTCATAGAACAAGAATATTTTTCTCCCAAACTGTGATAAATGTTAATAGAATTAGCCTCACATTTTTTAATGTTACAGGCAGTTTGATAAATGCCTACTTGGTTAGCCAGTTGTGCTGGTTGATATTATACGTCTTTTGATTTTAAGTAATCTGCAGTTTAAACAAATGCTAGCATTCTTTAATCTTGTTATAATGGTTTCAGGAAGGATTTGGGAGGTTTTTAGAGGGTGGAAGAGGGAGGTGTGGGATATTTTTACCTTCAACTTAAAGAAAGCAAAACCAACTAGAGGAATTTTCATTTTTAGGTTTCTAAAACTATACCCTCTGGTATCTTTGGGCATACTAAATTAATAGATATGCAGTTACCTAATCAATACAATTTCAGGAATCTTGCTTTAGGGTTTCAAATAAATATTTCCAGCATCTTTTGATAGTTCTGAAATTTGAGAGGAATATTTTTTGGTTTGGCATTTTTTTAAAGTCTAAATATAGCATGTATAAAGCAATATGTGTGAAAGATAGACAGTGTACAAATAATCACAGTCTATTATTAGCAGTAGGAAGATGGTTAGGCCAGGAACCAGGAAATCTACAGCTTATCCACATTTCTGCCCTTTTATTTTTCTTTAGTAAAATAATATTTATATAATGTTAGGCACTGGCTAAGATACAAAATTTGGATGATGTGTTCCTCTTATCCTCATGGAATTTTGTATGTAGTAAGGGCATATTATATACATAAATAACTGAAGTTATATCATAATCATAATAATAAATTATGTTAGAGATATAAGCAAATTGCTCTACCTGACAGGGAAAGAGTCACCACTGATCAGTCAACAGATGTTTATTAAGTGCTTACTGTTAGATTCCAGGAACTCTGCTAAGTGCTAGGGATACTCTAAATGCATTCTCACTGGCTTTCCCCAAAGCTGTCCTTCCTCAACCCCAGCTCCTCACTTCCTTGGCTTCCTTCAAGTCTCAGCTAAAAGCCTACTTTCCATAAGAAGCCTTTTGAGGCAGTTAGGTAGTGCAATGGATAGAGCACTGGATTCAAGTTCCTTCTCAGACGCTTATTAACTACATGACCCTGAGCACGTCATGTAACCTCTCTCCACCTCAGTTTCCTCAACTGTAAAATGGAGATCATAATAGCATCTACTACCCAAGGTTGTTAAGATCAAATGAGATAATATTTGTAAACCACTTAGCTCAGTGCCTGGTACATATTAGGTGTTTAATAAATCTTTCCTCCCTCTGAGATTACTCCCAGTATACCCTGTGTGTATTTTTTGAACAGATTCTTTGCACGCTGTCCTCCCCATTAACAACATGAGTTTCTTAAAGGCTAGTACCATTTTTTGCCTTTCTCTGTGTTTAGTGTATACTAAGTGCTTTAATTGCCTAAATACTTGCTGGCTTGATATAACTACAATGAGTAAAAGAATTCGCACTCAAAAGGACTTTATGTTCTAATGGGTACAAGTACATATAAAAATAAATACAGCATCAGTATAAATGTGAATATGTACAAAGCAGTTTTATATAAGGTAGTTAGGGCATTTACAGTTGGGGGGGTGGGGACAAAACATGCAGAAGACAGTGCTTGAACTGCATCTTAAGGAAAGAGACTCTTTGAGGCAGAGAAAAGAAAGGAGTGCTTTCCAAGCACATGAAATGGTTAGTGTAAAAGTATGGAGATAGGAGATGGAATGTTGGCATATAAGGAGTAGAAAAAAGCCAGATAGTGTTTGGTCTTGACTTTAAAAGTAGTCATTCTTATGGGGAAGGAGGGGCAGTTGTATGATATAGTCAACACTCTAGTTTCAAAGCTGTCCTACTTGTCTGTGTCTTTTACTGAAATATCTTCTCCTCCATTCTGTCCATTTAAAAAATGCTTTATTAATGTTTTCGTTCTTTTTTTCATTGCTATCTCACCAGCTCATTCCTCCCTACAGTTCTCCCTCTGCAAAAAAAAATAAATAAATAAATCTTCCCTTGTAACAAATAAACATTGAGAAAAGCTAAATTCGTATATTGGTTATATCTGAATGTGTATATTTCATTATTCACCTATAGTCAGACAGATTCAGCTGGGTCAGTGAATGACTAAATCATCTAAGACAGATTGTTGTCCCTTACTTTGTCCGGGAAGTGAGATGCCATACTGTCTCTCATTGGTACATTCTAATATTTGTATTAATCTTAAAGTCAAAAGATCTTCCTTTTAGTCAGCCAAAATCTCCATAAAAATAATTATCTGCCTTCTTTTTTCTAGGTTGAATACCCTCACTTCCTTTAACCTTTTCCCAGAGTATTAGCAGAAAAATTAACTTGGCATTTTGAAAAAAAGAGGCAGTACTAGCTTAGTTTAAGCTATGTAGTCAGCCTGCTTTAGTAAGCTTCAAGTGAGCATTGCTATGTAATAGTGATTTGTTTTCTCTCTTTGGTTTTTTTGTTGTTGTTTTCCTTGTTAGAGTTGACAGTAATCTAATGTAATTTTTTAAATTTTCTTTTTTATTATCATGAGCTTGACCAACATTGATAAACATGAATCTTTCCCTACAGGAAGAAGAACAGAAAAAGACTATACATTTCGTAGGAAGTTGGTCCACTACTCTGCTTGTCTGTGTCACCTAATGAGCTTCCTTCTGCTCTCCTTTGTTTATTATTTTAGTGATTCATCAGTGTTCTTTTCTTTCTGCCATTTTATTTTTAGGTTTATGTACAAGTTAATAAGGAAGCAGCAGATGATGAAAATGTGGAGAAATCAGCACGGGAATTCTTTCATCGACTGGAAGCAGGTGACAAGCAAGCACTTTCATTGTGGCAAAAATTTCGGGACTTGAGCATTAAAGAGTATGTCCAGATTTACAAGGTATGTGGAGGCTACTCCTCCTGATAGTAGTATGATGCATCATGAAGTAGAGCCACTGCACTTAGGTAAACCAGCTATCTGGAGTTACTGTTTAGACTTTGAGTGACATTGAGTAACACTTAAGCAATTTGAAGATCAAATTTACTGTCGCCCTCCAACTAAAATTCCTCTTCCTCACCTTCTTTTACTCTTTTTGTCCCCTTCTCCCACTCTCCTTCCCTTTTTCTTTTCATCTTTTCTCACTTTTTTCCTACTTTCTCGTCCTCAGACTCTACCTCTGATACTTGCAAACATAACCACTTTCTCTCAGAGCTTCAGAAGTTGATTTTTTTTTGTCGTCTCAAACCATGCAGATTATTAAATGGGTTCATTACATCTTGTTTGCATGATTACCATATCTGTGAACCTATGATGTTTCATGGAATTACTTGAAACCAGGACTTAACAATACCATTAAAAAAAATTAAGAAAAACAATCTACTTATAATAGGCTTCAAAGAAAAAGTCAAGATGTCCCAATATAGCTCAATTAACACAAATGTCATGGCCTTCATTGTATGTTTTTTTACCTTCTTGAATATCCCATTCCAATGTATCATCCATTTATGTATAAAAGAATAACTGCCCCTAAAGTTCCCATTATTAGACCTCCAGCACATTGGGCAATAAGATAAGTTGTTTTTTAGTGTGTGTGTTTTGTTTGTTTGTTTTTGTTTTTGTTTTGGCAGTTGGGGTTAAATGACTTGCCTAGGGTCACACAGGTAGTGTCAAGTGTTTGGTCTGAGGCCATATTTGAACTCAGGTCCTCCTGACTTCAGGGCCAGTGCTCTATTCACTGCGCCATCTAACTGCCCCTAAGATAAGTTGTTCTTAAGGAAAACATCTGATTCTTATCTTTTGCGCAATGTGAATATACCATTTCTTTGGCATTTAAAAATATATTTATTTATTCTTAGTTTTCAGCATTGATTTTTTAAGATTTTTTTCTATAGCATTCTTGACCTAACTATATGGAATCTTTTTCTTTTCTTTGGTAGATTAGAGCACCAGCCTAATTTTTTGTTTTGTTTAAATGTAAATCAAGTTTTCTTCTTTTGGCCTTTTATGGGATGGTAAGACGACCCCTATCTTAGAAAGAGTAAAACAGGAGTGAGGAACCTCTGGCCTTGATGCCACATGTGGCCTTCTAGGTCCATGGCTATGGCCTTTTGACTGAGTCTAAGTTTTATAGAATAAATTCTTCTGTTAAGGGGATTTGTTCTGTGAAGTTTGGATTCTGTCAAAGGTCTGCAATTGAGGACCTAAAGGGCCACATGTGGCTTCAGAGGCTGTAGGTACCCCACCCCTGGAGTAAAATTTTACTTTTTATCCTGACTGTTTTGTTTCTGGAACTTTGTAGAGGCTAGGAGTGCATTTTGATGAATATTCAGGAGAATCGTTTTATCGAGAGAAATACCGGGAAGTCTTAAGGTTGTTGGACAAGAAAGGACTCCTACAAAGAACAAAGTATGATCAAAATATTTTTTTTTTTTTTGCTCATTATGTAGTACACTTTGAAATGTATGTATTCTTTTAGTAATGAAGTACTCTTGATTTTTTGAAGTGATATCATACATACGCAATAACCCAGTAAAAAATGGATGTTATTCCCATTTTGTGCTGAGGAAACCAACTAACTTGCCTGATGTCACACAGCTCTTTAATAGCATAATCAGACAATCAGCAAGTGTTTATTAAATGCCTCCTATGTGCCAGGCATAATGCAGGTACTGAAGATACAAGAATAGCAATGAAATGGTCTTTGCCCTGAAGAAGATGACGTTTTATTAGAGGAGATAGCGTGGTATGTACAAGATAATTTTTTGTGAGAGAAAACTCTAGCCACCACAGGTATCAAGAGAGGCCACATGTAGAAGGTGGCGCATGAGATGACCTTTGAAGGAAACTAAGAATTCTTAGAGGAGTAGGTAAGGAAGTAGTGTTCTCTAGGCATGGAGGACAGATTGTGCAAATAAAAATAGCTAACATGTAGCACTTTAAGGTTTGTAAAATACCTTGCATAAATATTATTTCATTAGAGTTTCACAACAATTTTGTGAACTAGGAACTATTGTCCCCATTTTACAACTAAGGAAACTGAGGCTTACAAAGGTTAAGTGACTTTCCTAGGATCATACAGCTAGTGAATGTCCTTGGTGGGATTTGAATCCATGTCTTTCTGGCTTTGACTGCACCATAGAGTGCATGAAGGCCAGTAAAAAGCTTGTATGAAGAGGATAGTAATAGGCTGGAAAGGTAGGTTGGAGCGAGATTGTGAAGAGTTTTAAATGGAATTTATAAAAATTTGTATTTAACTCTAGAGATAATGAGTAGCCCAAGTCAAACTGTATATCCTAGGGAACCTTCCTTTATTCCTCTTAAGTTGATGATGACCATTTTGTCCTCAAGTATAAGGAGGGCAGTGGCATGATCAGAGATATGCTTTAGAAATATCATTTGGCAGCTTTTTATAGCATGGATTGGAAAAGGGAGAGTCTTGAGGCAGGGACACCAATTAGGCATCCATTGAGTTAAGAGTCTGGGTCAGAGGTGATAAGAATCTGAACTGGGACGGTGGCCCAGATAGAGAATAGATTGAAGAAAAGAGCTTGGAGGGGAGAAATGTTCTGGGGGTAAATTGGACAAGACTTGGCAACTAATTGGACATAAGGGTGAGGGAGCCCAGGAAGTCACAGGTGACCTGGGAAACTAGAAAGTTGGTCATATCCTTAGTAGTAATAAAAACAACTTCAAAAGATGAATTCTGCCTTAGATATGCTCAGTTTCAGATGTCTACAGGACATCCATTTCTAAATGTCCAAGAGGTGATCAATGATGCTGGACTGGAGCTCAGAAAAGAGACTAAGGCTGAATATAGATCTGGGAGTTCTCTGCATAGAGATCAAAATTAAACCCAGGAAAACTGATCATGTCACTAAGATAAAATGAATAAAATAGAAGAGGGCCCAGGACACTTGGGTATACCTATAGTTAGAGAGCATGATAGGGCAGTTATGCTACAGAGGAAAGGAATAAGCATTTATATAGCACCTATTGTGTGCCAGGCACTGTGCTAAGCACTTTACAAATATTATCTCATTTGATATAACAACCCTGGGAGGTAAATGCTATTATTATCCCCATTTTACAGAAAGGAAACTGAGGCAGAGGATGAGTGACATGCCTCGGGTCACACAACTAATGTAGGTTCTGAAGACAGGTTTGAACTCAGATCTTCTTGACTCCAGGCCCAGCACTGTACGCACTGGGCTACCTAGTTGCCCTCTAAACTTAGCTCCATTTAAGTTTTTGGGTGTCAGTGTAGGTGTGTATCTTCTTTGTATATAATTATTTGCAGTTTGACCTCCCCATTGGACTGTGAGCTCCTTGACTGCAGGAACCATGTTTTTGCCTTTCTTTTTATTCTCAGAGTTTAACATAGTGCCTGAAGTGTTAGTGTTTAAAAATTGCTTGTTGGTGTTTTGAGTGATGTTTAATAACTATTTCATAGGATTATTGTAAGAGTCAGTTGTACTAATATATTTTAAAATGCTCTGTAATTTATAAAACACTACACATATTGTTTTATAAAAAGCAAAGCATTCAGTTATTATTTAATTATGAACAGCTTATATGTTATGAATATTATTATTGTTATATTATGAATAGCTTTAGTTTGCTAGATTAGGTGGCAGCATACTCAATAAATTCCATTGACTTCCTATCACCTCCAGGATCAGATTCAAAATCCTCTGTCATCCAAAGCCCTTCATAACCTAGCACCTTCTGGACCACTACCCCCTTTCCCAAACCTTTCCATTCTTCTTGTGTCTTATACTCTTCACGCACACATATTCTTCAGTCCATTGACACTGGTGTCTTTATGGTTACCCAAACAAGTTACTATCTCTCAGCTCTGGAAATTTTTTCTGGCTGTCCCCCATCCCTGGAACACTATTCCTTCTTATCTCTTCCTACTGGTTTCCCTACCTTCAAGTCCCAATTAATGTCTCGCCTTATATGAGAATCCTTTCTTAATCCCTTTTAATTCTAGTGCCTTCTCTTTGTAAATTACTTCCTATTTTTCCTGTATGTAACTTGTTTGCACATATTTGTTTGCTTTTATCTCTCCCTTTAGATTCTGAGCTCCTTGAGGGAAAGGACTGTCTTTTGCATTTGTTTGTATCTCTAGCTCTTAGCACAATGCCTGGCACCTAGAAGGAGTTTAATAATTGCTTATTGATTGACTGGAAAGAGATCTAGACTTGGTATCAGAAGGCTTTTTTTTTTTCCAACTCTGAACTACCACTTTCTAGCTTTGTCTTTTGGATCAAAGTCTTTAACCTCTATGAGCTTTGGTTTATTCTTCTTTAAAAATTGAATAATAATGCTTACCATGCTACCTAGCTCACAGGGTTGATGAAACAGTTGACTGAGATCATGTCTGTACTTGTTTATAATTGTAAAATGTTATATAAGTTAATTTTAACAGCACAAAATCAAAGTGAATTATCCCCTCAAGAAGGCATTAAGCATGCCATTCCCCCCCAGTTAATTCTAATGGCTCCTTATACTTTTAGGATCAAGAACAAATTTTTCTGTTAGACATTTAAAATCCTTAACAACCTGGATCTAGCTTGTCTTACTATACATTATTCCCCCATCATGGATACTACAGTCTAGCAAAATTGACTTCATTGCTCACATCTTTGTGTCTTTGCATAGACTGTCCTCCATGCCTGGAATGCCCTTCCTCCTCATTTTTGCCTCTTAGCATACATAATTTCTTTCAAAGCTAAACTTAAACAATACTTTCTACACATTGTCTTTTCTGATCCCCTCCATTAGTATCCCCACTATTACCACCAAGAAAAGAATTGTATATATTGTACAAAAATATATAAAATATACTGGATATATTTTGCATATGTCTATGTGCATGTTTTTTCCCCTAATAAATTGTAAGCTTATTAAGAGCTGGGTTGCATTTCTGATTTTTATCTCCATTGTCTAGTACTGTAACTGGTACATATTAGGTATTTAATAAATAATTGTTGATTGGTTTTCTGGTGTTTTAGTTTGTACTTTACATTTGTCAGTACCTTGGAGTAATGATGGAAATCAATCTAATATTGAATATTAGATATTACAGTCATTGGAAAAACTGCATTGTTTTGTCTTGTTGTACATGGTTATCTTTCTTATCACTTGGTTGCTATATTACTTTACAAATAGGAAATTTTAAGAATAGTGTGTTTTCTTAAAAAATTAAAGTTTATTGATTATGTTTTGACACAGTAGAAATTTGCTGACAAATACCCAAACAAACCACCTTACAAAGTATATTCTCTGAAAGCTAGTTTATTCATCCTTAATAGAAAGGATTTATCTTTCACCTTTGATAATATGGTGCTAACATTGATCAGAGTTTTATTGTCTCTGAGGATTGACTTGATTACATTGTAGTCATTGTTTATAGTCTTCTGGTCTTACTTTCCTCATTCTGCATCATTTCATGTAAGTCCACCTGTTTCTCTCAAGGCTTCATATTCATTCCTTACAGCACAATAATATTCCATTAAATAATAGCTAACATATAGTGCTTACTGTGTGCCAGGCAGTGTACTAAGCACACTATGATTATCTCATTTGATCCTTCCAAACCTTGGGAGGTAGGTACTATTATTATCCCCATTTTATAGGAAAAGAAACTGAGACAAAGAGAATTTAAGTAGCTCATCCAGGGTCATCCAACCAGTAAATATCTGAGGCATCTTCTGTATCAATAATTGGAACTGAAATTGAATATTGTTAAGGGTTTCATGTTAGAAACGGTATTTTTTTGGTGGGAGTGGGAAGAATCTCCACATATACTAGCTTTTAGATTTCTAAGAGAACAACTGGAATTTTATTCTGTTAAGCAATGAATTTTAAGCTATTAAATCATATATGTTGGATTTCATAGTTTCATACATTATTTCAGTGTTCTACTTTTTGCATTTCTAGAAAAGGAACAGCCATAGTAGATCTCTCTGGAAAAGGAGACCCTTCCTTGAGCTGCACTGTAATGCGAAGTGATGGGACTTCTCTTTATGCAACCAGGTTGGTACCTTCTTTAAGAGCGACCTCAGGATATATGCTTTGACATATGCTTTGATCAGTAGTAAAGTGTTGAGAGCATACATAAGCTTATGGACTGAGAGCTAGAAGGGACTTCACAGGTCATTTGGGAAAAGCCTGATAGGTATTTTTACCTTAGAATAACTAAAATTCTAGAGGCATGTTTCATGTTTCATTCTAGAGGCGTATTAAAATCAAGGACTATTATTCATGGAGAGTCTAATTATGATCAAACTCATGACTAAAAAATGGGAATATTTTTTACCTTTCTTTGCATCCCCCATGCTTAGCACAGTGCCTGGAAACGTAGTACTTGCTTAATAAATGCTTGTTGACTGGTTGATGTGGAAGATACTAGCTGAGATATCCCTAGGATGCCAGAGCATATTTATAGTTTAACAGCATAAGATTTCCCCAGGCATCGGCTCGATAAATTGTGAGTTAAAGTAAATATGTTCTGTTTCAGGTATCTTCACCAAAAAATAAGTATCCTAAAATTGACCACTAAAAGGCAACCTTAATATCAATCAACAAGGAGTTATTCAACACCTACTGTGTACCAGAGACTGAGCACAGGGGTACAAAAAGAAGTAGTCCCTACCTTTAAGGAGTTTACATTCTATTGGGGGAAACAACATGGACATAACTCTGTAGAGGATATAGATGAAGATAGATACATAGATAACTCAGTTGGGTGTGTGTGTACATATATACACACACATACATAGACACACAAATTAATGTGCAAGGAGGACTCTGGTGGCGGGGAGGCTGTGGGGGAGTGAAGGGTAAGGAAAAACTTGATGTAGAACATGTTACTTGAGGTGAGTCTTGAAGGAAACAGGATACTAAAAGCTAGAAATGAGGAGTAAGTCAGGCAGTGCAAAGACAGAGACAGAAGATGGGAGTGGTGTATGTAAGGAACAGCATGAAGGCTAGTTAGATTGGACTGTGAGCTTATGAAAGTGTGTAATCTTTAAGGCTTGAAAAGGATGTTGGAGCCAGGTTGTGAAGGACTTTAAATGTCAGAAATGTTTTATCATCCTGCTTTAGGAAAATCACTTTGGCAGCTCTCTTGTTCCAAGCTTTTTCTTTTCTTTTTTTCTGTTGAGGGTATCATCATCCTTCCAGTTAATCAGCTTTGCAGCCTCAGTTTTCAACTTTTCTTTGTCCCTCTCTCTTCATATATAATCAGTTAAGTTCTATATCCACAACTTTCTCATCATTCCTCTCTTCTCACTAAACTTTTATCTCACCATTTTATCTACTATTGTAGTACCCTCCTGATTCATCTCCCTTCTTTGAAGTTTTTCCCTTTCCAATCCAGCTTGTACACAACTAAAAAATTACTATTCCTTCAGCACAGGTCTGACCATGCCATTTCTCTGTTCTAGAATTTTCAGTTTCTGGCACATAGGAGATCCTTAGTAAAGGCTTATTGAATGAGTAATACATTCAACATACACAATACATGATTTGAGGGTCCTTTCTTATTGTAGTGATATAAATAATGGTTAAGGTGGATGTCACCATCACTTTTTTCCTTCATTTTCATTCTTTGCCATCACCCATTAGAATAAAACTTCATGACAATTGTTTATTAAAAGTTAATGAGCTGAGTTTATTGAGCTCACTTAGTTCTGGGGTAGTGCAAACAGAAAAGAGAAGAAAATAGAATACCAATAAAATTAATACAATACAGCTGCAGTAAGCCCTCTGTTTATGGGGCTATGTTTTGATATGAGGGCACATACAACTTCTTCAATATACTTTAACCAAGTTTTTCTCACTGGTGATTCGAAATAGCTCTCAACAAATAATCTCTTCATTTTTATCTTTGCTTTAGACAACAGTCTATATCTTGCTTTCTCATGTCAATGGGAATTCCATTTCTTAATATATTTGTATGCCATATAGATTTACCTGTGTATATATAAAATATAAATATACATATAAATAAAAATATATATTTAAATAAATACATATTAGTTTATTAAGATAAATATAAAATAGGAGATACATAGCTATAGATATATATCTGTATACACACATGCACGCACGCACGCATGCACATGCACACACTTTTCTTTTCCAGTGCAGGTTGGCATCATCCCTGTGATGTGTCTGAGCTGCCTTGGGGCCCTGAGAGAGGGACTTCCCTAGTACATGTCAGGAGCAAGATTTGAATCCAGGTCTTCCTGACTCCATCACCAGTTTTACTTTACTTTACTCTGCCATGCTGGTTTTCGATATGTATTGAAACAGTCACTTCTGATAAGAAAAGTAGCATGTTATACCTCAAGCAAAGCACTACGCTAGGAATTAAAACAACTAGGTTCTCGCTTCATCTTTACCATTACTAACTGTGTGATTTTGAGCAAGTTGTATAACTTTTCTAGGCCTTAACTTATTAATCTAAAAAATTTAAGGGTTAAATTCAAAAGATTTCTCAAGTCTCATCAAGTTCAGAAAGTTCTGTCAATTTAACATAGTACCTTTTCTTAAATTGCTTCCCTTTATCTTTGACTTTATTAGGAGGTTTCTATTTCTTTTGCCTTTATCCCTCTTTTTGAGATATTTTATGTATTGAATGCCATTTTAATAAAAAATCTAAGAATGTGTCAATAACTTAAAAAACTCTACTTAAAAGTTTACAATTTGCAATTCACTTTTCATTATGTCCATTATGAACATCACCTCTGTACTTTATACATAAGTGAGGTCTTTGCCAAAGAAACTAATATTCACTATATTCAGTTAAGAATGCCTACCTTTTCTAATGACATAACTTTAGAAGTCATTGTTAATACTGGCAAAACAGTAGTCAAGGAATTGCGGTTTAGCTTTTTTTACTTATTTTTTTCCCCTAATTTTCACTTGAGAAAAAAAGGAAAGAAATCATAAGTAGGTGATTGTAAAATCTCCTTGGAGTTTTATCTGGTTTCATATCCTTTCTTAAACATTCACCTACATCGTAAGTTTGAGGGCCCCCAGATTTGCATTTGGTGGTACATTTGGCATTCCTGAAAAGTTGCTTCACATCCCCTAAAGAAGGGGTGAGGAACCTGCAGCCTCGAGGCCACATGTGGCCCTTTAGGTCCTCAATTGCAGCCCTTTGACTGAATCCAAACTTCATAGAACAAATTCCCTTAATAAAAGGATTTGTTCTGTAAAACTTGGACTTGGTGGAAAGGCTGCACCTGACGACCTAGAAGGCCAAATGTGGTCTTAAGGCTGTAGGTTCTCCATTCCTGCCCTAAAGCATTTAGCTTTTTTTTTTTTTTTTTTTTTTAGATCTAAAGAATGTTGTTAGAAGTACAAAGATCTAAGAAACTTCTAATTTATGAATTCATTTTTCAGAGATCTTGCAGCTGCTATTGATCGAATGAACAAATATAATTTTGATTCAATGATATATGTGGTAAGTAAACAAAATAAAGAGTAGAAGGCTGGAATTCCTTCCTCATAAACATCAATTATGCAAGTGGGCCTTTGGAGCCATTCTGGAAAGCAGTGAAAGAGATTAATTTCTGCCTAGTGTATTAGATCGCTACAGGAACAATGTGATACCAAGCATATTTAGACAGCAATTTTTAAAGAAAGCTTTAAAAAAGTAATCCCTTTTCCTTCATTAAAATGAAATTTTACTGCAGTTTGAAATAGCATTGCGAATATATCACCTTTTCCATTGTATCATGTAGTTTTACTCTAGAGCAGAGGTTCTTAATCAGGGGTACACATTCCCTTTGGAGAGGGAATAGGTCCATTAACTTTTTAAAAATATGTTATTAACTATATTTCAATATAATTACTGTCCTTTGTAAAATCTTACACATTTATTCATTTTTCTAAAAAGGGGTTCCTGGATTTAACCAGACTGCTAAAAATGGGTTCCATGACACAAAAATGGTTAAGAACTCCTGTTCTGTTGAAAATTGTACTTTTATCTTTTATATAACTTCAGCCCAGTTAGTCTTCATTCTTATTTCTTCGCCATTCTGAAGATTCCTTCACCTCCTACAGTTTCTCTTCTCTTGCCATCCCCAAAAGAGTTGGTCTTTAACACTAAAACTTCAGAACTCCTTTGCTGTGGTCTCCCTCTTAAAAATGTAAATCTTAAGATATTACTCAAGGTTACTCTGTAGAGTTCCATGGTTTTTGTCTTGTTTCACCATCATGCTTTGCTACATTGCTACACTGCATGTATGTGTACACAATTATCTACTTATTGACCAATACACTAATTTTTGTCACTGTTATTGTTTAGTGAGATATGTTAAATTTTTTTAGTTTTTTTTTTGTTTGTTTGTTTTAGATTAAATTTGAAATGCTCCCTTTTCTAAATTATTTTCTTTCCAAGACAGATAAAGGCCAACAAAATCATTTTCATCAAGTATTTCAAATTCTGAGGCTCATGGGATATGAATGGGCAGAAAGGTAATGTCTACCTATGTAAGTAATATATTTCTAAGCTTTGGATAGCAAATAAGGCTAACAGTAACTATTCTTTGATGAATTATTAAAGATCTGAAGTCAAACTTTACTTTTTAGGTTAAGAGCTCCCATAGAGATTGAGTATTTTAAATTTTGTGTATATCTTTTTTTTATATTGTGGCTATATTTCTGACTTCAAAGTATTATTTTTATTAACATCTTTTGTTTTTATATCACTTGCATTTCTCAATACAGAGAATGAACCACCTTTTATAACAAAGAATAAGATGGGAAAAAAAAGAATTCAGCAAAACTAACCAAACACATCAGCCAAGCATTTGTAATGTTCATCCTCAACCTAGTCCTCTGCCTTTACAATGAATAGAGGATGGGTGGAGGTTCATTTTCATTTATCTTCTTTGGGGCCAAGATGGTCATTATAATTTCATAGCATTCAGTTTCAGTCTTTTTGCTGTTCTTTCCATTTTCGTTGCTGGAGTCATTTTTTTGCATATTGCCTCCTTATTTCATTTTGCATCAGGTCATATAACTTCCCATATTTCTCTGTATTCATCATAGTCCTTGTTTCTTACAGGGTAGTAATAGATTATTCATGTACCAGTTTGTTTAAACATTCCCTGATCAATGGGCATCTACTTTGTTCTTTGCTATTACTAATATTGCTCCTATAAATAATTTGATGTATATGGTACCTTTCTTTTTATCACTTACCTCCTTGGGGATAAATGCCTGGGAGTATCCTCTCTAGGCTAAAAGTATAAACGTTTTAGTCATTTAGTGTAATTCCAATCAACTTTCCAGGGTGGTTGGACCAACTCACAATTAGTATGCCTGTCTTCCCGCAACCCCTCCAACATTGATTATTCCCATCTTTTGTCATCTTTCTACTTTTCTGGGTTACTGAAACTTAAGGGCTATTTTGATTTGCAGTTCTTTTATTAGTTTTTTGGAACGATCTTTCATAAAACTTTTAATAGTTGACAGTTCTTTTGAGGAAATGTCTGTTCTTATGCTTTGACCAGCAGTTATTATTTTACATGAATTTGACTTTTCACTACTCTCAGTTGCTTGGCTTTTAAAGCTTTCATCTCTTTTTGCCTACATAAATGAAGTTCTTCATATTATGTTATGCATTACTTCAGTATGCATGATGACTAATTTTAAGTGAGCAGGGTTTGTTTGTTTTTTATTCAGTTGTTCAATGTTTTCAGTTCCTTCTGCTAATTTCCAAAATGGGGTTATTGAAAACCTTGATCTCTGCATGTTAAGGAGAGTTTCCTTCCTAATACTTTTAAATTCCTTAGCTAAATTAACTCAGTTGTCTGTACTAAGTAAAAGGTATGAAAGTTCAGCTCCTGTCTTCCTCTTCAGGTGTCAGCATGTTCCCTTTGGCGTGGTGCAGGGAATGAAGACTCGAAGAGGAGAAGTTACTTTTCTGGAGGATGTTATAAATGAAACTCGCTCGAGGATGCTAGAAAACATGGCTTTTTCCAAGAGTGAGTTTACATCTTTTTAAATGTTACTATACCCAAAATTGATCTGTTGTGATTACTACATGAAAGTATATTATTTAGCATAATTAACTAATTATCAGAGTAGCTCCATCAGTTCAAGATACCAGAAGTTTTGCAGATAAGCTCAAGGGAAGTAACATGAACTCTGAAGTAACTATCACACCTATAGAGGTAGCTTCAGTCTGCTTTAATTTCCACAAGAGCTTTCTGAAGATTCTGTGGTTTACAGTTTTGCTAATCACAATACCTTATGTCTTAATTTTATCTTTTCTCTTAGAAAAATGAGTGACTCTTGTGTTATCATACAGTTTAACAAAAAAGTAATTTGAAGAAATAAAAATAGTAATATTTTACTTACCATTGAATACTGATTCCAATTCCTAGCAAATGAAATATGATTTATTAACTATAGTCAGATTGGTCTAATTTAAGACCAATTGCTAATATAAGAAAGTAAATAAATTACTCACTGTGGACCTATTTGTTCTTGCTAGTTTCCTATTCACATACATTTTAGGCAAATTATATTCTCCACTTAAATTGTCTGGCACAGTGTCATATACATTAAATCCACTAGCTTTTGTCTGTCAATATTTTATAGCAACTAAAGACCTGGAAAATCCACATGAGATTGCAGAAAGAGTTGGACTTGCAGCACTCATTATTCAGGTCGGTTGAAATTGTGCATCCCCTTCTCAAAGACTGACACTTGTGAAAACCTTTCTTTTGTTGCTAGAAACGAAGCTGCATAGTTCTTCTTTATCCTTTCAGGACTTCAAAGGTTACCTGTTGTCCGATTATAAGTTTAATTGGGACCGAGTTTTTCAGAGTAGAGGTGATACAGGTGTTTTCCTGCAGTACACACATGCCAGGCTGTCTAGGTAAGCTGAGGTTCCTGGGAAAATGTCCCTCTTCTCTATCCTCCTCTTGTGTCCTTCCCCCCCAATTTTAGTAATCTGCTGTTGTACCCTTCTAAGAACAGGTTCCTTTCATTCTGTGTTTCTAAACTTCCCATCACTAATTTTTGGGCCTGGACCAACAGCTGTAATTTATAGGATAACTGACTTTTATTATTATATGTGGTTGTTGTTTTTGGAGTACATGATTTAGTCCATTGTATCTCCAAATTCATGTTATTTCAGGCTTCTTCTACACCTTGGAAAATAAAAAAAAAAAATGTTGAATTGCTTACTTGCCCTCAAATGGTTATCCTTTAAATAGCACTAGTAGTCAGTAATGGAGTGAGGGAAAAGGAATGGAAGTGGGAAGACTAAAACGAAAGAATGTAAGGAAAGTCAAAGAATTCCCAATTTAAAAGCTAAAGCAGTAAAGCGAATGTTATTTGTGTCCTAAACATATGGTAATTTATTGAGCTTTAGCTTATCATATTTCTTAGAAGCATGTCTAGGTCTTAGACTAAAAGGAGTAAAAAACAAAATGAAAACTATTTGTACGAGACCCTGAAGCAGAACATAACAGAATTCCAAAGAATTTTCTAGATCAAACAACTCCATCCATCAGAGTCTGGAGTGCTCCCTTTGAGTCAGAATGCCTGAGCTGTTTGGGGGGATCCTTGATGACAGCTTCCCTACCTGCCCCCATAAGCAAGTATTGGATTTGATAGTTCTTCAAGGAAAAAAAAATATAGCAGTGTTGTATTCTAGCTTCACTTTCCTGATTTCAAAACTATTTTCATTTCTTCTCTAGTCATTTACTATTTAACACCTCTGATATTTGTAAGATGCTATGACAGGCACTGAGGACACAAAGTCAAAATGAAAAACTGTCTCTACCCTCAAGGAACTTGCATTGTCTTGAAGGATACTGTGTGTGTGTGTGTGTGTGTGTGTGTCTATAGTAATCTGAAACAGGAATGACCACTAAAAAATAAAGGGATCAGGAACACCATCCCCTTAGCAAGCACATGAGCTGAACCTAGAGGAAGTTAGGGATTCTAAGAGCTGTCTTAGAGAAAAGGGCACATTCTAGGAATGACGAACAGCCTGTAAAAATATTTCAGGGGCAAGAGATGGAGTGTGAAGTTAGGAAGATAACAAGTAGCTGTTCTTTGTAGTTTGTAGTGTACATGTACTTTGGCTGGAAAGTCCGTAAATATTACCAGACCCCTGGTACAAAAAAAGTTCAAGAACCCCTGGTATAGAGAAAATGAAAAGAAGAGGACCTACAGTAATTTAGGGGATATTCATGGTTACAAAGACAAGATATGAATGATCCAATAAAAAGTCAGGGAAGAGCAACAATTTAGAGAGAGTGGTGTCATCAAAACCCAGGGAGAAGAGAGTATTCACAAGAGGGTGGTAAAGTGTTAAATACTACAAGAAAGCCTATGGTAAGCTCAGAATTTATCAGTTAAAAATCATGGGTAATCTTGGAGAGAGCAGTTTCAGTTAAATGGTGAACTTAGATTCTAGACTGAAAGAGGTTGAGACGTAAATGGGAGGAAAGGAAATAGAGGTAGGTGAGTAAAGGTAGCTTTTTCTTGGAGTTTGGTTGTGAAAAAGAAGAGAGATGAAGAATGGTAGCCTAATCAGCTAACATTTATAAAGTGCCTACTATGTGCTAAGGACTCTACTAGATACTGAGGATACAAAGACAAAAGTGAAGCAGTCTCTGCTCTCAAGGAGCTGCTTACATTTTATCAGGGAGGACATATATATATATGTGTAAGAATATAGAGGAAAAATCTATGCAGGATAAATACAAAGTAGTTAAGGAAGGCAGTAGTAGTTGGAAAGACTTTGTAAGCTCAAGATGTGGTGCTCCAGTTGTCTTAGAGTAAGTGATAGATCCTGGGCCACAAAGATAAAGAGGGAGTCTTTCCAAGCATAGAGTAATGTATAATGGGGCTGGAAAGATAGGTTGAGACCAGATTGTGACTGATTTAAAAGGCCATCTAGAAAAAGACTTTATGTTTGATCCTAGAAACAAGGAGGTGCCCCCAGAGTCAATAAAATAGGGAGGCGACATAATCAGAAGTAGTCAAAAAAAATCACTTCAGCAGCTGTGTGAAATAGGGCTAAAATGGGTAAAGGCTTGAGGGAGGGATCTCAATTTGAAAGCCATTGCAATAGTCTTAGCAAGAGAGGAGGGCCTACACTAGAGTGCTATCTTTGTGAGGAAAGAGAAAGGATCAGATGCTAGAGATGCTGTGGAGGTTAAAAAAAAAAAACCGACAGGATTTCTACCTGATTGGATATATAGGGTGAGGGAGAATGGGGTAGATAGCTTTAAATGGCAGGGACAAGGTTTTTCAAGGATGGGAAAAACCTGGGTATGTTTGTGGGTAGCATGGAAGAATCCAATAGATAAGGAGAGATTAACAATAAAGCAAAAAATAAATTTTCTAAAGGGTACAGGAATTGGTATGGGATCAAGGACACAAGGTGGGCCATCTTAGCAGATCCTGGAGCAAAAGATGAGAAAATGAGTGATATAAAATAGGAAGGAAATTCACAATAAATGGCCTCTATTTTCTCAATATCATGATAACCTCTGCCTGCATGGTTACGGGAATGACGTGGGAGGTTTAAGGAAACAAAAGAAACAGCCACCTAGGGAAGTGGGATTAGGAATTAGGAAAGAATAGAAGGATTGATATGTAGCAGTAAGGGCCCATTTAAGAGCTGACCCTTTTGAAAGGCTTAAGCAGCAAAAGAATAAGAAGAGAACAAATGGCTTTACAGAGGATAAATAAGGCAGAGTTCCTGGGAGTCATTTTCTGGCGGAGGGGAAAAGAAACAGAAGAAGGGGGAGGCTAAGAGAGATTTATTGACTCACATAGTTGGGGTACCCAAGTAGAAGTCTGTATAAATGAGGGAAGAAGGAGTGGGTAGATCAGGCATCATTTGAATCTCACTTTGATCTGAATTGTTCAAAGGATGGTAGATAAATTGAATTCAGCAGAGAAATAGGAGGGGATGGGAAGAGAAGAGAAAGGGGGGAAAGATGAAGGGATGGATTAAAAGAGACTACAACAACATATCAAAAAGATTATATACTGCAGTCAGGTTAAATTAATACCAGGAATGCATGGTTGATTCAATATGATGAAAACTATCAGTAAGTGGGCCTTTCTTTAATGTGGTACGTAGTATCTTAAAATCAAGAACCAGCATTATATGAGATGTATGATTATATGTAATGGGGATATAAACTAAAAACCTTTCCACTAAGAATAGGAGTAAAGCAAGGATGTCCATAATCCCCACTACTTTTTGATACAATGCTAGAAATGCTAGTGATAGCAATAGCACAAGAAAAAGAAATTTAGGAAATATGAACAGGCAAAGAGAAAACAATGTTACTTTTTGCAAATGATGTGGTTTACTTAGAGAACCCTAAAGCATTAACTAGATAATTAATTGAAACAGTAACTTTTGCCAAGTTGCAGTATTTTTAAAAAAAACCCTCAGATCATTAGTATTTCTGTATGTTACCAACAAAACTCAATATGAAGAAGAGAAATTCCATTTAAAATTACTACAGAATGTATAAAATATTTGGGAGTCTATCTGCCAACAGACACTCATAGGAACTATGTAAGTACAATTACAAAACACATTACACTCAAGAATTCGTACCTAAATAATTGGAGAAATTATTAATTGCTTGTGGGTAGGTCAAACCAATGTAATAAAAATGACAGTGCTCCCTAACTCAATTTACTTATTCCATTGAAACTACCAAAGTATTACTTTATAGAGCCAAGAAAAATAATGAAATTCATACGGAGAAACAAAAGATCAAGAATCTCAGGAGAAATAATGGGGGGAAAAAAGTGAAGGAGGAAGCCTAGCAGTCCCAGATCTCAAACTATACTACAAAGAAACAATCATAAAAATAATTGATTAAGAAATAAAAATGTGTATCAGTGGAACAGATTAAGTACACAACGTACAGAAACAAATGAATCTAGTAGCTTAGTGACCCATAAACCTGAAGACCCCAGCTATTGGAGTAAAGACTCACTAATCAATAAAAACTGCTTGGCAAACTTGCAAAGTTTGACGAGTTAGGTTTTAGACCAGTACTTCATACCATACACCAAGAAATGCTGCAAATGAAAATATGACTTAGACATAAAAAGGTCGCATCATAAACAAGTTAGAAGAGCAAGAAATTGCCTTTCATATGGATAGAAGAAGAGTTCATAATCAAACAAGGGGTAGATATGATCACAGAAGATGAAAGACAACTTTTATTACATAAAATTAAAACTCTTTGCACGAACAAAACCAGTGCAGCTCCAATTAGAAGAGGAATGGTTAACTGGTAGGAGGGCTGGGAGTGGAGGAAGTTTAAAAGGTTAAAGCAGGTTTCTCTGATAAAGGTCTAATTTTCAAGATATGTCAGGAACTCATTGAAATTTATATGAACCATTACCCAGTTGATAAGTGGTTAATGGATGTTTCTCAGGAAGAAATCCAATCTATAACCATATGAAAAAATACTCTGTATCACCAGAAATGAGAGAAAGGAAAGTTAAAGCACCTCTGAGGTTCCACCTCCCACCCATCAGATTGGCAGAGTTAATAACATAGGTTAATGACATAGAATTAAGGTTGATGACAAATACTGGAAAAGATGAGGAAAAACAAGCACATTAATACATTATTGAGGGAGTTATCAATTGGTCCAAGCCAGTAGACTTGGGAGGAGGGAAAGGAGGAGAGGATAAAAAATAAATGCTTGTTTAATTGAAAAAAAGAAAATTTAATTGGAAAAAAAATCCTAAAACATTACATAAAAATGTGGTTGCCATTATACTTTGTGCCTCTCACAAACCTTTTTTATATTCTTTAATGTTTTTGCCCATATTAGAGGGTAAGTTTCTGATGTGTAGTAGGTACTTGATAAAAATTTGTTGAATTGAGCTTATTGTGATGCGTCAGTAGCAAATTAACTATATGGCTATCTTTAATTCCTATGTATTCTTTTCCTTCTGATTTTGCTCTCTTGAATTGTAGTTTAGAAGAGACATTTGAATGTGGTCATCTGGGAAACATCAATGCAGCTTGCTTACAAGACCCACAGTCTGTTTCCATACTCCAACATCTCCTCAGGTAATTTTCAGTGTAAAAGTGTATGTTTCTGTTAGTTGGAATTACCAGTAGTGTTCTCTTGAACATATGTAGGTCATCTACTCCATTTCTCATGCCTCTAAGAGGGCTGCACCTAAAATTGTCATGAAGAGGTAGTTATCTATCTTTTTTTTAAATCTCAAATGTATTTTTAAGATACTGGTTCATTCCTCATGGGTGTAAATTCCTGCCCTTAAATAGGATTGGTTATTCCTGACAGGTTATTGCCACAACTAGCTGTGCTCTCTATCCCATATCAGCTCTTCTGGATCTTGAGCCCCATTCTTGTATGTGTAAATCAGTTTTCCCACTTAAAAACAAACCAAAGTATATTCTAGAAAAGGGAAAATGCTGTAAATGGCCAGGAACAATGCCTTCTCATAGCAGTTATCCTGGGAATGATGTCCTGACTGGAAGTAGTTTTCCCCCTGCAGGTACTGAAAAAAACTGTATAGAAAGTTTGAGGCTACAGGTCATTAGAAGTGCTTTTATGTATGCAGAACCTAACAGCATATTGGTAAGCAAAAGACCTCCCTTAGTTTTCTTGGGTACAGTAGAGCAGAGGATATTTCCTGAGATTGAGCAATGGCTTTTTACCCAAGTAGGAAAAATATAGCCTTGCTAAAGTGCATAAGTTAGTTTACAGCCTCCCCTTTTGGCAGTGCTAAGTCTCCATGCAGCTAAAATAAATTAAATTTCTAATTGATTGTTTCAAGATTCCTAGTTAGCTTAAATTAGCACATCTATTGGTAGTTTCTGTGGCTCATAGGGTTTTTTCCCTTAAAATGAAAAGGATTGATCAAGTTCTCCCACCCATTAAAATTCCTACATTTAGTGTCAAGTCTTTCAAATGAGTGATTCTCTGGTAAATCAGCATCTTCATTAGGAAAGAGAAAAGCAAATATACCTCTAGACATAATTATGTATCCAAAAGGTTAATTGTAGGATATTCCATACAGTTGATGTTAAGAAGGAGGTGTTACAAATCTCTTATATCAGTGTCTAGCGTGATTCATAGCATGTTTGGAGTACAGTGGCTCCAAAGTGCTTCCCAGCTTTCTCCTTTCTTGTATAGCCAGCATCCCTTCTCTGAAAGTTGTTGGCCATTTTGTATTACTTCACAGTGGTTCCAATGGAACACTGTAATTGTCTTTGTTTCTGGATCTATACTTAAGGATATTTGAACACAGTAATTGGTTTATGGGACAAAAGAGAGAGAAAAGGAAGGGGAGAAAAGAACTGGACTTGCCCCATCACCTTTTCTCATCAAAATAAAAGCCTTTTCATGGCACAGGCTGAGAAACTCTGCAGAGCACAGGTTATCCTGTGCACAAGTGATCATTAGGTCATAACAGGGTTGTATCAAAACAAAGAATGGAAGGGCCATATTTTGTTATTCATAACCACCTAAGCTCTAAAGCATGTGGTAGGTACAGTAAACAAGCTAATACTCATTTGGAACTTTTGTTAGTATTTCATATGTTGGGGTCTCTTGCATCAATGAGGTGGATCAAAAGATTATGGCCAAGGACTAGAATAGGCCCTAACAGAATGACAGTGATCATTTCTTGAACCTATTCTTTTCATCTTTTTTCTTAGGTATGATGAGGTACTTTATAAATCCTCTCAGGATCTTCAGCCCAGGCATATTGTCAGCTATCTTTTAACACTGAGGTAATGAGACACTTTTCTTGCCGAGTGCCTTTTAATCCACAAAAATAGGAGAACCAGAGAAATTTACCTCACGTGACCAGACCACAGTGTTGGGAGGGTCTAATCTTGCTTCCAATGATTGGTTGATAGAACCTTTGATGATCTCTGTTTTAGAAATATAGAATATAGGGGCATCTAGGTGGTGCATTGGATAGAGCTCGGCCTTGGAGTCAGGGGAACTCAAGTTTAAATCCGGCCGTAGACACTTGACACTTACTGGCTATGTGACCCTGGGCAAATCACTTAACCCCATTGCTTAGCCAAAAAAAAAAACAGAGAGAATATAGTCTTAAAAAATCTCAGACCCTTCATGCCCATTAGGTTCTTACTTTGAAGCACTTTTCAAAACCCTACATGTCACTATCATTGAGGATACTCAGGTTACAGATGTGTTTTCTTAAGCCAGAGTCTAGTTTTACCAGAGATCTTTCAGCCAAAGACCTCTAGTAAATAAGCCCTTTAGCTTAGATCTTAGAGGATATTCTCAAAATCATGGAGGTGGGAGATGGTGTTTATTTCATCTTTGCAGTCAGATAAGCTTATGATATAATGTATTTCCTTGGCATTCTACTAAAGATCTCTTGTCTATCAGAACCACCTAGACTGTTATAAACTCTTGGACAAATTTTGAACAAAGGTTGAGTCCAGTCTTGTAAAAAATAATCATTTCTTCTGATAAAAGCAGTATTACAGAAGACAAAAGGGAAAAGCAGATGTTTTGATACATGCCTTGGTTATAGAAATATATTTCTTCTTCCTTCTTCATGTTTCAGTTGACTTTTTAAAAAAATTCCACTTGGTAGTTGAAATTTAACACTAACATTTAGGGATTTATGCAAAGCATAACAGTTATGAGCAAGGCTACGTGAATTTTTTTTTTAATTAACTATTGCTTAAGGATGATTTACACAGTTAGAAATCTTGAAATAGGCTTCTGTTTGATGATATACCTAAACAAAGAATCTCAGAGAAGCAAATGTTTTGGTTTTGGTGTTTTAGGAAGTGAGAAGAGTGAACTATAGTGGAAAAAGTAGTTTGCTCTTTTAAGTGGGCTGAGTAAGAACTAAATGATTACAGGTAATTGTTTGACAGACTTAAATAAATGTGAATAGTTATTTTACCCATTTAGCATGCACAGCAACCTACACACCTGGGCAGATAAATTGCTCCATATTTTAAATTGGGGGGTGGGAGGTGAAGACACCTGAACAAAGACAAAGTAGCCCATTACCCTTCAAAAAAGAACTTACTGACTTTTCACTTTGGAAAGCATTGCACAGGATCTAGTCCTACCTCTGCCAAAGCTGTGTAACTTTGTTTAAGTCATTTAATATCTTGATCATCTTCCCCCCCCCCCAAAAAAGTGAGGTTATTAAGGTTACATCAGTTTCTCAAGCTGTTCTGTGAAAAGTGAATAGTAATGAAGGGGGAGTCATTGCTAATCATTTTTCTGTATGAAAATTATGTAGTGAGAATACAGGTGGGATCATTTTTTGTTAAGAAAGTATAATTATATAATTTCCTTGGTTTCACTCAAATTCCCTTGATTTATAGGAATGGCAGTAATTATGGGCCCAAGAATGTTCTGTAGCATGATAAGGTTGTTTCCAACAGTAATATTCATTGAAATGCTCCTTATAACTACACTTTTCTCTCTTCCTGTTTCAGTCATCTTACAGCTGTGGCTCACAAAACACTGTATATAAAAGGCAGGCTCCCTGAAGTAGCTGAGGTTTGTTACTACTTTATCACTTGGGTTTTCTATTATTTTCTACACAATATCTAGTTAATACAGTGGAACTCAGAAGCTTTAATATGTGGTACAGACTTTTCTAAAATGATTCTGCCCATATATTGTTCCTTTGTCTTTCTGATTTTTAAACAATTTAATTATGCTTTTGAAAGCCTACTTCTTACTGGAGATGTTGGGAAACATCCTCCAAGGATCTCATAGTTCAGGAATGGCAATATTATTACAACAAAGCTATTCATATTAATTTTTGTATTGGAAATTGAGCCCCTGAAGTTTGTTTTTTTTAAGGGTTGTAATCAGTTCATCTTTGCTGTTTCACAAAAATCTCTTTGCCAAGTGCAATTGCCAACAACCTATCTACAGGTAAAACAACTATTGATACTTTGACTTTTGTTTTATAGGCCAGACTTCATCTTTTTAGAGCTGTTCGTTCTGTCCTAGCCAATGGAATGAAACTTCTTGGAATCACACCTGTATCTAGGATGTAATTTGTAAAGAAAAAACAGTGGAATCCCAGTGATCTGTTTTACAGTTGCAAATGAAAAGGAATTTAATATAAAATTTTACCTGTGTCAAAATCCACATTTATAAGTCTGAATTTGTGTTTAAGAGTTCCTATCGTTTTACTGTCAATATTTTTTATTTTTTAGCAAAGGAACCTAACTGTTTGCCTTTTTCCACTGCATCACAAGGACGATGGGACCTTCTAACTAAGTCATTAACCTCCTATAAGTATTGTTTCTTCCCAATAGGATGGAGCCCTTTGAGTGTAGAAACTGTCTACATTTTTCTCTTTGTATACTCAACGCATAGCACAGTACTTTGCCCATAGTAAGCGCTTAATAAATTGCTCATTCATTCATTGGACCTAGGCAGCAAGAAAACTGAGACACATTTACCAAATTGTTTATGAAATTGGGCTCAGACCATTTTTATCTATATATAGAACCTGTGTATCTATAGACTTAAGTCTATAATCTAAACCCAGTTTCAAAATTGTGTGTGTGTATATAGTCTGGGCTCAACTTCACACTTTTCCACAATCTCTTTAACAGTTAAATGGTAGATAGGAGAAAGTAAGAAATAGTAATTCAGGTAGCCCAGATACTTAAGCATCTCATTGGTCTGATAGTTTCATATAAAACAAAATTTGTGTTTATCCAGTATCTGCACATAGTGATTATACTTTCTCTCTCAAAATGTGAAATGTCTGGGCCTAGTATAGAAAGTCAGCCCTTAATAACCATGCTGAGAACAGTTGGCATAGTGAATACCAAAGCCAGTCTGGGGTGAAAAACTATAATAATGACAAAGCATTTTCTTACATAATCTTAATGGGAGATAAATATGTACATACACTCACACACTCTCTCTAAAGATTAGGCATAAGGATTATGTAAATAAATTAGGTTTATTGCTGAATTCCCCATGAACATTATGGAGATTAAAAAAAAAAAACCACTGGTTTCACAAATTACTCTTGATGAATCCAACAGCTGATCATTTTATAAAAGAGTACAAAAGTGACATAAAAAGTTTTATGAAGAAAAATTGGAATTGAGATTACTAATGGCACAGATACAGTGCTAAAGAAGCACTAAGTCACCACCTAGATATAATTAGAGTCACCAAGTGGATTCAGTCTAAGAGGAAATAACATGTTCAGTCTGTTTCTGAATTGACCCATCCTGCTTATGCATCTTATTTGCAGGAGGCCTAAGCCTCTGTTGGAATAAGATTACATGCATTGCAAGGTGGAGAGGGATTTTCTCTTGACCAAGAGTCCCATTAGTGCAGAAAAAACTTTGGCACTTTAAAACATCATCTAGAACCACACCCCACATTATTTTTTTAAAGCACTAAAATTCTTTTTATGTACATTATGTACATTAATTCCTGTTTTCCTAAAATTGTACAAAGTGAGCCCCTTTTCATGTTGGCAACACATTCCTTAACTAAGTAGAAGTAAGTTTTCATGCCATACATTCAATTTTTTTGTTTTGTTAAAGCTACCTTCTAGGATTAGCTTAAGGCTATAGTTTTTGTTTGTTTGTTTTGTTTTAATATAAATGTTTTAATCTTAGAAACAACATCACATGTGAATGAGTTTCTCTTTTGAAGCAGTTTCTTCTACTTGGATTACTGTTGTATCTTGTCTGGGTAATCCATAAAGATATATTGAAACACACACAAGAAGGGTACCCAAAGCAAAGTTGAGTGCTGAAAGAAAACAAAACAATTTCATTACTGATTTCTTAAGTCACTTTTTTCACTAAACATTTCTTAAAATCTTTTGTGTAGTTTTCCAGCTTTCAAACTAGACAAGAAATAGTTTGGTTTTAATAACTCAGCACTTTTAAAATAAACATTTGTCCACCAGTGGCCAAATAACACTAGAAACAGTCGCTAACTATCAATTTTTCAAACAACAATATATTTTGACCCTTCTACTGTGTCACAAATAAAGAGGGAACTTAACATGTTTGTTTGTGCTTTGATATCTATGTGATTTTAGGCAAGTCACTTAACCTCTATATGCCATGGCAACTTCCTATAGAATTATTCCTACAAAGGCTAATTACCGGAGCTGACCACACTTAACAAAGTCACAAGATCCTCCAGGTATTTAAGCACCACACCATGGATTAATTGCTTCTTCACTCTATACGGGGGAAACTTCAAAGGACTTCCACTAGTTATTTGACTAGATAAATGCAGAGTGTGGTAATCATAACTTATATCAGTCCAGGCTTTTCCATCTTAAACCTGGATTCCAAGGAATAAAATGAACCATCAGTGGTCAAGACAGAATTTTAAAAGCCCAACAAATGTAAAAATCCAACAAAGGTTCATTTTGGTTAAATCTTTATGCTGACAATAGTGACATTCAGAGAAGAAGACTTATTGTTAAATACCAGTTTTACCTTAGTACCTGGCCATCTTCAAAACTGCCACCCATTAAGTAGAGATTAAAAGAGAAAATGATTGACATTCTGTGTACTTTTCTTGAACTTCCCTAGGTGAGAGGAACATAAGCAAAGGCTATCCCTGTCAGGTGTCACATTAAGTGTTCTATCCATGTTCTAACAACTGCCAGGGACAAGCAATCTTATTATTACTACAGAACTAGATTTTTATCAGCCTTCTTCAAATATTTCTTTGTCATGAAGGTAGTAACAGGTGAGAATTATGATTAAAAACATTTGAACAGGAAAAAAAAATGGTATAAGAAACCTCGTACGATACTGAGAGGGTAGCAGTGACCTCAAATGATATCTAAAGGTCAGGAAGACCCAAGTTCAATTCCTGTCTGACATATACTGTCTCTGGTCACCTGGATAAATCACTTTAACCTCTCATCAAGCAACCTTGATGACGTTTCAGAAAAGGTACTTCTCTTCATTAGTAGAGGACCTTTCTTTGTCAAGAACTCCCTATACCAATGAAATAAAAAATCTTCTAACACCTGAATTATGAAAATAACAATTAGCCTCTATATAGCTTTTATTCAGGATTCCCATAATGTGAAGTCCTTTCTATAAATTAATCTGTAGAAGTTCATCAATACCAAGAGCCACCTGGTATGTTTATGCCAATACATTAAAAATTGGCCAGTTTTCTTCCTTTCGTTACTGTAGGATTTCATGACAAATTAATCTGCTATCATAACAAATATCCAGGAAGGAAAATTATTACAGCATAACATATAAAAAAGGCTTTTGTAATGTCAGCCTTGTTGCTTAAATCAGAAGCTGTTTTAATACTGGATATGGACTATTAAAAAAAAAACCTTTATTAAATGGGCTATTATAAGAGTGGTGACAGAATGACCCTAGTAGTTACGAATTAGGTATTTTTTTTATTTTTATGTACTATACGTAAAATTGACATCTAACAATGTGTCTCAAAGAGAAAATAAAATTCTGGTTTAGGTTGTGTTTCCAAAAGCCTCTAATTATTAGATTAAGATATTCAAAGAAACAAGCTTTAAAGATTCAGAGTAAGGTGACTTACACTTTTCTGTTTGACTTTTTTCAATGATTTGAGTTAAGCTATTGCAAAAAACATTTCCTTGTGACCACTTTTTATTTTACTCATCACTACAATAGCAATAGTCAAAAGCCTCTAGGATCTCTCATTTTATAGATGAGGAAGCGACTTGTTGAGGCAACAAGCAGAGTCAGGATATGAATCCATATCTCTTACTCCAAATCTAGGATTCTTTCTAACTACACTAACAGTATTTGTGTTGCAGGGTCTTTCTTAGGGATGGAAAAGAGGAAAAGTTTAACTTTGCAACCAAAGGCTCTCTAAAGCTACCAACTCAGCAGATTGGAGCTAGCTCACGATAGTTTTCTTGCTCCTAGGATAGCACTTCATTTGACACTACAGGAGCAGTTCCAAAACCTCTCCCACCTGTGCAACCCATACTATTCTCAACTGTTAGAAGCAGCAAACAGCTAATCTTAGAATTAGATGTGAGAAAGCAGCAATAAACCTTAGGACATACTTATCTGTAATCCAAACAGTAGGACTGAAGCAACAGTAGAAAGGACAATGGCTGCTGCTGCAGAAAATCCTTTCATGATGTTGTCTGTGTATTTTACCACAACAGAAGTATAGAGTCCTCCAACACTGGCAAGCACTAGGATATAAACAGAAATAAGATCATCATTAAGCAAAATATTCTGTTGTGTGGTGAATTTTCAGAGACATTTTACCTTTGGATTTTAGGTAACCTCTAGCAAATATGCCAATGAAAATTAAGTTACTGTTTCTTTCTAGTAAGATTTCCTCTTAGATGCCCAAGGGGACTACATAACTTACTGTTGAATATACAAAGAATTTCCCTTTAATAAGTTTTAACTATGAAGACAAATTGCTTGGAGTCAGCTATACCACTAAAGTCAATAAAATCAAAATTATTTTCTTTAACTGTTATACACAGTAGTGAAGAAATAATTTCAAAATACTGTGAAGCCTTAAAATTGACATATAACAAGGTAAACCAACTCCCGGGATACTTACAGATAACAAACCAGACGTAGTATGTATAGCCATAGAAAAATCCTTTTTCTATAACTTCACCTCCATCTGACATGTAGACAGCAGCTAATGTCACTACAATTCCAGATAAATACATCTGGATATTTCTCACCCATAAGGAAGTATCTGAACTCTTTAAAACTTTTTCAAAATATACTCCTGGGGAAAAAATATATATAAATAAAAAAATTTAAATACCAAAAAAGACAAATCCAAAAGAAAAAAAATTAGCTGACAAATAATAGTAGTTTCAAATAATTTAACTGTCTCTGTCACTTAAGTGATGCTATGCAGTACATACTGCTTATTTTTGTATCTAGGGCACAGGTGTCACAGGTACAGCCCAAGCAAGATTAAAATAAAATTGTGAAATACTTGACAAAATAAAAATGCAATAAAACATAAATAACATTACATTTTAAAACTAAGTCAGTATGTGGCCCAAAGGGATCCTTATGTAAAATTTAGTGGTCCCAATTCTATTTGAATTTAACACCACTGATCCTGGGGGGTTGTAATTTTTACAGAACAGGCTCAGTTCAGTTCACCCCTTCATGAAACCTTTCTAGATCTCTCTACCTTTTCAAATTATCTTGTATTTACTTACCTGTATACATGTTGTATTTTCCAATAAAATTAGCTGCTTGGCCATTCAATGTTTGTTATAATAATAATGTAGTAATTTTTGTTGTTTGGTCATTTTTCAGTTGTGTCCCACTCTTTGTGACCCCTTTTGGGGTCTTCTTGGCAGAGATACCGGAGTGCTTTGCCATTTCCTTTTCTAGTTCATTTTGCAAGTAAGCAAACAGGGTGAAGTGACTTGCCCAGGATCACACAGCTAGTAAATGATTCTGAACTTGGGTCTTTTGAACCATCTCACTGCCTCCAACACATACACATAGTAACTTGTGACACTGATTTCTTATATAAAAATTACCCTCAACTGTACATTTTTTTTAAAGGATTAGGGGATGGGAGGGCAAAATCTTTTTGTTTATTATCTTCTAAGGACAAAGTATCTGCCTTTAATATTAGTAAGGTTAGTTCACATTAGGTTCTCTGGTTTATTTTAAGGCCAATGAAAGTTTTACTGCTGGGAGCTAGAATTTATAAAATGAACCATTTTCTAATAAAAACCAATCTAGTTATAAGTACACTAAATTTGCAAACTAATAATCACATTTGAAATGGTTATAGTACAGAACTATTTAAAATAGAATTTAAAACTTAAGTCTTTTTTCATTTAATAGTAACTCACACTTTAAGATTTGAAAAGTGCTATACATATTTTGTCATTTGAAGTTTCTCATTCATAGAATTTCAAAGTTGAAAGGAATCTCTGTGCCCATCAAGTCCCATTTATATCTAAAAAATTCACCAGGGGCACACTCAGCAAGTGGTCATTCAGCCTTTGAAGGGCTTTAGCGTGAGCAAAATAGCTATATCTCAAGGCAATCCATCCCACTTTTAAATAAGTCCAGTTGCCAGGAAGTTTTTACACATCAGCTTAATTTTGCCTCTTGTCAGTGTTCCTAGTTCTGTCCCCTGACACCAGACAGGACAACTCTAATCCCACTTGCATGTGACAGTGTTTCAGATATCTCCCTTGAGTCTTCTTTTCTGCCAGCTAAACATCACCAGTTCCTTCAGCTAACCCTCATGTGACCTAAACCTGAAGACCTTCATCACAGTTCTCTGGACTCATCAGTGTCCTTCCAACATTGTGGCACACAGAACTAGCCAGAATCTTCCAGATAGAGTCTGACTAGAGCAGAGGAGGGAGGGGGAGTAAAACCACTTTTTTCCTGGAATCTGGGTCTTTATGACTGCTAAGATTAACTAAGAATGCATTAATTTTCTTGGCTGCCATACCACACTAATTCAGTTTTAGTTTGCTAAAGCCACTATATCTTTTAAAGATGAACCAACTGTTATCTAGCTATGCCTCTCCTATCCTATACTTTTGTGAAGTTGGTTATTTGAACTCATGTATAAGAATTTATATTTATGCCTACTAAATTTTATCTTACTTGATTTGGCCCGATGCTTTATTTAGGCTGTCAATAACTTTGAATCCTATAATTCAATATTTTAAGTATCCTTCCTAGCTGTAAGGCACTCCACTGGAGACCTTCAAAAGGTAACATCAAATCAGCCATCCAACCAGTTGAGTTCATATAATTATATCTGCTTCACAGATGTCTGCCTTTTCTACAAAACCACAAGAGGCTTAAACTGGGACATTCATTTTACTTTAAAAAAAAAAAAGCTTTACAGGTAAATGCACAGTTAACATTCAGTCAACAAGTATTTAAGTGCCTTGAGGCCACATGTGGCCTTCTAGCTCCTTAGGTATGGCCTTTTGGATGAGTCCAAGTTTTAGAGAACAAATCCTTTTATTAAGGGGATTTGTTCTGTGAAGTTTGAATCCAGTCAAAGGGCTGCACTTGATGACCTAGAGGGCCACATGTGGCTTCAAGGCCAAAGGCTCCCCACCCCTGGGCTAGGCTCTAAGGATACAAGCACAAAAAATGAAACAATCCCTATTCAAACAAAGTTTACATTCTAAAGTGGGAGACTACACATAAAAACACACAGCATAAATATGAAGTTAATAAGTACAACGTAGTTAAATACAAGATAGGGAGGGATGGTACTAACAGTTGAGGGAAGGGGAATCAGGAAAAGCTCTGCAGAAGGTGGTATTTAAGCTACATCTCAAAGGAAAGGTAAGGAGGGAATACATTCCAAGCTTGGGGAGTGGCCAATAAAAAAGCAAGGATGGATTATTATATAAGGTACAGAGAGGCCAGTTTGGCTATACCACAGAGTATGAGGGGGGGAATAATGTCCAATTAGGCTGCAAAGATAGGTTGGGGCCAGGTTATGTGGGGCTTTAAAGGATAAACAAGAGTTTGGATTTTATCATAGAGCCAAAGAGAAATCACTGAAGTTGGTTGAGTGGACGAATCACAAGGTCAGATCTGCACTTAAGGAAAATTACTTTGATAGCAGTGTGCAGAACAGACTGGAGTGAGAGACTTGGGGCAAGGAAAGTTTTCAATGATGTAGCTGAACTAACGTGGTAGTTTTAAGTGGGGGGAAAAAAAGAGTTGGATATGGAAGATGTCATAAAGGAGAAATGGCATGATTTGGCAACTCATTTGGATGTGTGGATGAGTGAAAGAGGAAAGATAATGCTAAGACTTCAGACCTGGGAGACTGGAAAGATGGTGGTGCCCTTGACCAAAACAACAAAAGTTTGCAGGAGGAAAAGACTGGCGTGGGGAGGGGGGAGAGGAGAGAGTAGGGGAGCAGAAATAAATTCAGTTTTGAACATATTGAATATGAGATGCCTCCAGGACATCCAGTCTGAATTGTCCAATAAGTAACTGGTGATGAGAGACTGAAGCTGTGGGAGGGACTTGAGGTTGAAACAGACCTCTGAATCATCTGCACAGAGATGCTAATTAATCCAATAGAATCTGAGGAGGTTTTCAAGAGAGAGTAGGAGGGGGGAAAAAGAGAGCCTAGGACAGAACCTTGGCAATTACCTCATATTTTCAGTCTGGTGTAAGCCCTTTGGAAATAGTGTTTATAAGAAATTTAATCAACTGAAAAGTCTATGTAAATGAAAAACAGGAGAGTGCTTAATGAAACACTGTTACTAAGTAAAAAAAGAAAAAGCCACAAATTGGCAGTAAAGAAATGACGCCTGAAGCTGGTTATGCTATAACCTCCTCCCAAAGAAAAATGCTCTACGCTTCAGTTGCAGATGAGACTAATACCACATATCTTTTTCCTACCTCAGAAGGTTTGTTAATGAGATTGAAAAGTATACAGGAAGTGTTCTTAGTTGCTCACAGGAAAGGCTTCATAAAATATAAGATACTATTGTTTTCTAGTAACCCACATATCCTTCCTAGGTTTTTTTTTTATTTCAAGATTAAAAAGATGAATTTGATATTTATTTAAAGAAACTTTACATTCCTTGGTAACTTCCTGCTGTTAGAAGCCAGGAGCAGTGGGTGGAAGTAATATTCTGAAAGTGTACTGTCCTGTCATTTCACAATTTACAATCTTAAATTACAAGTACTGTTTGCTTTCAAAGCTAAAAAAAAAAAAAAATGTAAGTGAAGGTATTCCTCCTGCTTAGAACTGCTGAGCCAAGAATAACAAGGGCTCACCAATTACCACTAACTACTATTTCTTTAAAAAGTAAATTTGTAAATAAAAAAGTTTACTACACAGTATCATCTATTTTTGATTTACCATTTAGTAATTTATCACACTAAAACTCCACTTATCTAGAATCGTCAGGGAATAAGGTTTTGGATAAAGTACATTTTTTCAGGTACTGAAACTAATCACTACTCAATAAGCTTTCAGTAGCTCCTATTACTTCCATAATTAAAAATAAAATCTGTTGGCTTTTAAAGCCTTTCACAACCCGGACCGTTTCCTACCTTCTCAGTCTTACACTTTACCCCCCTCCACATATTCTATGATCCAGTGACACTGGGTTTCTTGCTGTTCATTGAACACTCTATCTCTCAACTCCATGCCTTTTCCCTGGCTGTCTTCCATTCATAGAAAGCTCTCTCGTCTCACCTCTGCCTCCTGGTTTCTCTGGTTTCCTTTAAGACTCAGCTCAAATCTCACTTTCTGCAAGAAGCCTTTTTCCTTCACTTTCCCCTCCCAACAGCCTACTTTCTCTCTGGGACTGCCTTACATATAGTTGTTTGCATGTCCTCTCACCCATTTAGAAGGAGCTCCTTGAAGGATGGGACTGTATTTTTGCCTTCTTTTGTATCTCCAGAACTTAGCACGATGCCTAGCATATAGTGAGCCCTTAATAAATGCCTGTTGATTGATCAGTTGATTGCTAAAGGAATGAAACATCCACTGAAAAATTATATTGAAAATATTTTAAAGATACATACTTTCTTATTAGAACAGAGTCATCATTATAACTCTTAAATTATTAAACTCTACTAAAGTCGACCTTTGGGCATCTGAGGATTGTAGATCCCACACTACATGACTCCAGACTGCTATGCTTTAAGGTGGCAATTGTTCTGAATCTTCCTTTGTCTCCTGTTAAACCCTATCCTTCCACCCAACTAACTCTGTTTTAAACTAGGGAGAACTGTAGATTACCAGGACAAGCCAGATAGAGCATGCTTATTTGCATAAAATTCTCAAGTCAATAGGCTATGGGAACTCTTTTTCTTGTTACTTTCTCTTGCTACTCGGGGACATTTTTCATTTACTTTCAGGATTATAGCTATGTTGAGGAAGGCTAAGGTTGCTAGAACTATGTTTGCCAGATAAGTGTGGTGGTAGGAATCTCAGTAACGGATGAAGTCTACATTGAGTTTAAGCCACTGCTATGTATTTCCTAAAGGTAAAGTGATACAAAACTAATTTTTGTGCTTGCATCTTAAAACTGCAATGAGACTTTGGGGACCCTGTATAAGAAAGTCAAACTGTAATAATCAAGGGGGCAAAATGGCAGCTATGATTAAGCCAGATAAACAAACATCACTCTTATGTATTTTTCAATTCTCTACAGCTGAAAGAAAGTAATGTTTTTATGATTTACCTGCAAATCCTGAACATAATACAGCAATAGCTATAGCACCAAACCCTAACAATGGATTCTGCTGCACCTGCAACATTAACAAAAACTGCAAGTTAGTTAAGAGATTTTAATCCCTTAGGGCATTCATTAGTGGCATGAAAATTTTGTTGTCGGGCAATGCTATCCTAACAAGGTTAGGCCAGAAGAAAAGTATGCTACAGCCTAACTTCACCAAGGTACAGTAGATCTGGCTAAACATGACTTGTACAGATTTCAATATGCTTTCAATACTTTAAAGGTCTATAATTTCATTCACGTGGGTAGTCCCTGCACCAAAATGTCTAACAATACTCCCATAATAATTTGGGTCTTTGAGAACTGCTGTAATTAAAAAATTAAACATTCTGTGGCCCACCTAGTGATGAGCCTTTCCAAATTTACCTAGGCTGGTCATCAGACAAGAGACATAATACTGTACTATTGAGTCCATACTTGAAGCCTTTCCAGTTTAGTAGTGTCTCTCAGAGCTTGCATTCTATTGGCAAAGCCTTGGAGAATCTCTGCTACAATGAAATATCAGAGGAGGACTTTACAGGAAAAGATTTGGATATGCAATCATGTCCCCCAAAATATAAACCATTTACAATAAAATTCTGATAAAACATTGTTAGACATGTCCCTCAACCTCAGCAGTACCTAGTACAATGCCTCAAATATAGTAAGGGCAATAAATACATACTGATTTTCCATTCCCACTACCACCTCAACACCAGTCTTATCACTTTGTGTCTGAATACTACAATAACCTAACTAGTTTTCCATCCTTCAGTTGTGCTTCCAATCCATCTTGCACAGTGAAGTTAATCTTCCTGAAACATAACTTCCTGCTGAAACACAATTTTGATCATGTCTACTCTTTGTTTAAAAGATCTCTACAGGTTTACTGCTGCCAATAGGAAAAAAAAAAAGGACTTAAGGACTCTTCACATAAGGACTCTATGCTTCCCCTATGCTGGCTTACGAACTCTTAACAAACTTGTGATTTCTTGCCCTTGCCGTTTTGTTCATAATGTTCCTCCTGCTTGGACTGCCATCCTTGCTCCTTTCTAAATCTCACCCTGTTCTTCAAGATCCAACTCCAATGTCACTGCCTTCAAAAATGCTGGGGAAACTTTATTTTTGTTTTCTTCAAGTTCCAAACTATCTGTACCTTTAAATATCATCTAATACTTGTTCCTAGTAAATTATGCTACCTTAAAAGACAAGGTCTTAAACTCCCCGGCCTCTTCCTCCCTGTTGCTGAGGCAACTTCATTTGGGAAACAGTTGTTAATAAGGAGTAATAAAGTTCATCAATCAGCTGGATATGGAGATACATGGTAATCCTAATAGCCTTATATCTGCACAGAACTTTTAATATTTTAAAGTGATTTTATATCCATTATGCATTTTGTCAGTGGACTCATGTCTCCCAGATGGCTATTTAAATTTGGATAAAAATATTAGTGTTTAATGCTAATCTTTGAGAAGGGTCTAACTGGCTCAGAAAAGTAATTAGCGCCTTCAATTATTAGGTCTCTTGGCATTTGTGTACCATGGTGACTGGTGCTGCTAAGAGCACTCATCTGCATCCCTGATCCTTTGAAATGTGGGAAAGTCAGACTTTCTGAGATCAGAGCATACCCTGAATGGAAAAAGTCTTTACCTTTCCCTATTGCTAGAAACATACTGGAAAGGATTTGAAGGGGCTCGATTACTGATTAAAGAGTAATAGAAAAGCAATAAGGTTTAAAAATATCAATGATAAATGTGGACAAGTTACCAAGTTGGCTTTTTTTTTGTGTATGCGTTGTTTCGTTTTCATAAACCTACCTTGGAGACTTTTGGGTCATAAAAAAAATCTTAAAATTACCTTTCTTTTATAATGGAAATTCAAGTTACTAAAATGAGCCTTCATCAGCAACACTACAAAAATGTGGATTGAAGGCAATCTGCAATTGGTAGTGTGCTCTGCATGACATTCCTTACCAATACTTTGGTAGCTTGAGCCGGTTTCCACTGAACAAGTGTGACTCCAGCACACAGCATAAAAACTGAAATCCACTGTAATTTACTAAGTGATCGGTTTAACATTAAAACAGTACATAAAGCAGTACAAGGAATCTTTAGTTGGTAGGTCACCTAGAAAAGAAACAAAAACATAGGATGAAGAGTAAATCTCTGTTTGGAACAAAAACACAAAGAATCTTATTTTCTAATTTCATTTTCAGGAAATATGTGCAGAACTATTCAAAGAGACAATCATTTATGTCCAATTCTCATTTCACTGAGAAAAGATTTTGGATTAATTCCTATGTGATAGAATAATTAAAGTTTTTTTGTTTTCATTAAGCCCACTTACCTGGTATACTGCTGCATCCAAATTACTAAGAGCTAAGAAAGCCATGTTGTTCTGAACAGCATATACTAAAGATGGTACACTCAACTTCATCAGTTCCTTTGGGCTTCCTAAGACATTTTCTTTTAAAGAAGTCTTGAATCTACCCACACTACCAGTTTCTCTTCAAAAAAAAAAAAAAAAAGGAAAGAAAAAGAAAGAAAAAAGACATTAAATCAAATCTGAATTGCTTTCCTCGTGCTAAGCATAGTCTATATGTTCTTTTGTGGTTCTCTGATGTAATTTAGCAAACATAACTTTAATAACTGTCAGGTAATTTCAGAATGATTTAGAAGGAACACTGAAGATAAATGAGGCTTCCAGCAATACACTAAAGAGAAAGAATAACACTATTGTTTTATTTCTGGAATATATAAAAAGATAATAATAATCATGTTCAGCATCAACTGCCTCTATTCAGAGGTCCAGAGGCTCATCTCTATTCTGAGAATGCTCCAACACTAAGATGAAAGGATAGTAGAATAATATACAATGTTTATAAGAAATGAATAGGAATCATTTTGCATTTCACCCACATCATTTCCCACTCTCCTCTGGTTCCCAATGCATCATGTCCACACTACTGGAACTTTTTCTACTAAGTTGCACATCTTATATTTTCTCAAAACATGTCTTTATTAGCTCTATTTTTAAAAAATACACGTTATAGACACTAGTTAGGAATCAGATATTTCATTATCTGAAGGTTATATTGATGAATTAACATAGCAATTTGTATAATGTGCTTGGTGCATAGGGACAACAGGCTCCAAATAAGAGGATGAATCCAGAGGATTCGAGAACACCAAAAAATGTTACCATATGAAATTGAAACTAATAAACAACACAAATGAATTAAATTAACTATCCAAAAACTCTTCCCAGGAAATCATACACACAGAGATAATTTATAAATGTGCTGCCAAGAAGGGTAAGGCATTTTCTCAATCTCAGCAAGAAGTCTCAGGTACTTTGTTAAAGAATAAAATACACTTTTTAAACATGACTAATAAAAGATAAGTTGTAATGCTGTAAATTGTTGCATACTTATTATTAGGAAGCATTACTATAATAGGAATTCTGGAATGAATTAAAGAATAAAAGATTTCTCAGTGTTTATTCAAACACTTCATCTGACAGGCATTTCAAGTACTGGAAAAGTATTTTCTATACTAAAATATCATTCTCCATTTACAGCCTCAGGGAAAGTATCCCAAAAACAACTTTTCTGATTACTAATTTGATTTCCTTGGTACAATGATACCAAGAAACAGGGCACTTCTAAATAGTCAGCATGAGTATTTCAATCACTCAAAAGGCCCATCCACCACTGTGCACTAGTGAACAGTCATTCTAGTTAATCAATTTGTCTTATGGATTTGAATTTATCCATTAGAATCTCTAGAAGAACAGAAAAAAACAAGAGTTCTGGAACCTATAAAAAACTGACGACCAGACTCAGAACTGAAATGACCCTATAAAGGTACTGCCTCATGGTGATATCCTGCCTAAACAACCAGCTGTTCTTTCTTTTTGATGACTTAAGTTAGGCAGGTCCTCAGATAACATACACAGTCCTCACTGGAGCCACATACAGTAATATGGCTCAGTAGCACCTGCAAATGCTTATGCTCTACTGGAACAACCTTCAATAAACCACCAGCATAGGACTTTAGGGAAGAAATGCACAACTATTCTTTGGTAACTACAGTGAGTGCAGAGCTGAATATAAAAAGAGTACACAGACTGCTGTGTGAGGTAAGAGGTAAAACATAATTTCTGAGTTGGGTGAATCAGATTCCTGGTTGTATTAACATTTGATCTATATCTTGAAAATGAGTAAGATTTAAGAAAGCAAGATGGACAGAAGGAAGAGAGCATTCCAGGCATAGATAATGTCATAATTAAAGGCAATGAAGAAAGAAGCTGCTGCTAGAAGAGTAGAAGGGACACCGAATTGTCTGGTTTCACTAAAGCCAAGCACATATAGAAGATGACTCTGGAAAGATAAAGGAGATTCAAGTTATGGAGGACTTTAAGTAACAGGGTAAGGTACTTAGACATTATTCAGTAAACCATGAATTTTAAGCAGAGGTGAAACAGGATTAGATCTATGTAGAAGGAAGTCTTGTCGGGAGCAGCAAATAGAACAGAATGGAGGCAGGAGACCAGTTAGGAGGCTATTAAATTAATCCAGGTGGGCAGTGATGAGAGCCTCTACTAATGGCATTGAGACTAGAAAAGAAGGACCTCACAACACATTCCAGAATTAACAGGATTTGGCAAGTGACTAAATGAAGAAGTTCAATCAGGCATCCAACAGGCACCTATTAAGTACTTTACTAAGTGCTGGGGATACAAAGACAGACAAAACTACTGTCCCTACTCTCAAGTAGCTCACATTCCAATAAGAGAGGCAACATGTAAATAACTAGGTATTTACAAGACATATAGAGTAGATTAGGGATACTTAACCTCTTCTGGGTCATAATCCCCAGACATCTTCGCAGAATAATATTTTTTAAGTGGATAAAATTAAATATGTAAGATTACAAAGAAAAACAATTATATTGAAATATAGTCCAAATACTAAGTTTCTGACCCTAGGCAAGAATTCCCAGAGTAGATGGAAGGTAGTAATATCAGAGGAAAGGAACTAACATCTACTGGGACTGGGAAAGGCTTCCTACAGAAGATAGGATTTGAACTGAGTCTTGATAAAAGCCAGGGAACTTAAGAGCTGGCCTTTCAAGCATGGTGTCTACTGACTACAGAGGCAAGGAGTCAGGAGATAAGAGTGTCATGTGTGAAGAACATCAAGTAGACCAGTGTAGCTGCATCACAGATTAAATAGAAAGGGGTATGCAACAGTATGAGAGCACTAGAACGGAAAGACCAGCCGGGCTCTGAAGAGCTTTAAATGTCCAACAGAGGTAGTAGGCACTTATAAATGCTTGCTAACTGACTCATTCTGGAGGTAAGAGGGGGCTGCTGGAGTTTACTGAGGGGATGACATGGTAAAACCTGCGCTTTTGGAAAATCACTTTGGCAGCTGAAATCAGGATGTACTAGAGAGAGACTTGAGGCAAGGGCAACAATTAGAAGGCAAATTCAGTAGTCTGGGTGAGAGATAATGATGGCCTACAAGAGGGTGGAAGCTGTGTGAGGGGGTCATTTCTTTAAGACTTCATTCAAATATCACCTACAAAAGGCTCTTCATGGTCCCCCTAGCTCCTAATTTTTCCCCTTTCAGATTACCTTCTACTCTGAATATATCTTCTATATACCTAGTTATTTACATATTGTTTCTCTCATTAGAATGTATGCTTTTTGAAGGGAAAGATTTTTATTTGCTTGTTTATTTTTACCTTTCTTTGTATCTCTGATACTTCCTATTCTTAGCACAGTGTCTGGCACAACATACATCAAATACCTATTGAATAGCTTGACAGATTAAAAAGTAAAGACTCAAAGAAAACATGGAGTTTTAGAGAACAGGTGACTGGGTGAATGATGACAGAAATAAAGAATTCAGGAGAAAGTTTGGGGCGGGGGAAAGAAGTACAGTTTTACAAAAATTGAGTTTAAGGTGTCCTTGGATAATCCACTTAGAGATGTCCAATAGGCAATTAGAAATATGGTCATGAAATCCTGAGTATAAGCAAATACAATAAAGGTCAAATATATCTGCAGTGTAAAAAAGATTATAGAACTCTAGTGCTGAAAAGGACCTTAATCATCTAACCCAACTTCCTGGTTTTGTAGATAAGAACCAAAAAAGGTTAAGTGACTGGGAATCTTTTTTTCAAAGTTCTATATGTAATATTATTCATGTGGGTGCTATTTGGCCTTTGAGAGCTTCTGGCCAAAAAATTCACCAGCTTGTGAAGCAGTAATTCAAAGTAGTAATGAGCTACTCCAAAGTAGGCTTGTTTCTTGGACAAGACACATAGTACAAATTGGGCCTAGATTTGAAGCTTTTCCAGCTAGGACCTGACAGGGATTATGCCCCATTGGCAAAGTTATGAAGAATTCACTCATTTCTATGACATGCTGGTTATTATAGAAAATTACTTTAGTGGAAAATGTTCATTGTACTTAATTTTAAAATCAACATATTCTTCATTTCACTTACTTTTTCCTTAGAAGGAATAAACATGGCTTATACAATAAATATGGCTTATACTTTGCTGAAAAATATCATTTATTTGCTCAATAGGAAAATTATGTAATCCTCCACTAGAATAAATATTCCTAGCTGAAACTCAAATTTCCCTCCAAAAGCACCTCATTATTTGGGCAATTACAACATGATTTTAACTCAAAACTGAGTTATAAGAAAAAACCCTAAATTTTAAATATAAGTGCAATCTTCATTGTAAATCAAATTTAAATCCCATTTTGAAATTACAGGAAACAGATAAATTTAAACAAAAGCACAAGAACTATTGAAGGTAATATAATGGGAAGAGAGTGTTGCAGCTGATAGCTGAGTGAATCAATTAATAAACATTTATTAAGTGCCTACTATGTTCTAGGCAATGTTAGGGCGATCTCAAAGCGGAATGTCAAATTAGTGGGTTCTCCTTCAGTAGAGGTTTGCAAGCAAAAGTTGTTAACTACTTTTTAGGTATATTTTAGAGCAGTTTCCTAATCTAGTACCAATTGGCCTAGGTAGTCTCCTGAGAGGTATCTTCCAACTCAAATTTGGCATTTATGCCTCTCTCTCTTGCACCTGAAATCACAACAATAAGAACTGTTTAACAATACCATTTCAACCTTTACCATTTCCTGTGTCAGTTGGTCAATAAGCATCTTATGCACCCACTACGTGCCAGGAACCATGCTAAGCACTAGGGATAAAAAAGCAAAATGTCAAAAGAACATGTAATTACATATAGTCAAGTCCCATCAACTTGACCATTAATTGGGAATTTGCTACATTATTCTTACTGAATAAAAACTTTTAGATAATTTTGTTAATTGAAAACTTTTGGGGACTTTATTTATGAATAAAAAGAATCCAGGCTACAATCAATTGCTTTTTTCAAAAACTGGGGTCTGAAATTGAGGATTCATAGTTTTAAGGCCAGAAAGGACCTTATGTCTACCATTTCATTTTACAGATGAGAAGCCAAAGAGGTAAGTAATTTTCCTAAAGTCCCAAAGGTAACAAGTAGCCAAGCTGAGATTTGAACACTGGTACTACTATTCAAAATTCAGTGTTCTTTCCATAATAATATGCCTTATACTTTAATACTAACTCCTCAGTAAAGCAATCAATTTCTGCATATTTAAAGTCTTTATGTTTTTGGCACATCATAAAATATTTTAAATTGTAACTTTTTCATTACTGTATCCCATTTCAATAGCCATTTTTCTGAGGACTACAGATGTTTACTAGGCAAAACCACACAGTTCTGCAAATTCTATCCAAGAAACCAAATTTCACTGAAATCTGTTAAAAATTTTGAGAACATATGCCAATTTTGAAAACTTTTGTTGTCGCCATTTTGCTTGAAGGTAGCAGCCCAAGCCACAAACCAAACTTAAAAGTGTACCTTGACATCTTTTTATCATGTCAAATTAGATTATAACTTCCACCCTCTCCAAAGTTATAACAAAATTTAAATGATGAATGGCCCAACTGAAATAAAAACCTCTCTTAATTCACTTACTATACATTTGTAGCTTTTATAGTTTCAAACTGTTTTTCAGAAAAACCTCAGAGGATCCGTGAAGCATGAAGAAAAAAGTTACAATGGTTGACAAATACATGGCAAACCCATCCATTTTGCTGTGTTGGCTGAATACAAAACATTTAGCCAATGTGGAAACCCTTCAGCAATTGGTCGGAATCAAATCACATAACCAAAAAGTTGGGCTAGGATTATTTACTGAATATAACAATAATGTAAGATGCAAAAATGACCAGGTTTTTTTCCCCCACAGAGTATATATAAAGTAAATGGCACCCCATTCAGCTTTTATTTTTGTTTTAATATGGATGTTTTTGACAAGAAAGCAAAAGTATTAAAAACTAAGATTTTTCTGATGAAAGAAACATCCATGACCCTATTTCAAGTACCAAATATAGAAGAAATGAAAATATGACAACAGTCATCTCTAATTTGGCTTTACTTCAAGTATGTGATGTGATATCTAAGTTACCAAGCTATTGAACAGAGTTCCCTGATTCAATAAAACTAAAAATAAAATTACAATTTACAAGCAAAACACAGATTTAAAATCAATACTCTCAAACTTTTTAAGCCAAAATGTGTTGAACAATCCCCAAAAATACTGTCCTACAAAAACAAGAGGCAAAATGAAAATTGTAGAAAAGCATCACAATCAATATTGTAGTCAATAATATAGTAATTGCTAGAATTTATATAGAGCTGTAAGGTTTGCAAAGTGCTTTACAAATATCTCATTTTATCCTCACAACAACCCTGGGCAGTAGATGTTATTTATTATCTCTATTTTACAGAAAAGGTAACTGAAGCATGGAGTGGCTAAGTGACTTGCCCAAGGTCATACTGTTAATAAGTGTATGAAGTCAAATTTGAATTCCAGTCTTCCTGACTCCAAGTCCAGTGCTCTATTTGCACTAACTAGCATCATTATTCTAATTTTTTTGTTATACTACTAATTTGGAATCAAATTGATCTAAAATGCATACAAGATTTTATCTTTCCAGAAAGTTTTGCCATGAAGGGAAGAACTACATGAGAATAACTTCAGCAGATAGTAGACAGTAGTAGCTATTAAAAGGAATAGCCTGTTCTGTTTTGTTTCAAATGCTTGGGGCTAATTTGTAGACAGGGAACAGACAACATAGTAAGAGAATCAGAGAAAGAGAAAGATCAATGGAACAAGATATTTGATTTCTGAGTACTTACTATGCGCTCAGTGCTGTTTTAAATGCTATACTGGCTATAGAAAAATAAGATACGGCCTCTACTTTCAAGGAGTTCATAATATATATGAAAAATCAGTTTATAATACAAGATTGAAAATAATTAAGTGCTAGATTATTTGATATAAGCTATAAGCACTACAATTGAGAAGGGAAATTCAATGACGGACAGAATTTTCAAGGAAAAGTTCACAAAGAATATGGTACTTGAGCTTGGACTTTAAAGGATGGGTAAGATTGACCAGGTTGAGAGGAAGGCAAAAATGTTCCAGATGAAAAATGTTTCCTTTAGTTGTTACTGTTTCTAATTTCTCTGTAGTTTTTATTAAATGAATTTCCTTGATTCCCTTTAATGATGGAATTTAATGAGGTACAATTTTAGAGGATTAGGTATTCATTTGAGTAAGCATGGAAAATATTTCCGATTTATTGTTGTTGTTCATAACCCCATTTTGGGTTTTCTTAGCAAAGATACTGGAGAGGTTTGCCACTTTTTTCTCTAGCTCTTTTTGCAGATGAGGAAAATGAGGCAAACAATGTTAAGTTGCCCAGGATCACACAGCTAGTAAGTGTCTGAGACCAGATTTGAACTCATGAAGAGGAGTCTTCCTGGCTGCAGGTTAACCTTATTATATATTATATATACAAATTATATACTATTTATTAATAATAAATAACCTTATTATTAACATAATGTTAACCTTATTTATTATACTATATTTATATATGAATTATATATTATTTATTAATAATAAATAACCTTATTATTAACATGATCAGTACTGTATGGGCAGCTAGGTGGCACTGTAGGTAGAACGCCAGGCCTGCAGCATCAAGGAAATTCATTTAATAAAAACTACAGAGAAATTAGAAACAGTAACAAGAACTAAAGGAAACAACCCAAGAGATTCTCCCAAGATGCCAAAGAATCTAGAGAATAAACTTATACAAAAATGTCAAATGCTTCCCTTCAAATGTTTTTACTAACTTATGGCTATGCATAAAACAAAGAAATATGCAAAATGGCCCTAAGTACTGCTGTGCAGATTGCTTCTGCTTCTTCAGTGATGGTTCAGAAGGTGCTAATCAGTTTTAGAGTAACTATCAACATTAACTTAGCTGTTGGCACTCCAAATGTGAGAGCTTCGTCTAGTGAAAAATAAATGGACATACTACTGGAAGAAATATATCTTTACACTGTTGTTATAAAAAAGAAACTAGAAGACAAAAGGAAGTTACAGTTAAATGGAAGAATGATGAGCAGTTTCTTCTTTAGGCAACATATAAAGAAACTGGCCAAGTTGGATTTATCATTGTGTTCTAAGGCAACAATAAACATCACTTCAAGGGACACATGGCCATCTTGTATTGCATTGTTCATGATAAGTGTTTGCAAAAATATACTTTAATACCAAGTGATGTCAATGAAAAAGTGGATATGAAGGCAGATAGCAAAAAATGTTGGAATATATGGAACAGGCATAACAAACAAGAAAGAGCAAAAGCTTTTAGACTACACAGAAGCCTCACACCCACTGAGATTATAAACACCTTCTTTGGTAAGAGGCACTGAACATGGAAAAGTCCAAAAATATCAACTAAGAAAAAAATTAGATCAGTCACATTATAAACAGGCAGGCATCAATGAGTAATCTAGGAAATTCCCAAATCCTATCTAGGTATAGAAAAACCTCTTAGTTGTTAGAATAGAAAACAAAATGAATAACAAACTAGAAAAATAAAAATGTGGAAATTATAGGGGACAACTGAGACAATTCCAACCTGATCTAAACAAGCTTTTAAAGCTAAAAATCAGAAACTGAACACTGACAAATGTCACTCTTTCTAAAGGAAGTTTAACTGGCATAAGTAAATCGTCACAAGGAGACCAAAAAAATCTGAAAACTATCTTATTCAGAAAATACCTGATCTCTTTGCTAGGCAGAGAAACGTAGCAACCAACAGCAACGTGAGTTTAAAACATAAACTCATTTGTAAAATCTTACTGAGGATAGTGGAAATTATACATAGTATTTTCTCAAAAAATAACAAGGGGTAGTTGAAGGGAAAGGAAGCTTACAGAAAGCTTAGTGAGATACCCAACTAAACAAAATCTTTCCATGGGTATTTAAGAATGAAATTGGAAGGACAACAAACAAAAAATGGAAACGATTTTCATAACAAACTTCTCGATCATTGGCAGTGAACACACTACATCTGGCCTCTAATATCACAGTTCCAAATGTGCTACATGATTAATAGAAATGTCAACGAGGAGAACAAAAATGGGAACAGCAGCAGGACTATATCAAGTATATAAAGAGGAAATCCCTACCAAATATAACACTATTTTGAGGCACTAAAGGATAGCAAATGCTTGGAAAAAAATCTCAGACCTTATTTTAAAAAAAGGCAAGCAAGAGAATATCAAAACTAATAACATTCCAATCTATATAAAAATTTTATGAGGATGATCTACACACTTATCAGTGGCATCTTTGATGAAAGTGTGGAAAGGCACTGATAGGCTTTTTCAAATGATATTCTACAGAGAATTATTTTTAGAGTCACATACTTGAATGAAAAGTGAAACAAATACAAGATCCCATTGTGCTTACTGAGTATAAAAAAGTATTTTACTCAATAGGGCCAAACACCAAAACAACATTAACAAGGTGTCTCCCATAAATACGCCAAAATCATAAATAATTATGTATCTTTGTGTGATAGCTCTCTGATTATTAATATCAAGTAAGGTATATATACATGCACCAAAGATGATTGCCATTGTAATAGAAAAGGCCCAATGAAGAGGATTCCTTATATACATTCCTGTTTGCAGAGGAGATGATGCTGATTGCATTAAAATCTGGAGCATTACAGAACCTCCTAAATGATATCCATAATCACTCATAAGAATCCAGCAAAGCCTAGTGGATAAAGAATAATAAGTCCAGTAGTATCCAAAAATCAGAAAAAAATTGGGCTATACTAATATTTAATAGCTAGATTCCCAGTGGAGACATCATTCAGTCCATTTGTTAGAGGGTCATATGTCATATGATCACAGGCTACATGATCTGATTATTAAAATTTTAGCTTCAAAGATGAAGACTGAGTTAATATCTTATCTGCAGAATTGTATTTTTACTTTATAAAAGAATGAATCTACGGACATAGTTAGACTTGCTGTTTTGTTTATATTTATCCATTATTGGCACCAACTAATCATTGAAGATTTTCTTTTATGTGAATGCTTGGCAACAAACACAAGTAAGTGGTGCTGAAATATTATAAAATGAGTAACTTTTTTCAATCTAAGGGTTTATCAGGGAACAAGTCAGTTGACATTTGCACTGATGGTAGAAGAGGTGGGTAAGATGGTGGGTAAAACAGCACCTTAGAACAAATCAAGGCAGTGACACCAAATTGTACTAGTAGTCATTATAATCTTTACTGTAGTGCACTTGAAGTTTAAAACATGCCCATTTTACTTTAAAATGTTCTTAAAGAAGCAACACGAATTATTAATTTTGTCAAATCTTAACCCCTTGAGTATACATATTATTAATATTCTATGTGATGAAATGGAAAGTATTCAAAAAGCACTTCTGCTGCATACCAAAGTATGATGGTTGTCTCAAGGAAAATAATTTGTGCAACTGTTTTGAGTTGTGAGCTGCACTAGACACTTTTTTCATGGAACACTATTTTTACCTTAAAGAACAACTAAAAGAATTGGTTATTCAGATGGTTATTTGGAAGATATTTTATCAAAAATAAATCAAGTGAAACTGTCATACAAATTAAAAATAACCAACAGTATTTGTTACCAATTACAAAAGTTGAGCTTTCATGTGAAATTTGGAAAACTTGTATCCCCCACTTTGAGCTTAACAGGTTCCCAATACTTAAAGATTTTTTTCTATGAGATCAGAGGTGATATTAACAAATGTGAGTTTTCTCCTAATATATAATGAAATGTGTCAATATTTGGAAGAGCCACATAACTCAGTGAAACAATAACAATAAAACAACTCAGTGAAACAACTCAGGGGGCAACTGTGTGATACAGTGGATAGACTATCCAACCTGGAGTCAGGAAGACCTGAATTCAGACACATCCCCAGATACTTACTAGCTGTGTGAAGTGGGCAAGTCACTTAATCTCTGGCTGCCTCCGTCTTTTCAACATAAAATAGGGATCATAAGAGCACCTACCTCACAGGATCAAATGAGATAATAACTGTAAAGCACGTCGCACAGTGCCTGGCACATAGTAAGCAGTATGTAAAAGTCAGTTAATATTATTAATAGCAATATTTTTCAAATATTTTTGATGTTAGAAAATCAGACATAAGTTCAAAGTGCAAGACAGACCAATGAATTTTTATATAACAAGGTATGAAAAGTTCATTGATATGGTTTCATATTCCACATTGCCTATAAAAAAACAACCACTTCCTGAGTTTGGGTGAAGTATCAAAGAAGAACATCCACAATTATCTGAAAAAGCGATTAAAATACTCCTCCAATGATATATCTGTATAAAGCTGAATTTTCTTAATATACTTCAACCAAAACAACATATCACAACAGACTGAATACAAAAGCAGATACAAAAATCTAGCTGTCATCTTTTAAGCCAGATATGAAAGAAATTAGCAAATATGTGAAATTCCATTCATCTCAATTTTTTTTGTTTTGGAAAAGTTATTTTTCACAAAATATTATTTGTTAACATGTAATGTTTATTATTTTAAGTGAATTAGTAAATACTTTAAAATTTATCTGCTTTAATTTCTAACAGTAAATATCAATAGCTATAACACACATAAACAAAAGTTCTTTGGGATCCTGAGGCCAAAAAGTTTGAGAACTGTTATCTCCCACCCACCACATTATGTGAACTCCGTAGGGAAAATATGGACAAGAGTCATATAGGGTGGGTAGGCACAAATGGACTGATAACTGCATTGTTGGAGGGAATACCCATATCAATGAGATCACAGAGCCATCAAAATACTGAAGCACTTTTAAATTAAACAAATTTCAAAATCACAAAATACAAAAAAAAACCATTTTAAATCATTATTCACCACCTACTATGCAGAAGTCATTCAAGAAAGGATGTGAGATGCCAGGATCAAGCAAAGAAAATACAGTTCTTATCCCTCAAGGGGTTTACTATAGTAAACAATAGTACTAGGTACATAATACTCAGACACGTCTCATTTTAATTTTAAATAAGAATTAACAAAATGTTTTTTCTTTTGGAAATTAGAAGTTTATGTCTACAGAAGCCCTTTGTGCAAATAAGGATTATTAATATTTACCCTTTAAGTTAGTTGTTTCTATAAATGGAGATAATACTAAAAGGCAAAAAAACTCAGATCAAATTCAATGTGCAATATTGTTTCCAGACTACTACATTACCTTCTGTCTTAATAGAGAGGTGGAAAGCTACAGATGCAGATTATATTGTCATTCATGGTTGCTGTGCTAAACCATTCTGCTTAACTGCAGCCACCCCGCCATTATAAGGAAGAATGGCATAGTGAAAAGAGATATAGCTTCAATTTCTGCTTCTGACATTTACTAAATATGGAATCATGGGCAAGGCACATAACTTCTTAGTGCTCCAGGCAACTCTCTAAAATCACAAGTTACAGAACCATTGCCAACCTGCATCTGTGGAAGGAGTGTCCACACCAGAAGTTCCTCAAACCAATGAAATCACAGATCTAAGACCAGAAAAAAATATTAGGGTATTACTGGAAGGGGGAGAATTACTGGGAAATGAATATGGCATAAAAATTATATTAATATAGCATTCTCAAAATAAGTTAGCTATTTTAAACTACAATTTAGTTGAAATTATGTTACAATATTATTTTTTCAGATTATTCTTAAAACTAATCAAGGTAATTTAAGATCAGTTGCTAGCTATTTGTTTTTCTAAACTGTGCTACAGCTATCAAAACAGACCCTTTAAATTTCTGTGTGTCATTACTGATGATATTTGCATGCAGAAGAGGAAATGAATATCCAGGTCATGTAGTTTTAGAACAAATACAACCTCTGTATTGTTGGCTGTTCTCAGTATCTGCAAAAGTTATATAAACTCACTCGTAACAGGAAGTGGGTCATCATAAAAGTTGTATTGCTTTGGGTGTAGTTCAGGCATAAGCAATAAAATATACATTGCATCTTAGTATCATTTATCTACTTAAAGGAAAAAAATGATTCTGATAACTTCAGAGCCCTGTGCTCCTTGTGAATTAATGGAGTAATCTCTCAAATATCTGTAATTCTATAATGAATTTATTCAGGCTCTATGCTTTCTCTCCTGCTGCTTTTTAGAGACATTTTACTTATTAGCATGAGATTTAGGAAGAAGGATAAGAGGTAAAACATCCATTTTTCCACATTTTTTATGTAAACAATTTGTTGGAGAAAATAGTTGTCACTAAAAGCCAAAATATTTTAGGTTGTTTATGGGTTTAATTATACAGTGTTTCCCTCTCTTTTCCTAATGCCATAAGTAATATGGCAATAAATTTATTTAATAGATAAATTTATTTTTATAAGTCACTATTTATTATGGCAATCATCTGATTGTATATATACTCAGATAAGATAGAGCTAAATAAGTATCAGGTCAGGTGAAAAGACTATCAAAAATTTTAATTTAATTTTATATTCTTTTTTGAAATATTCTTAAGGCTGTTGTATATTCAGAAAAAAAGGTTTCTACTTTTATTCTTGAATACAATAAAAAAAGGCAGACAACTCTTTTGTGTTTTGTAAAAGCTCTAATTTTTGTTAGCTCTAACTTTCTGAAATTTGAAAAAACTGAAAGTAAACTGAGACTATTATGCAATGTGATCAAATTAAGTTTTTTTAATACTTGAAACCATCAATAAAATATTTAAAATATTTTAATGTTCTGCTAATAACTGTCATTAATTATTACTATCATAAGGTTTCAGCAATCCCATAGAACACAAAGAAGGTATAGTCGCTGACTTATAATAACTATAGGTATATAACAATTTATACCTTGCAAAAAACCTATTAAGTCATAAGAAAAGAATGCTTTTTAAAAGTCATTTTAATGTTTCAATAATGTAGATAATGACAAGGGCAATATACACATTAAATATTACTGTCCACTATATAGGCTATGTACACATCTATATATGTGTACCTCCATACACTATCTAATGTGTGTGCATGCGAATGTATAGCGGACACTAATATTTTATGATGTTACCTATGAAGCTGGCAAATATCTATCAATATTTTGCTGAAATCTACATAGGGAAACCTGTTTAATACATACAAAACCTGTTTAATGCTTATTTTGAGATAAAAGCACACTGGGAAAAATCACTGAACAGAATCTGAAGACAGCAATTCTGGTCCCAGTTCTTCTGCCCCTTCTGACCACATAACCTTGAGTAAATCACTAGGCCTATTTCAGGACACTTAGTTTCCTCTTACATAAAATTAGAGGAATAAACTAGATGTTCTATAAGATCTTTCCAGCTCTAATAATCTTTGAACCTAGCTGCAGATTAGTGGGGGACCTATCTCTCCAAATCAAGTCAGTTTGCTTTGCTTTGAATATTGATCTTACTGTACCACATCCTGTAATCATGAGAGGTCAAGTGGAAGAATAACAGAGTGCCTGACTTGGGAGTCAGAAGTTCTACATCTGACACTTACTAGGTGTGTTACTCAGCATAATAAAAATCACTTATCCTCAAGTCTAAAATGAGAATACCAGTAATAACCACCTTCACAGGGGTTGTGAGACTCAAATGAGATAACACGTGAAAGCACTTACTTCACAAACCTCAAATTGATATATAAACGTCTGTATTAGTATTAAAGGATCAGTTCCATAGTCTTTGTCATGTGATTTGTATAAAGACTGTTACTACTGTGACTATTCTAAATTGATCCCTTCTGTGTGGTGCCAAATTTAGAGGATTTTCCCAAGATACCTGATGGCAACACAAGAAAGCAACAGATGAGAACTTCAGATCAAAGCAATTTATTAAAATATTTTATTACAGAATAAAGCAGCAGTTCGATTCCCCTGTCCCATCCCACTACAAAGGAGTAAGCAAAAATATAATCTCCTTCATTTTATGAATATATATGAGCTTCTGTATACAAAAATTTGTGCTAGGCTCTGTGGGAGAATTCAGAGAAGCATAACAAATTGTTCCTACCCTCAGGTGTCCTCCCTTCTCTATTCTCTCTGCTTGGTAATTTCATCCACTCCCACAGTTTCGATAATTACTTTTAAAAGGATGTCTCACAAATCCATATATTCAGCCCCAATCTCTCCGGAGAGATTATCTTTAATTGCCTCTTGGACCTTACCACATGGTATGGTAGCCAACAAGATTCGATTGCTACAATACATTCCATCATGTCTGGTTAACTGTAGTTCTAGACTCCTGCTTATAATGTATATAAGGCTTTGTTTGCTATTTTAGCATTTTTTGTTAACTGCAAGTACCAGCCTTCCTGTAAGCATAAATGAACTGATATTGCTTACTAGAGAAAGTACGCATTCCTATCTTGCTATCTTGGTAAGTTAAGGCCTTTTTTCCTTAAGTTTAAAATCATTATGAAGTTCTCTCACCCCTATCTAGGTCGGCATTAATATGTAGAATCCCAAGAGAAAATTATAAACTCTTCATTATAACCCACTCCATCACTGTGCCTTGAAGAGTAAGCTTCCAGGCCAGGAAAAGTCCATTGGAGACATCGCCACCACCACTCTCAAAACCCATCTCCTTAAGAAACTATTATACTTAACTCCAGAATTTTTTGGAATTTCACTATTTTTGCCATACTTCACTAAACTTTTGGTAAGATCACTGTTCCCAAAATTATGATAGCCCTCAGCTCAATCCAAGTAAAACAATCTAGAGGATTTTTTTGTACTACCCTATTTTCCACAATATTCTAAACAGAGATAAGGACAAGCCTTCTGATCCCACTTCCACCATCTCATTTAGTCAGTCATTACCCTGGGAACTAGAAAAATCAAACATATCTATAATGTATATCAGAGATACATACACATATTCATATGTAGCACCTCCTATGGGCTACTTCCAACTGTCACCCACAGGCTAGGTCCCAGGCAGGGCAAAACTACCTCAGGTTCAAAATACTCTATAAGTCCACATTCTTAAAACTATATGTAACAAGCCCCTATCACTGCACTTCCCCTTAAGAGTCAGCCAGTAGACATGATAGCTAAAAGTACAGAAGTTAGTAAGATGACACAGTAAGAACAGGAGCTACAAACCAGGCCCCTCAGAGAATACACTGTCGATCGATCAATAAACATACCATCAGTGAGAACAGTGAGCACATACAAAGAATACAGGTTTTGCTTCATGTGAGTGGACCATTTCACAGACCTCTATGTAAAACAATTTTTATGTAATGCAAATTTGCCATGGACATGGGGAAGGGAGGGAGGGAGACAGAAAAAGGACCACAGACTTGTGGAGGGAGGGGACTGGCACACGGTTCAAGGATACGTTAGCGGCCAGGGACAAAGAAGCAAGAGCAAAAGCAGGAATACATGGGGGCTGGAACCAGCCACGCAGAGTTCTGGCTAGAAAAGAGAGGAAGAACACATGGGGGGCAGACACATGGGGGCCATACATGGACACAGACGGCAGAAAAACAGATACGCAGCGACCGGAAATGAAGGTGGGTGGGTGGAGCAGAGCAAAGGAATCTCCTCTCTTGTCACTGGCAGTCTCAAGTCAATTCCCTGATCGGGCACCAGCGGTGGTGGTCTCTCCTGGTGTCCACTCTGCTTTCACTTGGAAGGGTTTTTTTTTTTTTGGTAGGGGGGCTGAGGGGGAGGCAATGGAGTGCTGAGCTGAAGGACAGAAGTGAGAGGCGGGAGGGAGAGCACAGTACTGTAAAGTTAACATAGGTGGTTTTTTGGAATGCAGATTTCTTTATGTAAAGTCAAATTTGAGTAATGTGAATTTACATAAACCAAGAACTTTCTGTATTCTGGTAAAGAGGTGGAAAACACATGGCCAAGGCAACTCCCATCTCTGCCCGTCCTCTGGCTACACCCCCTCCTCCCTCCCCACCCCCAATAGCATCTACTGGGAAGATCATTCAGCTTGACTCCCTGACCAGCTCCTCTTTGCAGCTCAACTCCCTATTTCCAGGGTTAATTCTGTTTTTATTCCACAGCTGACTCCTTTCTCTGCTGCCGACAGTCACACTCCTTGGAGCTGCCTTGACTGACAGCTTAAGAGTTTCTCTCCTGATTTTTAAAAGGAAGCAGCTGATCCTTTGGAGCCAACACTAGCTGTCCAGATTTCATCATGCTTAACTGATGGAATCAGTTCTTGAACTTTTTACACTTTAAGATCTAAACACCTTGCTGTCTTTTGTTACCTGTTCCCTTACATTCTGTGATTTCATCAACTAGGCTGAGGCACCTCAGGGGTCTCCTGATCAACTCCGTTACTATATATATGTATATATCAGCTGCTATCTTTCCCTCCCATCTCAACTAACTATTACTGGTGCTCACACCTAAGGGTACTGACTCCTGGGGTGCTAACAAGGTCCTAGAGCTTTCTTCCTGTACCCTCACAAGCTGACATGTTGCTCAGAGAACTGGTAGAGACCCAACTCAAGACACAGACCAGAGAAATATCATCTCATCTCCAGGCCTCCTTGACTGCTACTGGATACAAAGATCATCCTTCAGTAAACTTTATTATGATTCATAAATTCTATCTGTGTGGCCTTTCTTTCCTGTATATGGTAGTTAATCACAAAATAATTTACTTAGATGATAATTGTCAGTAAATGTAGGCAGTAATATGAACAAGGGAATATAATCAATTCCCCTTTTCAACTGCTATCTGCAAACTCCAAAAATAACCCTGACTCATTTGGGAAAAAAAAAAAGGAATTGGGAATTAAAACACCAAAATATCTTAGTCACTTAGGCTTCAAACTCAGGAGGCAGCTTATATTTGACTCTTTCCTGTCCCACAACATTTAATAAGTTGACAAATTCTACCAATTCTATTTCTACAGCAAGGCTTCTTAACCTGCTGTCCCTAAATTTGAATGGAAAATAAAAAATTACAGTTTTATTTTCACTAATAAAACTGACATTTAGCATTTCCTTCACTTGTGAATAGAGGCAGCAAAACATTATTCTGAGAAGAGATCTTACAGGCTTTACAAAGAGGTCTGTGACCCCCAAAAATGGTTAAGAACCTCTGCTCTCATTCATGCTATCACCTACCTAGTGCAGGCACTCATCATGACATCTAATCTTTAACAGCCTCCAAACAGTCCTCCACCTCCAATTCATCCTTCACAGAGAGGCCAAAATAATAATGTACAGCTCTAATCATTTTATCCTGTAAACAAAAAACTACAGTAATTCCCTCTTGCCTTGGAGATAAACTACAACCTTGTCAACTCAGTATTTAAGGTCCTCCACAGTCTGACTTCAATATATCTGTTCAATTTTATTTCATACTATTTCCCTTCATGCACTCTATATTCCAACCAAACCAGACTACCAGCTGTTCTGTAATTCCATCTTGCACTCTTCCCAAGTACATGTATTCCCACAGGTTGTCCCCCACTGCCTAGAGGGCACGCTCTCTTCATTTCTGCTTTATGAAGTTCATGTTGTCCATCAAAGATCAGATAAAATTCCACCTCCTCCAAGAAGTTTTTCTGGATACACCCAGCTTAAAGTGGTATCTTCCCCCTCAACTTTTCCTACATTATTTTGTCTCCATTTTTCTTCTGTCACTTCCCATTCTGCCTTGTGTCATATCACACTTTCTGTGTACTTAAGTCTTATCCCCATCTGTCACTCACCATTATGCTATAAACTCATTAAGTTATAAAACTGCCTTACAAAGAGTTGTTGTTTAGTTGTTTTTCAGTTATGTCCAACTCTTTGTGACCCCATTTTGGGTTTTCTTGGCAAAGATACTGGAGTGGTTTGCCATTCCTTCTCCGGTTCATTTGACAAATGAGGAAATTGAGGCAAACAGAATTAAGTGACTTGCCTAGGGTCACACAGCTAGTAAGTGTCTGAGGCCACATTTGAACTCAGAAAGATCAATCTTCCTGACTCGAGGCCCAACACTTTATCCACTGCGCCACCTAGTTGCCTTTACAAATAGTAGGTACTTAAAAAAAAATAAAAGAACTTAACTGCATGTTGAGTGATAGACTGAATGCTGGATTATTCACACCAGGCACTTGGGATTTAGGGCTTTCTCCTTCACTTTAAATAACTAAACTTTTCCTTGGACTAAAAACTTGGCTCATTTAAAAAATGTATCAACTCTTTTGGATACTCTTTATTAAATAGTAGTTCTACTTTGTGAAATGATACTATTATTCACTTGTCACTATTTCTAATAAACATTCTATTCTTTTTGAACTTTAATCTCACAAAAGAATTTAACACTGAGCACCACTAGGAAGACTGGCAATTCTGAAACATCTGGAAATACTTCTTAAAAGTATTTCTAAAATAATATATAAACGTTGTCCAAATCTTCACTTACATTTTGAAGAAATGTCACTTGGCTTGTTTAATAATGTGAAGCAAACCACTTGGATTGTTTGGTTGGATAAACAATACATTTAGTTGTTTGATTCTTTCTAGGGGAAAAAAAACCCTAAAATTTAACTCATTCCATATAAACCATATATTCATAAAAGGCTTTATAAATGACATCAAAGTTTCCTATTAAATCAGAAAGCAAACAAAATTGTAGCAAGAGGAATAAAAAGTTTCCCACTAAGATATCCATTTCAACTTGAAATAGAATACTATCCAATATTTAATCTGCCAGCTACTCTCTTGAGATTTCTCATTAAATGTTTGAATATCAAAAAATAAAATAAAATAAAAGGAATTAAGAATTAAACCTATACACAAATCTAGAGAGCTGCTCGATTTTTCATATGAACTAGTAAAAACCTCAAGGTATAAGGAAATGGATTTTACTTTATTTAGGAGAAAAAACTACTCTGTTCACTATCAAGTTTTTCTGATTAATATTTTTTTTTTACTCTAATTCATCCTTTCAGAGAACAGTGCTTTTGTTATTGAAGTAAATGACAAGAACATTTACATAAAAGGTAAGTATGATCTACAGGCTATAATCCTCAGAGCAGCTGTTCTAGACTTTTTCCATTCTCTTCAAGCTCCTATCCCATCAAAACCAACCCATCAATATCAGGAGATGAACTAGTCTCCTACTTAACTGATGATCTAGGCCATCCAACCTGAGTTCCCTAGAGAACCCATCCCTCTCTATCTCTGTCCCTACACTCATTTTCCCATCCCTCTCTCCAGTCTTAGGAGAAAAAAAAAACTGTCTCTACTAGTATTCAAGACTCATTCTTCTACCTGTACTCTCAATTCCATCCCACCCTCCCCCTACTCCTAGACTTGGTTCACTCAATTATTTTCCCTCTCTTCTGTTAATATTTCTGTCTTTATTGATTCTATGCATGCCTTCAAACATGTACAGGTTTTTCCTGTCTTCAAGAAACCTTCTCTTGCTTCTATTGCTGTATCCACTAACTACCAATCTTTTTCTTCTTCATTGCCAAAGTGGTCTATATCTGCTATCTTCACTTCCTCTGCAGTAATTACTAATACATTTTCATACACACTAATTATGAAGCAAACTACTGGATCTGTTTAGCTGATTAACTAATTCTTGGATATAAGAGTTTCCTACCCTTGACTATAGAAAGGTAAATTTAGGTAAGAACAGCACCACAGTGCTGTGGCACAGAGAGAGTACACTCCTGTGAAGAGTTAAGCAGAGAATCGGGTTAAATCTCATTAAATTAAATACCTTATTTGCCCGCCACAGCTTTATTAGATCAAGCCCAGTAATGACATCTCTTAAAAATATAAATTAGTAAGTACAGTTATACGTGTATTAAAGACAGAATATCTTAAATGTGAAGGAAAACATAACTCCAATATATCGCAAAGTGTTTATACTCACTTAGCTAAAATCCCAACACTTAACAATAACTTTATAACTTCTGAGATGCACACAGCTGTCGTTGAAAAGTAGAGTTCTTTGTCTGTTGTCCTTGTGTATCTTAAAGCTATGATGTAAGCTGCAGCCACCAGGGTCATCACTGTCAAGCAGTACAACTTGAATATCAAACTGACATTTTCTGGAAAACATATTCAACAAAACTATAATTTAATGGAGAATATTATAAACAACAACTTTTAAGAATTACATTAAGAATGACATTTAAAATAACTGGTTTATTTCAAAGGAGTATTTTTCCACTGCTTGCACTAAAGATAGTCAAAATCACTGTCAGTTTGAAATATTTATAAACCTTGGTTCTAGGGAGTATAACCAATTTCAAGATTAAAAAATTTCTCATACTCTGTATACCACACTTTGCGTTAAAAAAAAACTGCTGATCTTGAATATTAAAACCATGCATAAAACAGAATTAGGAATTTTTACAATCACAAATTTGCCAAAGAAAAGGGGGAAGCATAAAAGCGGGTAAAATGGCCAGGGATTCTAAAAAAGGAAGATGGCTCAAGGGGACTGGAAGGAGCTCAAAAACAAAAGTCTGATGATTCAAAGAATAATTATACTGATGAGGAAGAGAAGACACTATCTAAAAATATTAGAGGAATGTGACATAAAGGACATAAGCAAAAGCTGGAGAAGGGCACATGTCCAAAAATAAAAGGAAAAAGACTGCACGGAGCTATAAAAAAAAAGTCATAAAGAATAAAATATCCAATGAGTTGAGGATTATGAAAAAAAATGGTAACAATTAGGGAGGAAAAGACTGAGCAAGTTCTGAGCAAGAACAGGGAAAAGATAAGTCCATGGCTTGGAGCTAATTGTGGAATGTTATAACAGATGATAGACATAATAGAGAACTATAGATGGGATCACTGAACCAGTGATCTTTGAGAGATAATGTGAACAAAAGACAGCTCTAAGATTAAATGAGTAAATGTCTCAATTGTGGAGAGGGGAAAGGGAAAGGGGAGAGATGGAAAGGGAGAGATGGAGAGACGTAGATGGAGAGAGGGAGAGGAGGAAAGAGAAAGAGAGAGAGAGAGAGACTGATTCTGAAAATTACAGATTGATAAATTCAATGTCTAACAAAATTCCAGAATGAATTATAAGATCTAGTGTAGATTCACTAAAAATCCATGCTAGCTCTTCTAAGTACCTTTCTTCTAACAAATCTCATGTTTTTTCAATAGGGTTACTAGAATGGTAGAACAGGGAAATGCTATGTAAATGCAGCATAACTGAATTTCAGTAAGGCATGATAGTTACTCATGATAGTCATACAGACAAGATAATGAGGAATGTAAACTGTATAACGGAGTACAGTTAGGTAGATTTGTGGCTGAACTCTACCCAATAAATATTCAATAACAGATCAATAAAAGTTTAGAGAAAGGAGTCTCTAATAATAATACTTAAATGCATCAATGTCCTAATTAATGTGGATACTCCCTCCAACAGAGCTATCATAACCCATCTCTGCTTTCGCATACTAAGCAATTCTTGTCCAAGATCTCCCACAAGTGTTTTACAGAGGGGGTACCCAACATTCTGGAGACTTTCCTATAGAGCTCTTGAAATTATATGGACAGTAATGGAAAAGTCCATCAGTTATCTCATGTTCTTGCTTCATGGCCAGACCACTGTCTTTTTCAGTCATACATCTCCCCGATACCACTTTTCTATGCATATGTAATGTGTTGCAAAACCCATAATGTGACTCTCAATTGCCCCTTCATAACGGTTATCATAATAACTGACATTTATATAGCATTTTCAAGTTTGCAGAGAGCACTAAGGAAATTATTTCACTAGAGTCATGCAACCCTAGTATCAGTCTCATTCTACAGACGAGGAAAATGAAGCTCAGAGACATTAAGTGACTTGCCCACTATCATAAAACTAGTACATGTCAGAAGAGGAATTAAAGGCCAGGTCTTCCTAACTCCAAGTGCAATAATGATTCTTCAAAGACTGGCATTTTATGGCTTGCAGTCATACCATATAACTTGAAGATGGGCTTTTGTATCAAGAAGAAGCTTGAGATCATTAAAAGCTCTATGCAGTTTCCCAAAGGCAATTCAGTGTATTTTCTTAATCAATTAATGGCACAGTTTATTGTCCATTGTGTCTGTTCAAAATATATGTGGACCAGTACCATGGGGTTGCCCACCTAACTTGATATCACAGTCTGAAAAATATTCTTCACTCAGTTTTTCTTGTGTGCATAGTTAGGCTAAACTCTTAAATAATTATGAACCTCAAAAATTAAAAAGCAAACTGGTGCAGTAGAAAGAGAGCTGGATTTGAGTGAGAGGATCAGGGTTCAATCTCAGCTCTGCCACTACTTTTGTGACCCAGGGCAAGTCACTTAACCTCTCTGGGCCTCAGTTTCCTCAATTATTAAATGAGAGTATTGAACTAGATGACATCTAAGGTCTCTTGAGGTATAAAATCAATCCTGTGGTTATTTGGGAGGCTCTGCAATGTTCTAGGGTTTGATATAATGAACATAGTGTCATACACGAACAGGAGCACCTTTTAAATTGAAAATCTAATGGCCTTTTCTCACCCTTCTTGACCTCTCTGCAGTTTCTGATACTGCTATTTGTCCTCTTTATATTCTCTAGGTTTCTGTGACACTACTATCCTGGTTTTTCTACCTATATGACAGTTCCTTCTGAGTTTTCTTTGCTGTATCTTCATCCAGGTCATACCTTTAACCATGAGTGTTTTCCAGGGCTCTGTTATGGACCCAATTCTGTTCTCTCACCTTCTATAAGAAGCCTTTCTGGATCCTCCTTAATGCTAGTTCCACCTAAGTAATTATTAATGCAGAGTTTACCTGCTGAGCTGGGGAAGGAAGGGAGAGACAGAGACAGGAAGGGGGCCGACAAACCCACGGAGGGAGGGAGTTGACACATCATTCAAGGACATGTAGGGTCCAGGGACAGAGAAGCAAGAATAGAAGGAAGAACATGCCAGGGCTGGATTAGAATCAAGGGAGGCCAGGCAGAAGGGTGCAGACACATGGCAGCCAGGGACAGACACATGGCACCTAAGCAAAGAAGACAGACACAAAGGGGCTGGACACATAGGTGGGTACCCACCCACCTAGGTAGAGGGGCAAAGATTTCCAATCTCAGCCCGAGGGGTCTCAAGCCAAGTCCTTATCTGGTGGGGAAGCTACTTTTACTTGGAGGGTTTTTTTTTTTTGTTTTTTTTTAAGGCTTTTTTAAAGATTTTTTTTGTTGGAAAGGTGGAAGGCCCAGGAGTGCAAGGTCAAGGGGCAGAAGCAGAGAGAGCGAGCGCGTTACTGTGTAGTAAAGTTAACGTGGGTTTTTTTTGGAATGGGGATTTCTTTCAGAATTCTTTAATTAAAGTCAAATTTGCATAATGAGAGTTTCTATAAAGCAAAAACTGTCTATACTTGGCATATTTTTACTACAGTATTTCAATAATATTTGTTTCCTTTGTAATCCTATGCATTTTATTTTATTTAAAAACATTATTCTGAGAAAGGGTTCATAGACTTCACCATACTGCCAAAAGTATCTATAGTACAAAAAAAGGTTAAAACCCCCTAACCTACAGGAAATTCCTCTACTATTTGGACTCTTTGATGGATATCATCTATGTCTCACTTGATATTAATAATCAGAGGATCATCAAAGCTTACTGTTATTCAAGGAATCTTATTTGCTTTTCAATCAACAACCAAGCATTTAAGTGCCTGCTCTTTTAACATATGCACAGAAGAAACTTTGTTGGGCATCACATCATCAAAGAGAGGTGGACTCAGAAAAAGGATAGCACATGCACAGCCCAAATACTCTAATGGAATCCATAATATGTTAAAACACCTAGAGGAAGGTCTCTAGCACATCAGGTGGACCTTTTCTGCAGGATCCTTCAAACTCCCTAACCTCTCAATTCTTTAACCTCCTAAAATCCCATGACCACTCTCTCCATTCTATCTCAACCACAAATAGGGAGAGTCATACCCACCATTACCCACAAGCATTCCCACTTCCTTAACCAAAAACTAAATTGTCTCTTCTGTAAAATGAAGAAGTCAGACTAGATGTCCACTGAGGTGCCTTTCAGCTCTGCACCTTTCATGCTGTAACTGCAGCTTCCTCTCATTCCTTCTCTCCCTATGCCTCACACCTCCCAAAGCATTTATTCACTCTTGAGATATTCAAACCCTCCATTTCTCATGAGCTCCTTCTTCTTCTCCCCTTTTCTCTCTCTCAAAAGCCCGTGATCATCTCTCCTAGTCTCTGATGATGAGGTGGCCTTCTTCTTGCCCTCTACATGAGCCCTTGATCCCATCCTCTCATCTTCTCCAACAAAATGCAACCTTCATCAGCTCCTCTCTTTCTCAAATCTTCAACTTTTCCCTGTTCCTGTGTTATTCCTGCCTTCAAACAGGCCCAAGTCTCTCCCATCCCTGAAAAACAACAAATCCATTTGAGCTTTTATCCTGTACCTCTCTCCCACTTTTCTCAGCCAAACTCCCTGGAAAAAAAAAAAAAAAAAGGCTACTCTCACTGCCTCTACCTTCTCTCCTCTCACTTACTCTTTGCAGTCTGGCTTCTGACATCATCATTCAACTGAAATTTTTCTCTCCAAAGTTACCAAAGATCTCTGAATTGCCTGCCATATTTGATAGTCTTTTCTCAGTCTTCTCCACTAGAAGCCATCAAGTCCAACTGCTGGCTCATCAGTCTTATCACACCTGCTCTTCTCTTTTTCTCAATACTCCCTTTTTTGGTGATCTCATCAGCTCCCGTATATTTAATGATCATCTCTACATAGATGACTCACAGTTCTATATATCCACCTCCAGCCTCTCCCTTTAGCTTCAGTTCCACAGCACCAACTGCCTGCTAAACATTTTAAACTAAATATCCTGGAACATGCCAACCTCAACACAGCCAAAACAGTCATTATCTTTTCCCTCAACCCACCCCTTACCCAAACTTCCTCATTCCTATCAAAGGAAGTAGCATTCTTCCAATCTTCCAGGTTATAACCTTAACATTATCCTCAACTCCTCATTCTCCCTCATCCCATATATCCCAATCAGTTGCCACATCTTGCCATTTCTACATTCACAACATTTCTTAAATCTGGCCCTTCTCTCCACTCACAAAGCCACCACCTTAGTTCAGGCCCTCATCACCTCTGGCCTCATAATAAATGTTTATTTATTGACTGTTTAAGTACTTATTATATGCCAGGCACTGTGCTAAGTGCCTCATGAAACTGCCCTACTTTGTCTCCCTGACTAAAGTTTCTTCTCCATTCTACCCCATACTCCACAGTCCCCAATGATTTTCCTTATGCACAGATCTGACTCCCTATTTGATAAATTCCAATAGCTCTCTCTCATCCCTAAAGTCAAATACAAACTTCTCTGTTTAGCTTTTAAAGTCTTTCGTTACCTGGCCTCAACCTATTCTTTCCAACCTCCTTGGACATTATTCTTTTCTTCTCATTCAATGTGATCCAGCCTAACTGGCCTTTTTTCTGTTTCACACACACAACGCGCCATCTCCCATCTCCACGCCTTTGCACTAGCCGCTCCTCATATGCTCCCACCTCACCTCCTCCACAAAGAATTCCTTTTCTTCCTTCAAGATGCAGATGAAGTAACACTGCGATATGAAGCCTTTCCTGATTCCCTCCCCTCAATGCATAGTGCCCTCCTTAACTTTGTACCCGTAGTTATCTCTTTACGTTTATTTTGTATATACTTATATACATACTTATTCTCCTCCTCACCTACCCCCAGAACATAAGCTTCTTGAGAATGAGAATTGTTTCATTCTTTGTATTATATCCCTAGACCCAAGCACAGTGCTTGGCACAATTAAAACAAGCTTGTTGATTTACGGGAGGATATGGCCAAAAATCATAGTAGATGAGAAAGAATCAATGAGCTGCAATTTTCCCTGACAAAGGAAAAACACAGTGATGAGATCACAGATTCTCAGAAAATTTTTTACTACACTCACAGATTATTAATGTAAAATTTCAAAAATAACCTAGTCAGCTAAATTGACATTGTCGTCTTCCCACAGGATAACATATTCCTAATGTGGAAAGCAAAACTTAACTCTTCGTAACTTTGAGACCACAGCTGTGTACAGCAGATGCTCAACAAATATTTACTAGCAATAACTCTCTATTTGTAAGCTGTTATAATGCTATGTGACTTCTATATGAATTTTAAGTTTTTGCTGCCACAACACTGAATCAAGGCTCAAAGGTCACCAATAAAACCAAACTGCCAAATGTAACAATAACTTTTTCTCAGTCCTCTCAGCAGGACTGAAACTACTAGATATTCTCTACTCTCTTCCTCCTCTCTTAACTGTTGCTATTCCATGCGCATTGTCATCTCTTCCTCCTCTTTCCTTTGTACGTGGAGTTCTCTTCTTTCTAAATACCATTTCAGTTGGTAGTCACCGACTTCCACAGCTTCAACTACCAGTTTTAAGATAACTCATTCATTCAACAAGTGCCTATAAAGCGTCTACTCTACAGAAGGTATCCCAGGTACTGGAAATAAAAAGACAAAACAAATGCCCCAGCAACGATTACATTTCACTGGTGTGGGCAGGGGAGGGAGTGTTGAGGGGGGGAATCACTACTTTAAAAGATAAGTATACACAATATAATCTGAGAAGAGAGAGCACTAATAACAAATGACTCCCACATCTAAATTTCCAGATTTGACCTCTCTCCTCAGGCTGTGGACTTACATTTTCAGCTGCCTACTATATGACCCACTAGCACTTTAAACTCCAAATATCTATAATTTCACTCATCATCTTTCCCCCTAAACCTGCTACTCTTCCAGAGTCCCCTCCTTTTCGATTTCAACATTGTATCATAATTCTTCCAGGCTCTCACACTGATAGATAACCCAGTAATCATCTCTGACTTCCCCCTCAACCCATACATTTTACTAATCCTGTCTGTCAAGATTATCAATTCTATTTATACAAAAGTACTCAGATCAATCCCCTCTCTGATATTTCCACTGTTGCTGGACTATTTTAGGCCAGTACTACCACTTAACTACTGCTAAGGCACTTAACCCTCCAGATCTCCTCTCTTCCAATACATACAACTGACAGAGCAATCTTTCTATGATTACCACTCCACTTTCCAAGATCTTACAAGGCTCTCTCTCTCGATGAATCAAGAAGCTAACTGGTGAGGTGGATGGAGCGCAGGGCCTGGATTTAGGAAGACCTGAATTCAAATCCTGCCTCAGACCACTTACTAGCTGTGTGACCCTGGGCAAGTCATTTAAACCCTGTTTGCCTCAGTTTCCCCATCTGTAAAATGAGCTAGAGAAGGAAATGACAAACCACTCCAGTATCTTTGCCAAGAAATAGGGTCCCAAATGGGGTCTCAAAGAGTTGGACACAACTGAAAAATGAATAAAAAACAATAAACTTCTTCACTTGACAACCTACTGCCTCCATGACCTAGCCTCTCCTGTAAGATTCCAGACTACTCCCCATCATATATGTACTCTATACTCCAGCCAAAATTTATTAGGCAAGTATCCCCCAAACACTTCCCATGCTTTACCATCTCAACACCTTTGCTCACAGTGATGATACTAGGAGCTCTTCCCCCACTCCATTTCTCTTTAATGGAATCCTACCCTTCCAAGTTCCAAGCTCTGATCAATAGGCATCTCTTCCATCAAGTCTTCCTTCCATACCCTCCAATCACAGTGGTCTCTCCCTCCTTTCATTTCACAGCACTCTGCACTTTTTACTCTCCTGCCCCATACTAATTCATCATATACATATATATACACATACATACATATATACATATATATACATATATGTATGTGAACACACACACGCACACAACCCCTCCTGAGGATAGGGATCCTGTTTTATTTATATTTCTCTGTCTCCCTGGACCTAGCACAGTTCAATGTATGTAGTAGGAACTTTGTTAAATGTGTGTTGTATAAATGCCTTTTAAGTTTCTCCTTAGCATCTTCGTGATAAAACATTGATGGAAACAGCTCCTACACCTGACAGAATGGAAATGCCTCCCAATTCTCACTAAAAAGAAAAAAAATGCACTTCAAAATTGGCCTTATTTGAAATTGGTGGAGAGGGTGAAAAGGAAAGTGTAGAGAAACTGCACACTTTAAATAACACATCTTTGTACTGCCCTAGCCGAGGGCGACCAGACTGCCCCAAGGTGCGACATAAAACAGAAGGCAGTAAATGGAGGGACGGGACTTTTGGCCCCAGTCTCCTTCTCCCGCCCCATACTGTACGGCCCAGTACCACCGGCTCGGGAGGTGAGAATGGGGGTCCGGGGTCCCCCCAGTCCCTGTGTCGGCTGAGCTCAATGCAAGCGCCCCCACGTTCCTGCCAGCGCCTACCAGACCCCTGACAAGCTGCCCAGGGGCTGGCAGTCCCGCCAGCGCTGCCCCGCGGGGGGGGGACACTGCCCCTGCTCCCCCACTCCCCGGCCCAGGCGCAGGGGACCGGGGGCGAGGGGGGGCCGCTTCCTCCCCACGCCCGAGGACGCCCCTCGCTGTCCCCGCGGGCGGCGGGGCGAGCTCCAGGGAGGCCCTGACCGTCAGCCGGCGGACGCCCAGACAGACGGCCCGGCCAACAGCCTCCGCGCGCCGCTGGCCAGGCTCGCAGCCGCAGGAGCCTCTCCCTGCCCCCCGCCCGCGCCCCCGCGGGGGCTCTCACCTCTCGGGGCGGCCATCGCTGCCGAGTAACCCCGGACGGACTGACGTTATTCTAAACACGCTCCGCTAGGTGCCGGTTCTGCGCAATGCACTGTGGGACCAGCGCCCGAAGACCATAGAGAGCCGAGCGCGGCGGCCTAGAGCGACGCCCTCGCCCCCGCGGCGCTGGGTCTGGCTTGGACTTGGGCAAAACCCGGTCGTGCCCAGGTGCGGGCTAGGGCGGGGGAACCAAAATGGGGATTCGTGCACGACCCCGGCCTCAACCGGTTAATATCCGTGCCTAGCTGCCTTCTTTGGTGAGTGTTGTCCCAAAAACTACAACTCCCAGAAGCCCGAGAAACTCTTTAAAAAGGATAACAGAAAGACTGTTACTTTCTGGAAATTGTGGTCCCAGCTGCCGAAGATCAGCAGGTGTCTTATCTATTCGGAGTAGAAGCTATTGTCTTATAAACTCTGAATTTGTTACTTAAAAAGTGAAATGCATAATACTCCCTAGCTGTGTGACTCTGGGCAAGTCACTTAACCCCAATTGCCTCACTAATTAAAAAAAAAAGTGAAATGCAGACGCTTCATTCGATTAGGCTCTAAATTAATACTTCACTAATCACTTCCAGTTGTTTTGCCGACCTAATTAACCATCGAAATTGACTAGTATAGCATGGAGATAAAACTTGGAGCTTAAGCCCCTTTGCCAGTGTGGCTCTTAGGCATCTCCGGCGATTAGCGCCTTGCAAATAGTAGGCGCTTGAAGAAATGCTGTTTGATTGGTTTTTCGAAGGCTATGCAAACTGACAGGTGGAATTGTTGGAATCCGTAGCTCAGAGCATCTCTCATAATATCGAGTCAGCTTGGGAACCTTCTCGCTTTTCTCTGGCTTATTTGCCCCCACCTGGGTATAACATAGAAACATCTAGGAAGGAGAGGGGGAGACTAAAGTCGGATTCATCATTAGTTTGGTTCACCGGGGAATGAATTTTTAAAGTCAAATTAATTCTTAAAAACCTTAAGGGTTTTCCATTTTTGTTGGTGAAGGGAGGATCCACACCCGTGAAATCAGAGCTCCTTAAATTAAGTTCAGCATTCTTTTGCTTCTAATTCTATGCCATCAGCATTGTCAGAATCCTTGGGTCAGTCTCTTTCATGACATGGAAGATCACTTTGGTAACCTTCTCACTTCTCTCTAGCTCATTTGCCCTAACCTAGGTATAACGTAGAAACTTCAGTGTGCTAGCACCCACGAAGGCATCAAACATAGAGCGACTTTTATTTACATAATAAATAACCTAGAAAGGACTATCACTGGGTCCTACAGATAGTCTAAAGAGCCCTTTTTTCTTCTTCTTATGGGTCTCCATTTCCCCCCAACCCAGTGAGGTTACTTTACACTATTAACAAAACAATCAATACATTGGACATAGGGAGGCATTATAGTAAAGTACATGGGAAAAGGCACTGACTCTAGAGTCAAAGGAATTGATTTCAAAATCTGCCTCTGATGCTTATAACTATATGACCTTGGGCAGTTCATTTAAAGTTCACGGGCCTCAGCTTTCTTATCTGTAAAATTAATATGATCAGATGGACTTTAAAGTTTCTTCCACTTCTAGATTCATTATCTCATCAATCAGAGGGAAATAATAAAGCTTATATAAAGGAGGCTATATAGTTTAGTGCCTCTTACACTCTGTGACCTGGGCTTAAATTGTCACTTAATCTCTATTCATCATGCCATCTATCATTCTCTGATGAGGGCCTGATTTAGAGTGGTGGGCATGTGAATGGAGAAAAGAAAGGGAGTGAATGTGAGAGGTATTGTGGAGGTAGAATTGAAAAGACTTAACTGACTGGAAATAGGAAAGTGAGTTGGTAATAAATATTCCCTTCCCCCAAGAAGCTCAATTTCTAATGGGGGTGCTAGTTGAATTAATAAATGAACATTATTGTATCTTGTATTACAAATGCTAATGAAAATTAAGAGATTCACAAAACTGCTTTGAAATATTGTAAATTTGTTAATCATTTTACAATAATCTCAAGTTGCTTTCATTATTTTATTCTTAAGAATCATAACACACTTCTTATAACAAAATATATAGACAGAGAAAGAGTTTTGCTTTCCAATTTAATAGAATGACAAATGTGTTACAGGAAAAAACAATTTCTAGTAACATAGTTTTATAGTGAATGAACGTAGCTGAAAATCTAATGAATATCATGTAATAATGTTAATGCATGTCCCCAAACTTACCTCTTTATATATGTGACAGACTTTAAATATTTACTATAAATCATTGTATGATATCGAGTTTTAAAATGTATTCTCCAATTAGGTTTCATCAACAGCTCTTGTTAAGTTTACTTTGACTGCATGGAGTGATGCTGTATTGCTGCCTCGGAGACCAGCTATATAAATCTGGGGCCTGGGTACTCTGGTACTATTTTCTCTCTTGGTCTGTGTGCCATTTGACTTTAATGGGTATACTTGTGTTGAATTTTCTCTTCTCATGTGACTGAGGTTGGTTTGTACTGAGTGGGTGAGTTTCTGACGCAAATTAGCCTAAAAGCAAATGAAGAGAAAGGGAAGAATTAACATTTCTTCAAAACTCATACAAGCATTATCATCTACTAGTTATAATCAGTCTGATTCATGATTTTTTTATTTTTTTAAAACAGATTTATTTATCAGCAGTAATTCTTGCCACAGAATTCTCTCAGATCTTTATAGAAAAAACAGCAACAAAAATGAATATTTTAAAAATAATATTTACTAGATCTAGAATATAAAATTAAATCAGTTAAAAGAAAATATCCCCTTCCTTAGAAGCCAGAAAAATAATACCTTACATGTTAAAATATTTTTTTTTAATTTACAAAGTTGCACAGTCTAAAGCCTTCTAATTATTTCATTCACATGCTTTGGAACTCAAATGATATGTCACAGAGGCATTTGTAACAATGAAGAACTTCAACTATCTGTTGAACATCTGTTGAAGCTCATCTCTGCCAATATGCTATTAGAGAACACCTGATTTTTTTTTTAGCTTTATTAATAATTTCATCCTAGGTTAGGTGGAATGAACAATGAGGGAGACTGCCAAAATAAGAACTTGTTACTGGAATAGAAATGAGGAAAACCTTAATGGGAAAGTAAACATTTTATTTTAGAATCTGTGATTAAGGAGAGAAAGTCAGGGCAGAGTCCGACATGTACTTTTTTGGAAAATAGCTTTCAAAGAATTAAAAACAAATGAATGAATGAATAAATTGGGTCTCATTGCCTAAAAGTCTGCAGAGGAAGTCATCCCAGGAGGAATGGAAAACTCTCAACAATGAAATTCTTTTTTTTTAACTTTATTAATTTATTTTGATGTGTTAGCAATCACTTCCATAAGCTTTTCAGTTTAAAATTTTTCTCCCCCCTCCCTCCCTAAGAGGGCATGCAGTCTGATATGGGCTATATATATATATATATATATATATACATTGCTATTAAACATATTTTCACATTAGCAATGTTGTAAGTAAGAATTAGAACCAATAGGAGGAACCATCAAAAACAGAAAACAAAACACAACAGAAGAAAAAAAAATAGTAAATAGTATGCTTCAATCTGCATTCAAATTCCATAGTTCTTTCTTTGGTTGTGGATAGCATTTTCCATCATGAGGCCTTTGGAGATATCTTAGATCCTTGCATTGCTAAGAAGGGTTAAGTCTATCAATATTATTTATCACACAAGGTGGCCATAACTGTGTACAACATTCTCTTGGTTCTGCTCACTTCACTCTGCATCAGACCACACAAATCTTTCCAGGTTTTTCTGAAGTCTGCCTGCTCATCATTTCTTATAGCACAATAGTATTCCATTACATTAATATACCACAACTTTAAACAATGAAATTCTAAAGAAAGACAAATACACCAAGGGAGAAAAGGGGGAGCTGTCTAAAGAAACCAATATGGTTATGCATAGACTGCATTAACCAACTTGAATTTTTGAAAGGCACGTGCAGAAGATGTACAGCAAGAGCAAGTAATAGAGAATGAGCAGAAAAGTCACATATTACAAGGAGAATGTCAGGATCACTAAAGTTCAGAATGAGCTGAGGATGACAAAGAAAATTAAGAGTACCAAAAAAGTGGCATATATATATATATGAATGAAAATATAGGGATCAAAGAAAGGAAAGGAACACACTTCTCGGAGTGAATAGAACGATGACATAGGAAAATGGAGAGAAGACAGATGTGCTCAATTTTGCTTCCATTTCTCTTCCAAGAAGTGTGATCTTTGGATGGGAAAGAATAGAACCAAAATGGTAATAGGGAGATGAAACCCAAGATAAGTAGAAAGATAGTTAGCACCTATGCATTCTTTAATAAGTTCAAGTCTCAAGGCCCAAATGAACTACAGATCTCACGATACCAGTGGAACAAGTGGACGTAACTGCTGAACGGTTTCAATGGTCTTTGAAAGTTTCTAGAGGGGCCATAGGCCTGAAGAAGGATAAATATCATCCCTATCTTTCAATAGGGATTCTGCAAATTACTTGGATTCTTGGCAAAATTCAGTAACATATTATTAAAGGACTGGTTAGTAAACACCTGGAAAAGAAAGACATGAGCGAAAAGAATCAGCATGGCTTCACCTAGAAGGACTAATTTAATTTCCTTTTTTTTAAACAGCATTGCTAGGCTAATAGTTGGGAAGGGGGAATGCAAAACATCTAACAAAGTCCTTCCAGCAGTATGTATAACAAGAAGAGTTCTAGATTGAACTCAAATCCCACTGTGTTCAATTGATAAATGAATTCATCATTAAGCATTTATTAAGCTCCTACTATGTGCCAGCCATTGTGCTGGACACTAGGGACACAATTTCAAAGAATGAAACAACCTCTACTCACAAAGATCTTATATCCCAGTATGGGAGATAATAGTTAACTATAAAATATAAGCTACAAAATATATACAAAATATAAAATAGTTAACTATAAAATACATAAAATATAAAGTTAATAAATCAAGTATGCACAAAATAGTTAAATACAAGGAGTTTGGGAGGGAGGACACTTCCATTTTGGGGAATGAAGGAAGACTTCATACAGAAGTTGCTGCTTGACCTATATCTTAAAGATAGAGAGGAATTCTATAAGGCACAGGTAACAAGGCAGAATGGCATAGACCTGGCCAAATAGAATGTCATAAAAACTCTCATCTGCAAAGTGGACATATTCATAATTAATATACCTTTCAGAATTATTGTGAGGCTCAAATGAGATAATGCATATGAAGCCTTAACCTGCTGTACACATTAGTAATGGTGATGAGGATGCTAATCTTGTGGACAAGATGAAGAGATGTGGTCTAGGAAATATGGCGATTAGGAGGACATGGAATTGATTAAACAGCTGGACTCAAAGTATACAATGTCAGCCTGGAATAAATTCTTGGGTGAGTGTTCTAGGATCTATGCTTTTCCATGTGCTTAACACCCAGCCAACAACTATACCTAAAGATAGCTATTTGAATGGAGAAAGGTCCTCTCTCTTAAAGAGAGAGTAGAAAGTTACCTCCTTTTTTATTAAAAAGAAAAAATAATTATCATTTTTAATGCTTTCAGCATAAAGATGTAACTATATGGATTGTCTTTTTCCTTCTGCTATTTGAGAGACATGAAAGAGGGATTCAGAGGAAGCTGAAATGTGTGAGCATGATTGCAGTAGCAGTCTATGAAGGAGAAACAACAGCTGTGGACAGCTTGTTTGCATTGGGTCTTTAGCAGGAAGCTGCTAACTGCCAATCAATGGAAGCTCAGCAAGCAAGTACCTGCCATTTATAAATTCTTTGCTGGGAGCCCACAGAAAGGCAACAAGAAAGGAGGTTTCTGACATCTGGTCATCAGAGAATGTAGGAAGAGGGGCAAAATGGCTGGCAATTAGATCTTAAGACCCTCTAAGAGATGGCAACTTCAGGCAGTTTCTGTTTCCACTAGGGCTTTGGTAGGAAGCTGCTAATTGCCAATCAAGGGTAGTGGAGAAAGTTAGTGTCATCTTAAAAGAAAAAGCAAGAAGCTTGCTATAAATAAAGAATGCTGTCCTCAGGAGATTCTGTCATTTACCACGTAAGTTTTCCATAAGGAATAACAGAGAGCCTAGGATTTGCTTTGTGGGACAGAGGGATTTTGCTGTGACTTGGAAGTGTGCTGTGTTCGTATTTCTGCCCATGACAGATAAAAGCTAAAAAGTCACAAAATGCAGGTTTGTCTATCTATTAGAAACTGTCTTGAGAGAGTGCCTCTACTTTCAAGGTTATCAGGGAGAATGAATTTTTCCTTGAAAGAAAGGAAGTAATGTTTCAATTAGAAACAAAGCAGGAAAAAGAATCTGAGGAGGAAGAAAGGGATCCTCATGTGTGTCAGGGAAGCCAAAAGATGGACAAATGTACCATAAAGCAGGAAGGGAAGGACCACTAGGCATTTGTAGTTATGTCATTCTGCCCCCCCACACACACACCCTAATTTTATTTGCCTTCTCCCAAGAGGAAGAGAGAACACTATAGCAAAGGATTTTAGTTGAATCTAGAAGCTGGAAGTAAAGAGAAGTGGTATCACCATTTGCCCAGTGGAACCATGCCTAGCAGCATTCAGCAGAGACAACACATTCACTGACACAGCATTGTTTGGAGGTAGTGAATTCAGTAGATATAACCCATCCAGTGGAGATCCACAGGGATCTCCATAAGGATGGAATCAGAAGACACTAATCACCTTACAGTATCAGAAGTATGAGCTGTCCCTCTGTATTTGTGCCTTGAACTCACATGTCCTCTATCTATGTGGCTTTGCATTCACATGGCATAGCCACTCATTTTCCTTATGTGTGTGCCCCTCTACCTATGTGCCTTGACCATATGTGTTCTCTAATTTCTCCCTGGGAAGCTAAAATAGGTGTTTAACAAGCCAAAAAAAGCATAAGAAAAGGGAAGCTAGTTCTCCCTTTCATTAGAGGTCAGACTCCATCAGAACTGAACCCTGCCTGAACCACATGCATGGGTCCAGAGCAAAGAGGTCCATTTGCAAATGTGCATGAACCCATGCATGTGGTTCAGGCAGAGAGTGGGTCCTGTGGCCCAGTCTAGCAGTGTTTTGGTTTTTTTTTTAATGTTCTAATAGTACCCACATTGAGGGAGGTAACAGTCCTCATACTCTGTCCTGGTCAGGCAACGTCTGAAACTTTGGCATTTTATATCTGTAACATTCCCCAGATTTGCCAGTCTAGGACTACCAGCATTGAGTTTTAGGCATTGTATTTTAGGAAGAACAGAATAGAAGGCCATTGGAGGGTGACAATCAGGATTATGAGGGGACTAAAGCTATGTCAAACAAGGATAGTTGAAGAAAATAGGGGAGTTTAGCCTGAAGAAGAGAAGAGTTAGGGTCCTCGTGGTAAGTCCCTCCAATATTTGAAAAGCTGCCCCAAGGAAGAAGAATTGGGCTCGTTTCGATTGGTTTCAAAGGGCAGAACTAGGCATAATAAATAGCAGTTGAAGAGAGGTAGATTTAGGCCTAATGTATAAGGGAAATTTCTTAGCAATTAGACTCATCTGTAGAATGTGCTGCTTCAGGAGGTAATGAGTTCCCACTCAGGAGAGATCTTCAAAAATGAACTGGCTGATTGCTTTTTTAAATTTTTTTTTTTTTTTGGCTGAGGCAGTCAGGGTTAAGTGACTTGCCCAGGGTCGCACAGCTAATAATTGTCATATGTCTGAGACTAGATTTGAACTCACGTCCTCCTGACTCCAAGGCCAGAGCTCTATCTACTGCGCCACCTAGCTGCCCCTTCCACTGTGCCACCTAGCTGCACCTTACATATATATTTTTTTCTTTTGGCTAGGCAATTGGGTTAAGTGACTTGACCAGGTCACACAGCTAGTAAGTGTGAAGTGTCTGAGGCTGGATTTGAACTGAGGTCCTCCTGACTCCAGGGCCAGGGCTCTATCCATTGTGCCACCTAGTTGCCCCTGGACTGGCTGATTGATCACTTGTCCATGATGTTGTACAAAGGCTTCCTCTTCAGATATAGAAGGGACTACAGGACTTCTGAGATCCCTTTCAGTGCTGAGTTTCCATTTGCTAACTCAAGCCTGATTTCTTATACTGAAGTATCCACAGTTAATCATCAGTGGGAAGCTAAAAAGGCCTTCTGACATTAGCCTGGCCTGAGGTCCCTGTAATTGTGAAAGGGCCCTGGAGGGGGCCAATTCTCAGATAAAGACTTTGGTTGAGTTTTAAACATAGCATTGTCATCTAATTCTGGGGATAAGAGCAGGGTTAGATTGTTATGGCAACAGCCAAAGATTAACAAGAAAGATACCAAATTTTGCTTCATTTTCTTAAAACTTTTGTTCTATAAGTTTTACCATGGAGAAGTGGCTAGAGTGCTGGACGTAAAGGCAGGAAGATCTGAGTTCAAACCCTGCCTCAGAAACTAGTGTGACCCTGGACATGTCACTTAACCTCTTGCAGCCTCAGTTTTTTTTTGGTTTGTTTGTTTGTTTGTTTGTTTGTTTGTTTTGGCAAGGCAATCAGGGTTAAGTGACTTGCCCAGGATCATACAACTAGTGAGTATCATGTGTCTGAGGCCAGATTTGAACTCAGGTCTTCCTAACTCCAGGGCCGGTGCTCTATCCACTGTGCCACCTAGCTGCCCCCAGCCTCAGTTTTTAATCTGTAAAATGGGGATAATAATAGCACCTACCTCATAAGATTGTCATAAGAATCAAAGGAGACAATTTAAGTAAAGCATTCTGTAAGCACTATATAAATGTGAATTATTATTATAGTTACTAAATTTAATGTTACTATTGTCTGTCTAGCTGTTTCAATACAAACTTACATTCTAAAAAACATAGAACAGGAATGCATGAGAATAATTTTTTTTCCTGTCTCTCATCTCTCCACCCCTCTACAACTATTCTCCTTCCCCTTACAGCTTAAAGCCAGGTAGTTCAGATTACACAACCATACCAGATGGATGCAGGATCTTCAACTGCAGGATGACATTTTGAGAAGTGAATCTACCTCTGAAAATTGAATCTACAAATCTAAAACCATAAAGTACCAAAGACAAACATCACCTAGCAGGGATCTGTTAGGATTTTTTAAAGAGTCCACCATATGCAGAGAACTGTACTAGCCATCCATTAGAGGCATCAGTAGGTAAAAGGATGAGAGGGAAGGCAAAGCGATGAGGAGAAGGCCAAGTATGAAACTCATGGGGAGAATCAACTCTAAATGAGTTTGTAACTGGGAGGAATCGAGCATCGAGAAATCTCTTTTTGAAAATAGAAATCTTAGAAGTTAAAGGTGCATGACCAAAAGTTAAGGATCCATCATAACTCATGGGAAAACCAAATCCAAGCAAAACTTCTTACTGACCATCCCTTCAACAACAGGGTTAGAGTTATACTAGCAGTTTAGATAAAGGTCAGAATTTAGGTAAATATCAATCTTTTCTTAGAGGAGAACGTTTAGGAGGAAATATCTAGAAGAGACTATTATGAAGGATATTTAGAAGTATCCCAAGACTTTTATCAGTTAGATAAGAAGTACAAATTTTCCTGACTTCAGGCATACCCTTATCTCATCAACTAATAGTAACACCAAGCTCTAAAATTCTGTGTAAATAACCGCTTGTTTGTTCTCAACTTAAGCAGATAAAGATTTCACAAGAGGCTGAGTTGTTCAACATTTTCCAAGATAAGATGGTTTCTAAATGATTTGGGTATCTCCAAAGAAATTATACTCTAATTGGGTCTGTAAGACATATATGCGTCCAATTCTATGAAGAAAATTATTAATGACATGTAAGTATAAGCCTTGAGAAAAGATTTATGGCTAAATTCCTCATCCACAAAGCAGGGAGAGGAGATTGCTTTAAATATGACATGACAGAAAGTGAACTGGCATGCTTCAAACAGGGCCAGGATTTAGTCACAGTTCATACCTGGGTGATAGCATTATTGCTTTGTATGAAGGATAGTACATTTGTATACTAGTTTTGGGGGGGGCAAAAGGAGAAAGTAACATTGGGCTTCTACCTGCTTGTCATCAGAAGGAAAACTTTAGTTAGATAATACTATATATAATTAGTTATAAATTAGTAAAGAACTCTCAGTGTATCTTATATTGGTTTACTGGAATCATTTCATTCAATCCTCCAAAAATTCTAAAAAATAGTAGTTCAACCCTACCCTCCAAAAAAATACTTTTAATGAACCCATAAAATACTATGTCAGACAACATTGCTACAAACCAGTTTTATAGCTTTTCTTCTCAGCTCCCATTCGTTCCATTCATAACCTTTTTCAATTGTTGGCTGCATTATGTGTACATCTGTCTGTGTGCTACTCTCACATCTTGTTATTGGTTTTATATGTTTGTCAACCATTTTGACCTGAAGAAATGGAGAGTTGTCATTAATACACATACACACACACACACACACACACACACACACACAAAACTTCATTTAATGAATGCTACTTCTAGGCAAAACAAGACAAATCAAAAATTGAAAATACGAAATACTTGTAGAAAAACCTACAGAAAAGACATATAAATCAGTTTAGATGAAATGGAGAGACTCTATGAGGAAATACTGGGAAAGACATCTGGAAAGGTCCAGTGGAGCCAGTTTATAAAGTACCTTAAAGGTTAGGCCAGGAATTTTAAGTTTTAGCAAAATCTATCATACAGAAGATGATGGAGACAATCAGGTAGATATGAAGCTATAAGGTGAGGGTATTGGAATAAAACTTTCTATCAGGAAGAAAACAACATTAAAACAAGAGTTGTAGTGTTTCCTGTACTCAGTGTAGGCTCCATTTATTTCTGCCTTTGGTGTGGATAGTTAATAGCACCTACCTGAGAATATGGAATCACAGTTTCAAATTGCTGATGAAGTTCCAATAGCTGAATTAGTTCTGCACTTTTTTTTGCTTTTTCTCCAATCATCTCAATGTATTTATTTGGATTTTCTGCAAAAGCATATGCAGCTTCTTTGGAATTGAAAGTGTAATATTGGTCTTTATATTTCAAAATTCCAATAGTTGGATTTCCTTAAAAATAAAGACAAGAAAGTAAGTTATTAAACATAAAAATATTAAAGTATTGAATTGCCCTGAGATGCTGGCTCAACAGACTACATTTTTAAATCACGTTTCTTGTACTTTTAATTTTCTAATTTAGAATTTTATGACAAACATTTTTCAAATATCTACTAACCTTCTTCAAACTCTAAGATGTAATGTTCTTGAAACAAATACTAGAGTCTTCATGTTAGAAGAGATCCTAGAAGTCACCTAATCCAACCTTCTCCCCAATCTAGTAGCCCTTCAAGAACAACCCTGGACAAGTAGTCTACAAGCCCCTGCTCAGACATTTACAGCAATACTGAAGATGTATGCTGATAAAAAGTTATTCATTATACTTAGCTAGCATCATTCTGTTTGGCTACTCTGATTCAAACTCTCACTGTCATTCTCAACTCCTTACCCACATTCATACCCATCTTTACTAAATCAGTTGCCCTATCTTGTTACTTCTATCTTCACATTTCTTAAAATGGCCTTATTTCTCCACTCACACACAGACACCACTTTAGTTCAGGCCATCATCGCCCATCACTTGTATCACAGCAATAGCCTTCTAATTGGTCCTCCTCCTTCAAGTCTTTCCCCACTGCATTCCATCCTCCACCCAGCCACCAAAGTTATTTTTCTAACACACAAGTGGGACCATATAATTCCTTTAAATAAACTCCAGTCGCTCTTTATTACTTCCAGGATCAACTACAAACTCCTCTACTTGGCATTCAAAGTTCTTACAACCTGGCCTCTTCCTACCTTTTTAAACATTCTTACGCATTGCTCCCCAACCCATGCTCTATGATCCAGCCATACTAGCCTTCTTGCTGTTCCTCACTCACAATGCTCCATCTCCCATTGGCATGCCTTTGCATTAACTGTCCCTTATGCTAGGAATGCTCTCCTTCATCATATCTACCTTTTATAATTTCAGGTTTCCTTCAAGATTTGACTTGTTTCACCTCCTCCTTGAGAGCAGAGACCATTCCACTTTTGTCTTCATATTCCCAGCACTTCGTATAATGCCTGACACTTTATTGTTGCTGTTGTTCAGTTGTTCAGTTGTATCTGACTCTTCGTGACCCTATGGACCAAAGCATGTCAGGCCCTTCTGTCCTCCACTATCTCTCAAAGTCTGTCCAAGTTCATATTCATTGCTTCCATGACTATCCATATCATCCTCTGCCATCCCCTTCTCCTTTTGCCTTCAGTCTTTCCCAGCTTCAAAGTCTTTTCCAATGAGCCTATCTTCACATTTTATGACCAAAGTATTTAAGTTTCAGCTTCAGTATATATCCTTCCAATGAATAGCCAGAATTAATTTCTTTAAATATTGATTTTATCTCCTTGCTGTCCAAGGAACTCTCAAAAGTCTTCTCCAGTACCACAATTCGAAAGCACTGATTCTACAGCACTCAGCTTTCCTTAAAGTTCAATTCTCACAGCCACATGTTACTACCGGAAAAACCATTGTTGTTGTTGTTGTTATTGTTGTTGTCTGTCCTTCATTCTCAAAGAGGACCACCAGGAAGGTGATGTCATGACTTGCAAGTGAATTGGATTTAAGTGAGGCAGGGCTCTGCAAAGTCATCAGCCTCACTCTCTCCTCTGGAACCATCTGAGTCCAGTGGCAAGATATAGATCAGGATGACTGGAGATGGCTCCAGATGCAGTGGGAGACCTTGGCCTTTTTTAAGCTAAGTTCTTTCTCAGGTCTCAGTTTGTCTGAGGTAATGCCCATTCAGTGATTGAGGCTAGGTAAGAAATGAGACAAAAAATGGCCTCTTTTACCTAGTTAAAAAAATATCAATCTGGGAGGGGAAGACCCTCAGAGTTTCTGGCCTAAACAGAAACAGTTGCTATTGAGTATACAGACCTTTGTCAACAAGGTGATGTCTCTGCTTTTTAGTCTGCCATCCAGATTTGTCATAGCTTTCCTTCCAAGAAGCAAGCATTAGTACACATTTAATAAATCCTCCTTAGTTGATTGATCTCCACATTGTACATTCAGTGCCTTTTTCTAAAAGAGATCCTGTGGACCTCTTTCAGGGGAGAATCTAAATCTGAAACACTGCTAAATTTTAAGAGATTTCCCTGAAACTCCAAGATGAGGGGGAGAGGGTGGGAGAAGGGGGAGAGAAAGAGAGACACAGAGACAGAGAGAGAGAGAGAGAGAGAGAGAGAGAGAGAGACTGACTTTCACTGAGGTCAGAATCCTCTAGGACCCTGGATCTTCTTAGGACCAGATGTGGAGAAAGGGTCTTGCCTTGGGTACCTGAGTATATTTATCTATCTGTATATTATTCCTTTTTCTCTTTACTATTCATTCTCTGGCTAGATTTCTCTGAATTATCCTCTAGATATCTTCCTGCCTACTCACAAAACAAAATTAAAATTTTTCCAAATGAGTCTTATATTATTTTGTTCTCTTGTGGGTCAGTGGACCAAAATGCCATTTGTTTTCTTGATAGCTAATCAATATTACAAATAATTCATTGATTTAATTATAATAAAATTATCTACTAGAAATTAAATACAACTAACATATTTTCCAGTTTGTGGGACTATAGCAACTTCTCTTTTCAATAGAAATAATAATAATAATGATAAAAATATAATATCCAATTATGTGGCATGGTACAAATACAAAGAATGAAGAAAAGACAAACTTCATTCAAGAGCCATGGTGGACAAAGTGAATAGAAATAACAAGACTTAAATGCTTTTAGTCCTAGAGGCTTCTTATCATTAGAAATTTAATAAGCACTGTGTGTCAAACATTTCTTTTCATTTGCTTATTGCCAGGTTGTAAGAAGTTTCAACCTCAACAAGTTTCAAATATAATTTCCACTAACATACATATTCTTTTAAAATTCCAAACAATAAAATTTTGGATTCCTTATTGGAATATGACCTATAAAAAGATCTTTATAAATGAGGCCGTAACGTAATGTGCCAGACTTAAAAAATACACCAGAATTTAAATATCCAGATGAATATTATCCTTTCAAATAATTACTTTGGGAGTTCTAATGATGTTCCATTTTCTAAAACATTTTTTAAATATTTCTTCTGCAATGTGACAGTCACATTTCTTTAGAGGCATAGTTTACATAAATGTAGCTAAACTCTAAGAATGGAAGAAGGGAAGGGAAAGGATAGGGGGTGGAAAAGGAAAAGGGAAAGAAGGGGAAGGGGAATGGAAGTCTTGCACCAGATTTCTCCCTGCTACTGGAAACATGAGCTGATTCACATTCAGTAAAAGTTCTTTTTGCTTTCATGTTTTGGTTTTCATTTCCTTAATGTTCTTGAGATTTAAACCAGGTCCTCCATAGGATACAAACACCTGTAATATGTATCTCACATCGCTGTGGTAAGACTCAAATGTGATAATATATGTAAAAGTGCTATATGCAAATACCAGTTGGGATTATGCTTATTTTCAAGTACAAACCTGGAAGGAGCAGTCCATCTGTTACTGCAAATGTGTAACCACAAAATCCCCGGTATTGAATTGGCAATTTGTCAAAATTTGCTGTACTTTCTGGGAAAAGCCAATCTACTTTCTTGAAATCATTTGCATTTACTCTGGTTCCTAAAGAAATGCAGAGAAAAAAAATTTTTTATAACGAAAAGACTGCATTTTCCTTGATTACATTGTGTTTGTCTACCTTAAAAAATTATGGGGAGAGATACCAAGATAAGAACATAGAATTCAAAGTCAGAAGACCTGAGATATAGTCCTACTTCTGTCACTACCTGCTTTACAGTCAATTAATCATTCAGAATTTCAGTTTTCTTATCTGTAAAATAATAAGGTTGGATTTAGATGGCCTCAAGATTCCTCTTAGGTCTAGAATTTTATATATGCTTTTTTGAGTACCTGTGAGGGACTGTCTGATGTTGGCAGCTACCAGGTTGAGCGCTGTGGCAAGAGTAGGGTAAGATCTGGGTATTTTGGAAGTCGAGGCAGGGGCTGTGGTAGGCAGAGTCGTGGTGAACTGGGATGGGCTGGATACGGAGAAGCCCTGAGGCAGTGGGCAGTGCTATGTGAGATAAGCTGGGTACAAGGAAGTAGCCAGAGCTTGAGCTCCTGAGGCAAGGGGCAGTGCCACGTGGGAGTGGGACGGCAGAGGACTGAGTTCCCTTTGCTTGGTCCCCTCCCTATATGCAACGTCATCCCCAGACGCCTCTTGTGACCTTCCTGACTTCCTGGGTCCCTTTGTGCAGCACTGACCCCAGACCCCTCCTGAGTCTGACTTCCTAGGTCATGTACTCTTGTCTATGCGCCAATCCCAGATGTCTCCTCCCTGTATCCGGTCCTAGCCTCCTATGTCACTCCCTACCCCTTGGTGTGCTAAACTCAGACAGCCCCTTCTGGTATCTGACCCTACAATCATTGGCTAGCAAGCGGGCTGGGGAGGAGGGGCTAAGTAGGTGCTTAGGAACGAGCGTGGTCAGAACTCACGCTCTCTCTCCTGGCTCCTGCCCTGTTGCTCTGGCCTTGCTGCTTGGGCTTGCTATGATGGCTTGCTGTGATGGCCTCTGAATAAAGCTCTGGTGTTGGCACCTCCCAATGGCTCGTCTCTGTGTGGTTATCCAGCAGAGGACCGAAGACTTGAGTGTGAGTATGACTCTGGTAGTGTGCTCCTTATAGGAGGAGCGGGTACTGGCGTGCGGCCGGCAGAAGGTCAGCGTGCGGCCTGTACAAGTACCTATTATATGCCTAGAGCTATACTGACCACAATTTGCAAAAAGAACTTACCATCTGGTTTGTGGGGAGAGAAGAGATAGTCTTGTATAAGGTAATATGAAACAGTCAAAGAATAAGGCATTATTATACATGCTCACAGAATAAAGTGTTAAAATGAACAATATAAAGGATTAGCAATATATAATAGGATGCAAATTATATGATACAGACTATAAGCATAAAAGCAATTCCATTCAGTTCTGGAGATCCATTTTAGGAAGGATGTGAGCAAAGTAATGAATATCCAGAGACAGTTAAGACAACTCAAGACCATGGGATACTTGGTAAGGATAGTTAACCTGGAGGAAAGAAGTTTTAGGGGGTAACATGATAGTCTTAAGAGGGGTATTGTTTTTGTTTCAAGGTAAATGGGATATAATTAGGCCCTGAAAGTTTCTTATCTGTGTACTCTTTTACTTACAGATACATTACATTAGTAGGCCTATCACCAAGAAGATCAAAGAAAAAGGAAAAGGTCCTATACACAGAAAAATATTTACAGTAACTTTTTTTTTTTGTCTTGGCAAAGAATGAGAAACAAAAGGGCTACTCATAAATCGGGGGATGGCTGAACAAAGTATGATAGGTGAATTCAGTGGAACACTACTGTGCCATAAGAAGTGATAGTTTCAGAGAACCCTGGGGAAGACTTGCATGAACTGCTACAGAATGAAGTGAGCAGAACCAGGAGAACAATTTATATAATAACAGCAACATTGTAAAGACAGACTTTGAAAGACTTAAGAACTTTGATCAATGCAATGACCAACCATGATTTCACAACAGTGATGATGAAGCATGCTTTCCACCTCCTAACAGAAAAGTGATAGATTCAATATGTAGAATGAGATATGCATTTTTGGATATGCCTAATGTGGGATTTCCTTAAAAAATAAAGATAAGAAAGTAAATTATTAAACATAAAAATATTAAAGTAATATATTTAAAAAGCCTGGAGAGGCTGACTCAATAGGCTAATTTTTAAAATCGTGTTTTTTGTACTAATTTTTTAGAATTTTATAACAAACTTTTTTTTCAAATTTTTATTTTCTTTGACTACACTTATTTGTTATAAGAGTTTTGTTTTCCTTCCCCTGCTCTCCCTGTCCTCCCATACCCAAACCCGGGGATTGGGGAGAGATGGGAGTGAGAGAAAATAATGCTTGTTAATTGGAAAAAAACATTTTAAGATACAAAGGATTTGCATAGATTTTTTGAGCAGAGAGAAGCTGCTGAAAAGGAGAAAGGAAATAACTGAAAAGGTAAGGTCATGGATGAAGAAAGGTTGAAGAAACAGGAAGGGGTTAATCTTGGAATATTTGCTCTCCCAGGTTGGAAACCACACCATGTTCTCATTTATATCCCCTGAAGCATCTAACACAGTACCTTTTACAAAGTAGGTATTCAATAAATTGCAGCCAAATGACTGACTGAATAGGTTCAGTTTTAGATATACTGTGTTTGCAGTGACATCCATGAGAAAATTTCATGTAGGTAGCAAGAAAAATAAGACTGAGATTTCAGTGAGAATTTGGGACTACAACTGTATTTTGAAGTATAATCAGCAGAAAAGTCAGAGTTGAAGCCATGAGGAATGTGATCTGTAATTCTAATGGCAGTTTTGATAGAAATGAATGTACTGTTTAATTTGTTGTTCATCCTTCATTCTCAGAGAGGACCCTGACGTCAGGAAGGTAATGCCATGACTTGTAAATGAATTGGATTTAAGTGAGGGAGGGCTGTGCAAAGTCACCAACCTCACTTTCTCCTCTGGAGCCATCTGGGTCCAGTGGCAAGATATAGATCAGGATGGCTGGAGATGGTAATTTACTTATGTTCGAGGGCTCCAAAAATACTTTACTGTGACTTTCCATAGGGGTATGAAATTCTAAATTGAGAACTCAAACAAAACTACCAGAAGGACCTTTAGCTGGTCCTAACCTATTGAATTTCATTTTGCTCATCTGCAAAACAAAAGTGATGGCTAAACAAAACACTAAGTGATGGCTAAGGTCCCTTCTCCCTCTAAAATTCTATTATTCTATGAAATTTGATTTTTGGAATCTTTAAGTTTTATTTTTTCCGGAAGATCAAATATATTTGTCATGATTATTTCAATGTTTGCTCAACAATTTGTCCACTGAATTATGAAAATAATTAAATATTATATAAGGAGATATCAGTTCATATTTTATATTTTCTAGTATGTACAACTGCAATATATTAGCTGTTTATGATTACTCTGCCATTGTTATTTTAAATTATTTATAACAATTTCTTATTCAGGACAATTTTTTATATAAAAAAAAATAGTTTCTTTGGGTGAATGAATTTGGCTGCCTTTTGTTTTAATTTTATATTTTTATTCAAATAGAATATTTCAATATAACTTTTAGGATAAATTACCAATTTCCCTTTTTAAATAGAATAATATTAGTACCAATCAATCCATAATGTGAACATTCCCACAAATGCATTTCAACTGTGCCCTTTGGCTCTACAGACAGTGTAGCTAACAAAATAAAAGTTAACTACTGACCCAGATAGACCTTCTCCAAAAGTTAAGACACATTTAAATACTTAATTTGAACCTAAATTAATAAATAAATTTAATTGAATGCAATTGGTTATATCATAAATCCTCATACCTTTACAGTGTGGTTGGATGATAAGTATGTTCTTCAAAAACAGTATTTAACAAGAAATTTTAATTTTTTAAGAGAAGAAGATTAGAGAAAAAAGAGATTGGTAAATTTATGCTGAAGTTTTTTAAAAAGAAAGAGAAGTGGCAATTATTCATACCCATGCTTTCTTTTATCCGAAATACATCAGTTTTTACTTCCACTTCTTCCAGAAGGTCTTGAATCAGTTGAGCATTATAAAGATTTTCATGAGTTCCTAGGAATGGTCCAAGGTGAGTGGTTAAATTACTCAGAACACTAAGTAATACAGTTTCATCTTGAAAGCTGGTCCACAAGCCAGAAAGTGCAATAAATATAGGCTGAGGAGGAGAGAGAGGGGGGAAATTAACCTAGTTTATAATAAGATTACAAGTTAATATTATAATAATTACAAGCTAATTACAAGTTAATCATTGAAAATTAAAAAAAAAACTATCATTTGCAAATGAGCAAATTTTGCTTTTAGGTATATTTTTAAAAGCCTTAAAAAAAAACTATGCCAATATAATATGTACATAATCTGGTCCACACAAATGAAAAAGTTGCATTTCATCATATTTAAATTTAATAAATGTTATTTAAATACATACACTTTTTAAAGAAATCTTCAACTCATTACTGAAAAAGATTAAACAAATTCATAAGGAAAATAAGATTCATAGAAAATTCATTTCAAACGGTAAGAAAGAAGGAAAACCTTCCTCTTCCCTGCTGTAATGTGCACACTCCTACAGTCCTGGAAGCTGGTATCCTTCTCAGGATCCTTCTACTGACTGTTCATTTGTTGTTCCTCCCAGCTCAGCTGCCCTGCCTTTGTTGTTCTAGCAGAAACACCTGTGGGACCACATGAACTACAGACCTCTTTGTTTACAGTATCAGGAACATTTCTATGATTATCTGCATTAATGTATGTCTCTCTAAAATTGCTCGTTTGGATCTGGGTCCAGAATAGTGAATGCTTCTTCTATGTTTCTTTTTTTTTCTTTCTTTTTTTTTGTGAGACAATCGGGGTTAAGTTACTTGCCCAGGGTCACACGGCTAGTAAGGGTCATGTGTCAGAGGCAGGATTTGAGCTAGCTACCCCTCCCTCTATGTTTCCTAGGAGACCCAGGATCCCTATACTTGAACTTGTTCATCTCTGTCAGTGAGTAGGAAGAGGGAAAAAGGGATTTGGCTTTAGGACATCAAATTAGGGAGTGTAGTGATAGCTGATGAGAGCTAGTCCAATAATACGCTGGTTGGGTCTTTGATGTAGCAGTTCTAAAGTGCCACTATTTCAATCCCATTAAATTAGTGTCTTTATACATCACTTTCACATCTTCCTCAAAGTCATGGATAAAAAAACCTGTTGTCTCTACTGGAAACCCCCCTCTTAGTTTATAGCACATTAATCAACACTCTTTAAGCATAATTCTTCAAATAACTCATATTATCATGCAGTCTATATTTTGCCATCTTGTCCATATGAATTTCATGAGAAAAGCTTTTTAAAATGCCTCGCTGGAGTCAAGATACGGCATAACCCTGTCAAAAAGGAACTGAGGTTAACTGGGCCTGACTGAGAGTCATAGAATCTCAGAGATGGAAGAGACCTCAGAAATGATCAAATTTCATGGAATTCCTTTATACCAGTGTTTATGGGAGTGGTACCCAAAAGAGTGTGCTCTGAGTTTCCTTAGTAGATGTTCCTAAGACAACATGAGCTCAACTCAGAAGGACTTGTCACTTTGAGACAATGCAGAAAACTGGGTGTCCCTTGTTCCTCCACCGAGAAGGGTGAAGGAGAGGGAGAAGCTGCGCTGAAATTGTAATGGGCAAAATAAGCCACTAAATTAGGAAGAGGGGTTCCATCAGTTAACCTTAAAAAGGAAGTGAGAGTGCCAGTGGTATGTTGATAAATGTTTTAGCAACTAACTCTCTGGAGGAAAAATGGATGTATGACACACTTTTTAAAGTTTAATATACATTATTAATATTCCTTCCATAACATTCTTAAGTCTAGACAATCAACAAAACAGTAAGTCAAGCCCCAATTTATAATATTTGAGCTCACATGGAAAATTTAACATTCAGCTCTCTTGTTTCGTACCAGCTTCAGAACATCCTTGGACTTTGCCCTCTCTCTTCTTTTAGCTCTCTAAGTGGCATTAGGTAACCCTGAGACTTTCCATGAAAGATGAAGACAGTGGCTTACATACCTGGCAGCATGGCAACTGCCCCTATGTGGCAGATAGACTAGATGCTTGGCTGAGCATTCTGACCCTGAGCCTTGGGGAGCCTCACTGCCTTTTCCACTTTCTCCTGATCTTAGGTGACTGAACCACAACTAACATGTACAACTTTGGGGGCTGGACTCAACTCCTTTTTTTTTTAAATTAAATTTTAAATTAGTGTTTTATTGATACCTTTTGTTTTCAGTCTCTTAAATTTTTTATTTTTTCCCATTACATTAATTTATAAACATGTCCTCCCTCCATATCTGGCAAGCATTTCCTTGTTAAGTTTTAAAAAAAAATAGTTCAGCAAAATCAGCATACTGACTCTATCTAATAGTACATGAAACATTCCATCCCTGAGATCTCCCACCTCTTGAGTGAAGGGAAGGAGGTGCCCTCATTTCTGGGGCCAACCTTGGTTATTATAATTATACAGCATTCAGCTTCATTTTTTTATTGGAACATAACCTCTTTGTAAGTTGGGATTTTCCTACATTATTGGACAAATAATGTAACTCTTGTGAACTCAAGAGGTCAGAGGATCCGGGGTCCTCAGTAGACGCCAGCTATATTTTAGAAGACGCCCTCTCTATATCCGCTACAGTGCTTGGATGAAAAGATGACCATGGACAGGAGCCATCCCAGGCCTGGATAATGGAAAATATGAACCTGGAGCGTACTGATTGGACAGTGTGGAGCCAAGGTGAAATGTGAAATGATGATTTAGTAGTAATACAAACTGCCTTATGCTTTGAAGATTTTTAAGTCTCAATCCGTCGGGAAAGTTGCTGCTGTTGCTTAAATTCTTCTGTCAGTACATGCATTGAGGCCTTGTGAATGTAAAGCATTTCTTTTGTGTAGAGAAAATAAATAGCTATCTGATATCTGGTCTACACTGTACGTTGCACACATTGTGTACCTTTCCACTGCCCCTTTTGGGGAGACATTTTAGACATAAGGCAAACTTAAGCTCTGGGGATTTTCTCTGGGGCTCCAGAGAGCATGAGAAACAGTTCCTGATCCTTCTTTTATATGGTAAGGCTCCTCCGGGTCTGAACCAGTCGTGTCAATCAGTCCAGAGTTCAAATGAGCCCTTTAGTAGAGATTGAGGGGGTGGACTGACTACCTCTGATAGTAGCCATCCATCACTACTGAGCTAGCGGTTCTTATCCAGTAGGTCCCTAGAAGAGAAAGTAGGTACATCTCTTTCCTTGTACGGATTTAAATCCTGCAGAAGCACACAAAAGGAGATAATCTTGTAAAATGTGTAACATTTAAGGTGTGAATGAAAAAATGAATGAAAAAAAGGGAGAATCAAAACACAAATAATTTAGCGTATCTTTACCTATTTAACATTACAGACGCACCTTATTACTTTTTTTTAACTTACTTTTGAAGGGGATATTTCAAAGGAAATTGATTAAAATGAGGAAAAGCTGATATATGGAATACTTACATAGACTTGTGATGTTGGTACAGCAGTCTTTGCTTGTACAGTCATTTTTAATTGTTCCATTTGTGCTGCTAATTGCTTTATCATCATTTCAACTTCTTGTGCACAAGTAATTATATCAGACTGGACAGACAACATACTTTGTGTTAAGATTATTATACTTTGAGTTTAGAACTCATCTACAATATAAAATCTCATGAGAAACAAAATTTCTTCACCTTTTCCCTATATTGTATACAGGGAACCCTTGATATACTAGTGTGACCTTCCTAGAGAGTGTTAAGGGCTATTAAGGGGTCCCCTGACCTGAGCTGCCATATTTTCCAGAAACACTGGACCCAGAGCATGCAGGAGGCCCTGAATGTGTTGAGGATGAAGCTCCCCTTGAGCTGACATAATTTGTTGTTGCACCCCAAGCTGGACTCCCTGTGTGTCCTTGGGCGACAAGACAGGCACCGGCTAGTCTGTGCCAGGCTGGGATAATGCTTGTGCAGCTGGGATCCTTTGCAGATAAGCAGACCCTCCTGTCTTCATAGTCTAGCAATGCCCAAGGGAAAAGAATTTTGGCCATCACTTCGCTCCTCCCTGTAAGGAGTGGTCTTTTCTTTTTTTCCCACTTCTGCTGCAGTTCTCCCTCCTGGTCATACCTCTCCCTGGTATCCCCTACTCCCTTGTCTTGCTATTATAAAAATGTTAATTTCTGTAAAGCCTGAGAACACTTTGGGTTCCACATGCATGTTAATTTCTCTTGTCACAAACCTGGTTTTCACAGAAGTCTCATAACGTTGTGATTACCTGTTTTCTGAGGGTTGTTTTGTTTTGTTTTTTTTTGGCAAGGCAATCAGGGTTAAGTGACTTGCCCAGGTTCACACAGCTAGTAGGCCATATTTGAACTCAGGTCCTCCTGACTTCAAGGCTGATGTTCTATCCACTGCACTACCTAGCTGCCCCATGATTGCCTGTTGACAAAAGTTATTTGTAAAACAAAATTTTCTATATTTAAATCCTGTTTTTTCTCCATTGCATCATTATTACAAACTGGTGTGTGTTTCTATGGAAACACATTTTACTCTAAGATATCACAAAGTTACATTGAAATAAATTTTAAGATCACATATCTAGGGGAAAAACAATAATATTTTGAAAAATAATAATGTGTTCCAAAATCAGTTGAAAAAACAAAAAAGAATGCTGTCTGCCTTTAGGGCGGGGGATGAGGATCCAAGCAGATGTTTCACTAATACGACTGTCTTGCTTTTTAAAAAGTGAGAATATTACTTTAACAGACCACTTCCCAGTGAAACAAAGCCAGTCACATTAAGTTTCACTTGCTACTATCCAGTGGTAGTGTAAAGAGACTGACACTGAAGCGGGGAACATGACTTAGTCCTGGACATGCTCCTGACTCATCACGTGGCCTTATATGGGTCACAACTTTTCTGGGCTTAATTTTTCTTATCTATTAATTGAGGGTGTCATTTGGTGTTTGTCACCATCAATTTTAACAGTCGAATTTCTAAGGGAAGATGAATCTGGGGGGGTGCAGGGTGTGGGTCTTTGATGCCCATGGGTAGGGCTTTGGAAGATTGCTGGTAACAACCCTGAAGGGAGAGACAATCAAAATCATAGGCCTTCATCAAGCTCTCCACAGGTGAGGAGCAAAAAGTGACCCATGCTTTCTTGCATTTGTTTTTAAAAGTTTCTGTAGCAATTTGAAAGACTGAAGTTTTAGCAGGGCTTAATCTGCTTCTTAAGAACAAATTAGACTAAGACGGCAGAGTAAAGGCAAGAACTCACCTTAACTCTCCCATATTTCCCTCCAAACAACGTTGCAATAATGCCTCAAAAGCTGAATTCTGGAGTTGCAGAACCAACAAAATGTCAGAGTAAAATCTTCCAGCTTAAGATAACTGAGGAGGTCAGCAGGAAAGGTCTGTCACTTGGGTGGTGGTTGGGCCTGGAATACAATGCAGCACAGGCCCAGCCCCGGAAAGCCAGGAGCAGGCCTTGGAGGTAGCTGCAACAGCATTAGCAGCTTCAAGAGCTCTCAGTCCAGAGATGGTAAGGGGGTCAAACAACTAGTCAGATGGAGATTATAGGGGACCCTTTGCTACCATTGGATGTAGGACTCTGTCGCACTGATTACACACAGGTCCAGGTCACAGTCCCAGTGTGAAGACGAACACTAGTGCATTAGCTTCTGAGGCCACAGGAGAGCAAGGGCCTGAGTCACAGTTCCTGGGCAGAGAAGAGTGCTTATGGTCATTCACAGACCAGAGCACATGCCAGGAAAGCAGTGACCAGACCTCTCCTTAGATCATACCACCTTGGAAGAACCAAAAATTTACAGACCTCCAGAGCTAGCTATGAAAACAGTAGCAAGAAAGCTTGGGACAGTGCCCAGTCCACTGCTGGAGCAAAGCCTAACTCTCACATAAGAACACCAAGTGACAAAATAGGCAGAAACATGAGCAAAAAAGAAAAAAGGAACGTGACTACAGAAAGTCACTCTGCTGACAAGGAAAATCAGGACACAAACTCAAAAGACAATGAGGTCAAAACAGCTGCGTGCAAAGGCTCAAAGAAAAATGTGAACTTGACGCAAGCCCAGCAAGAATTCCTGGAAGAGCTCAAAAAGCATTTTAAAAATAAAATAAGATAGGCAAGAGGAAAAATTGAGAAAAGAAATGAGAGTAATGCATAAAATTATGAAAAGAGAGTCAACAGCTTGGTAAAAGAGTCACAAAAAATATCGAAGAAAATAACACCTTAAAAAAATAGAATTGACCAAATGGTAAAGGAAACACAAAAATCCACTGAAGAGAACTCCTTAAGAAGCAGAATTGACCAAATGGAAAAAGAGGCACAAAAACTCACTGAAAAAAATCCTTAAAAATTAGAATTAGGCAAATGAAAACTAATGACTCTATGAGACATCAACACACAATAAAACAAAATCAAAAGAATAAAAAAATAGAAAAAAATGTGAAATATCTCAGCTGGAAGACAACTGACCTAGAAAATAGATCAAGGAGAGAGAATTTAAGAATTTAAGTGTTATTTGATTGCCTTAAATTTAATTAAATTAATAAATTTAATTTAATTTAAATTTGATTACCTTAAAGCCATGATCAAAAAGAGAACCAAGTTATCATATTTCAAGAAATTATCAAGGAAATATGCTTGAACCTGAGGGTGCAATATAAATTGAAAGGAACTACCAATCACCTCCTGAAAGAGATCCCAAAATGGAAACTTCCAAGAATATTATAGTCAAATTATCAGAGCTATCAGATCAAGGAGAAAATATTGTAAGCAGCCAGAAAGAAACAATGCAAATTTGTGGAGCCATCAAGAATTGGAAATTGAGGGGATGCCTATCAACTGGGGAATGGCTGAATAAGTTGTGGTATATGAATGTAATGGGATACTATCATTCCATAAGAAATGATGAGCAGAGCAGGAAAGCTTCAGAAAAACTTGGAAAGACTTAACATGCACTGATGCTAAATGAAGTGAGCAGAACTAGGAGAACATTATAGACAATAACAGTAACATTGTGTGATGACCAACTTTAATAAACTTAGTTCTTCCCAGCAATGTAAGGATCTAAGACAATTCCAAAAGACTCATGATGGAAAATGCTATCCATATCCAGAGAAAGACCAAGGGAGTCTGAATGCAGATCAAAGCTTACTATTTTCTCTCTCTCTCTCTCTCTTTTGTTTCTTCTTTCTCATGGCTTTTCTCTTTGGTTCTAATTCTTCTTTATAGCATGACTAATGTGGAAATATATGATTGTACATGTATAACCTATATCAGATTGCACCCTGTCTTGAAAGGGGGAGGGGAAAATCTAGAACTCAAAATCTTACAGAAATGAATGTTGAAAACTAAAAGTATGTATTAAAAAATTTGTGGAACCACAGTCAGGATAACACAAGACTTAGCAGCTTCTATATTAAAGGATCAAAAAGCTTGGAATATGATCTTCTAGAAGGCTAAGGAACTAGAATTACAGTCAAGAATAACCTACTCAGCAAAACTATGTAGGATCCTTCAGGGGAAAAAATGGATATTTAATGAAATAAAGGAATTTCAAGCATTCCTGATGAAAAGACTAGGGTCAAAATTTGACTTTTACTACAAGACTCAAGAGAAGCATAAAAAGGTAATCATGAAAGAGAAATCATAGGGGATTCAATAAGGTTAAACTGTTTACATTCCTACATGGGAAGATGGCCCTTGTTACTTCTAAGAATTATCATTATTAAGGAAGTTAGGAGTATACATAAACATAGGACATGAGTGTGAGTTGACTATGATGGGATGATTTAAAAAATAAAATTAAGGGATGAGAAAGATGGATCCACTGGAAGAAGGGGAAGGGAATGGTAGAATGGGAAAATTATCTCAAAAGAGGTGTAAAACTAATATCGAAAATGAAAAGGGTGAATTTACCACCAATGAAGATGAAATTAAAGCAATTATTAGGAGCTCTTTTACACAATCTAAGTGAAATGGATGAATATTTACAAAAATATAAATTGCCCAGAAGGAAATAGATTACTTAGATAACTCCATCTTAGACAAAGAAATTAAACAAGCTATAAATGAGCTCCTTAAGAAAAAATTCCCAGGACCTGATGGATTCACAAGTGAAGTCTACCAAACAATTAAAGAATAATTAATTCTAATACTATATAAACTATTTGATTTTTTTAAAATAACAAATTAGAGGGCTGGGACTAAAGCTTACTGAGGAAACGGAAATCCACTTACTTGAGTTGCTAGGGCCAGGGACTCAAGAAAGTGGGTTTCAGATAGAAGAATGAGAAAGTGTTGTTTTAAGAGTTGCTGTAACAATTTGGAAGAGAAATTTTTAGCAGGGCTTAGGTTTATAACAGCAGATGTTTCTAGGCAACTTTCCAAATGGTGATTCTGGACCCTAATAATTAGGTACAGGTTTATCACCTGTTTAAATTAATTAAATTAAATTTTATTTAATTAAATTAAAATTAAATTAAAAATTAACTAAAAGGTGAATTAAAAGATGAATATCCTAAATGAAAGTATAATAACAATAATGAATAAATAAATGAGAGGAGTAGTCTAAATGATCCTTAAGGTCCCTTCCTGAAGTATATGTCTACTTGGGGGAAAGACTGTGAAAAAGTCAAGGGAAGTTGTATTCTTAAGCTCCTATGGCTACAATATATATCTTGCTGACTCAAATATAAGACGATTAACTTTAAGGCAATATGATTATTCAGAAAGGAAGAATTTTTTTTAAATTAGAAAGTTTAAAAATTATAAAACTGAGTTATTATTTAATATCAAATAATATTGTTTACATCGACAATTTAAAAATTCTTATTCATGAATGTCACCTGCATTTCTATCCTCTCTCTTTTTTGCTGCTTCAAGTCTTTTCTCCTTCCTCCAGTATTTTCTTACATAATGCACCAGTACAACCCTGGTGAGAATAATTACTTCCTGCCTACCTCATAAGATTGAGAGGATCAAGTGAGATTATAGACGTCAAAGGGCTTTCAACATGCATTCTTCAAATATGTGGTTTTTCCTGTGTGGATTACTAGTCTGGTTACCCTTGACTGAGCAACGATAATATTAAGCAGGTCTCGTTGCATTCCAAGGCTCAGTGTAATGAGTGCACTGGTATGCAATGGAATCCACAAATATTAACATTCAGATAATCACACCATCTTTAAGGAATCCTCGTCCATTAGATTTTGCATTGGATATTCAATTAAGTTCAGCAAAAAATTTACTAAGCAAAGCATTGAGCTATGTAAGGTTTCACATGGAACCTTAGGTTGCATAAGCGCTGAGGTTTGAAGGAAGAAAAGGATTCTGAGAGTCAGAGATATGGAGGATTACATTTTAGCCTATGAGAATTCATGGAAGAAAGAAGTAAAGTCTTACACCAAAAGAACAGTTGTGTGTCCAGTTAGAACATAGAATTCATAAAAATGAGCTATATAATGAAAGGTTGGAAAGGTAGCTTTTAGGAAGATTTTTGACAGCTGCTTGGAGGATAGCTAAGGGGAGGAAAGTACTTGAAATCATGGACATGGAGGATATTGGAGTGGTTCAAATTAGAACTGATGAGGACCTAAACCAGGGGACTGGTCATATAGACTTGAGATGGGGAGAGAAAGGGATAAATGGGAAGATAATTGTAGAAGTATAATTGATAAATTTTGGCAATTGGTTGCATGTTAGAAGTGAGAAAGGAGAGTCATTAATTGGGGAATGGCTGAATAAAATTATAGCATATAAATATAAGAATATTATTGTGCTGTAAAAAAAATAGCAAAAGAGACCAGTCCAGAGGAACCTTTAAGGACTTGTATGAACATATGCAAGTAAGTGTGCAGAAATAGGGGAGAGAAAATTATTTATACAAAGACAATAATTTGTCTTTTAATAGGTCATTTAATAGTCCAAACTACCTAAACAGTATTCACTTCATAAAATACCCAGCAAGTGACCATCTATACTTTGCCTGAAAACCTTGAAGGAGAGAATATAAAAACTTTGCAGCAAATTTCTTTGAAAAAAGTCTCATTGCCAAAATACATATGGAACTGATTCAAACATATAAGAACAAGGGCTAATTCCCAGTGGTCAAAAAATATGAACAAGTTTTTTCAAAAGAAGAAATCCAAGCTATCACAAGAAAACATGCTCTAAATCACTAATAATTAGAGAAATGCAAATGAAAACAACTCTGACATTCCACCTCACACTCTTTAGGTTAGCAGAGATATTAAAAAAAAAAAGAAAGATAGAAAGAAAACGACAAATGTTAGAGAGGCTGGTTGTGGGAAAACAAGCACATTAATGTTGGTAGATTTGTGAATTGGTCTAGCCATTCAGGAAAGCAATTTGTAACTATGCTCCCAAGGTCACTAAACTGTGTATACTCGGTAAACTACAAAATAGGCATACAAGGCATTGATCTGTGAATGCAGCAACTGTCAAGAAAAAGAAAAGAGAAAAGAAAAAGAAAGAAAAAAAAGAAAATGAAGTCAGTTTGTTATGATTGGTTCTTTTGGGGGTGCTACAACAGGAATTTCATCAGTAGTGTGGGGGACACCTCCCAGTATGGAAACTGCTTCCATAGATGGAGATAAGCAATGTAAGGTAAGAGTTGCTTGGGGCATTGAGAGGCTAAATGACCTGTCCATCATTACACAGTTAGTTACAGAATGATGAGCCATAGTTATTATAAAGTAGCTTTCTAGATTGAACTTGATATCTTGGTGAGCCTAAACTGCAGTTTCAAACAGATTATGCATATATAAGCATCTGAAGTCCTAAGTGTTGTTGTTGTTATTGTTGTTGTTTTTAGTTTTGTCTACTGTGAATTTGGACTACTGCTAATAAGGGCTTTACAGTAGTATATGTAAGGGATCTGGGCTCCTATTGGTCCAAACGTACTGCTACCTTCCCACAATTCCTCTTTATGTGGAGTTTTAAAATAATTAACTTCATGAGTACAAGATGAAGAAAATGTCATCAGATAGATCAAGAAAAAATCCAGGAGGTTAAGTGGATGGCAAGTTCAATATGAACTGATTAATAAAAGAGCTAAAAACAAAACAAAACAAAAAAATTTAATTTTAGGCTACATTAAGAGACACAGTATTCAACACTAGGGAAGTGATAACCCATCAAGCTGCACTCTGCCCTGTTCAGACAACATCCAGACTGTTTTGATCCATTCTGGGCAGTATATTTAAAAAAAAAAATTGCCTCTCAACCTCTCTGGGTATTAGTTTCTTCATCAATAAAATGACATTCTGGACTAGACGGTCTGTATAGCTTCTTTCATCTCTAAGTCAATGAGCTTCTGAGTATCAAAAGGAAAGAATCAGATAGTGAAAACCCTTAAAATCATGTCAAATACTCAGGATGAAAGATGAGACGTATATTTTTTGGACATGGCCAATGTGGGAATTTGTTTTGTTTGACCACACATATTTGTTACAATGGTTTTGTTTTTCTTTTTCTTTTTCCCCAGTAGAGGAGGAGGAGAAGTGGGAAGGAGAAAATATATTGAATAATTGAATATATAATAATATGCATTGAAAATTTGAATTGAGAATAACTGAAAGAAGTAAAATGAAAAGAAGGCATACAAAAAGATTATACGAAATAAAGATCAATGGAAGCAACTGGGATGTTAGGCTGGAATTTAAGAAAATAAAAAACAGAAAAGACTTGAGAGATCTCTTCGAGTATTTGAAGCTATCCCATGGAAGAGCAATTAAACTGATTTGCTTGGTTCCAGATGACAGAACTAGGAGCAACAGAGAAAAGTAACAGAGAGGCATTTTTTGTCAGATACAATGAAAAACTTCATAGCATGAAACAAAGAATGTGTTCCTTCAAGAGGTTGCCATCCCCCTCCCTACAGGTCTCCAAGGGAAGGCTTTGTTGGGAATGGTATAAGGAGGATGTTTGCTCATATACAGATTAACTTAGATAGAGGCTGATGTCCCTTCAGTGCTGAGGTTCTGTAATTCCATAATTCCACACTTCACTGTGACAAAGACAGTCACTGGGCTGATTTGGAGTGTATATGTGTGCATGTGTATATGTTTAGATTTATGCGGCACTCCATGGCTTATGAAGCACTTTGCTGACAATAACTGTGAGATCAGCAGTATACGTATAAGCACCAGTTTTACTGGGGTTCACAGAGGTAGAAGAATTTGCCTGAAGTAGCTGTACATAACTAGTAAACAGGGAAGCTAGGAGTGTCCAAGTGCAGAGGTTCTTTCCACTCTACCCAGGACAATTGTGGAATGCTAGCTCATCTGGAAAAAAGTGTGTTCAGTTCAATTCAAATAGAGTTTGGTCAGTAAATCTGCAGTCCCAGGGAGCAGAATGAGACATTTTTTTTGGACACGATCAATGAAGAAACTTGTTTTGCTTGACTATGCATATTTGTTAGAAGGTTTTTGTATTTCTTTTCTTTCTTCTTTCCCCTCCCCACCCCGCCATGGCAGGGAGAGAAAGAGACTTTTGTTAATTAAATTTTTTTTTAAAATTAAATCTTTAAAAATCTGTAGCCCAATAAACCATACACTGGGTTTAATTTCTTATATCAGTAGATTATCAACTCATTTGTGAAAGCCTAAGCTTTGGGGAAGACTTAGAATGGTAAATCAAATTTCAAATTAGATTTCTAGCCTTAGTCAGAATGCCTGGACCTATAAATAAGTTCCTAAAACATCAGAGGGAATAAATTTTCACCAGTCTTTCTCACATTTGCCATGATCACAGAGACTGACACATTTGAAGAATCTAAAGTTATACAGATTCAGTTCAGTGGGTGATATCTTCATTAAGTACAATTACAACTTACCTATTTATTTTTGGTCCATAGAAACACAGCATAACTATTGCAAATGCCCCCTTAATAATTGGTGTTTTAGGGGTAGCTAGGTGGCACAGTGGATACAGCTCCTGCCCTGGAATCAGGAGGACCTGAGTTCAAATATGACCTCAGACACTTATTAGCTGTGTGACCCTGGGCAAGTCACTTAACCCTGATTGCCCTCACCTCCCACCCCCGCTTAAACTCTACAAATTATACTGTTAACTTTGAGAACGCCAGATATTGTAACAACTCACCAAAATTATATTAAGGAAAACCTCATATTGTCTCAGATTAAACAAGGCTTCTTTTATCATTAAGGGCTCAAGATCTTTCATTAGGAGTGGGTTTTCTGTTGCTTTCTCCAAGATCGCTGTGTACCTGTACGCCTGTTCTTGGGAAGTCTGCAGTTGTGAATCAATATGTTGGGTGGTGGCTGGAATAGCTTCATTCAGAATAGCTGGCACTGTTAAAAAAATGATTAATAGCAACACATAAACAGTCTAACAGATTAAAGAAAGGAGAAAAAAAAGGAAAACTTAGTTTCTTTATAACCATTAAATTGGATCTATTTTTTCAAACAAATTATGGAGCACCTGGAAAAAAATTGGTCTCACAGGTCCTACTACAACCAGTACTAATGGTCAGAATAATAACCCCAAAGTGGAAAACCACAAAAGGTCCTGCCCTCATTGGTGGTCACCTTAATTCTCCCACTACATTTAAGCCCAGTTCTGTACTTGCTTCGCTTCCTTCAACAATAATCTTCACACAAGCAACCTTGCTGCTGAATGCATGCATGCCTTTGCTCCTTCACTTTCTCCTCCAGCTTTCTGGTTTGGGATACACAATCAAAACAACTCTGTCTGTTACTGCCCCCAGAAAAGATGGATTAATCTGCTCCCCCATGGTTTTACTCACCATTCCTGTAGTTTCCAAACAAACAAAGAAAAAAATGACTGTCTGGCCACTATTTCCTGTATGTACTATCACCTCCATTAGAATGTAGAATGTGAGAACATAAAGGCAAATAGGTGGTATATTAGAGAGTGTGCTAGGCCTGGAGTCAGGAATACTTGAGTTCAAATTCTGTCTCAAACACTTACTAGCTATATGACCTTGGGCAAATCATTTAACCTCTATCTGCCTCAGTTTCCTCATCTGTAAAATAAGAATGATAATAATAGCATCTACCTCCCAGTGTTGCTGTGATGATCAAAAAAGATGATATCTGTAAAGCACTTAGTAGTGCCCGGCACATAGTAGGTGCTCAATAAATGTTTGTTTTCTTCCTTAAGGGGAAGTACTTGCTTTTGTATTTTTATTCCCAGTGTTTTAACACAGTGCTTGGGATATAGTAAATGCTTCATAAATGCTTCTTTGTCCCTTCACTCATGTCTGGTGGGGCTACCATCATACCAGATTAATTCAGTGGCTTTAGAAGTATAGTTTCAAATTGCTTTCCAGAAAAGTTGGAGTAATTCACAGCTCGATCAGCAGTACATTAGGGTACCTTTCTTTGCACATGCCTTCTAAAAACTGTCACTTTTTTTTTGTCATTTTTGCCAATCTAGTTACGTGGAGCAGAACTTCAAAGGTGTTTTGATTTGCAATTCTCTCATTACTAGTGATTTGAAACATTTTTATACAATGTCAATAGACTGCTTTTTGAGAACTACCTATTCATATAGTTTGACCATCTACCCATTGGGGATAATATATGTTCTTATATATTTGAATCATTTCCCTATATATCTTGGATATCAGACTTTTATTAGAGAAACTTCTGTCAAGATGTTTCCCAATTAACTGCTCCCCTTCTTATTTTAATTGCATTGGTTTTGTTTGGGCAATAGCTTTTCAATTTTATGAAATCAAAATTTTCCAAGTTGTTTCCCATGATTCACTCTATCCCTTGTTTGGCCAAGAGATTTTCCCTATCCATAGCTGCAAAAAGTATTTCCATATTTGCTCCTCCTTTGCTTACAATGTGACCTTTTTTATATCCAGGTCATGTATCCATTTCAAGAATGGTGTGGTGCGAGATGTCAGTCTAAAGCTAATTTTTGCCAGACTGCTTTCTAACTTTCCCGCAGTTTTTAACAGATAAATGAGGCCTTATTCAAGTGGGATCATTTAGTTTATCTATAATCCACCTTCTTTACATATATATTGTCAGTATGCTCAATGGGAAATTTTTAAATCAATCAACTAGCATTTAGTAATCACCTACTAGATTCCAGGCAATACATTCTATGCTATACCCACTCTGTATCTCTATTTCTCTATGCCATCAATGATGCCATACAAAGATCTTGTGAAATAACTTTAGAGAACATGCTGGAGAAGGAAAATAGCTTGTGTGTAAATTTGACATTTTAAAAAGAAATTGGATCAATAGTTGAATCAGTAGGCATTAGCACACTAAAATAGTGTATCTACAAAAATGACTAATTTACATTAGTGAAGTAGGTTCTTTAAATGGCAGGTTCCTGGCAAATGTCTGGCAGTCACTTTGGGGTACCAGATAAAAGGAGCTTTAACTATCCTAGCCATCCCATCATTTTAGCCACTGAACAAGATAAACTTTAATCTTGTTTACAACAATTTACAAAATCATGATATTTACAATAAAATTTACATAAATCATGATAGGTTTATAGAATTAATTTAACCTTATACCTACGATTATCAATGCCTTCTCCTCCCTTTCCACAGTCTTTGTTGAATAGCCGTATTCCTGTGACAATCATGGTGAGTTCTTTCAGTTGACGCTCTTTGTCCTTCTTGGAAAGGGATAGAAAAGTACCAAGTTCAGATTGAGGAAAAACACTCTGTAGAGCAGCTGAGGAAAGGAAAAAAAAAACATACACAAAAATTCAAATTGGAAAAAGAAATGGGAAAAATGTGGATTTAAGATACACTCCAAATAAAATTATTTTTTCCAGCTAAAAGGTGTTGAAACAGTCATATAGCATGAATAATAGTAGAATAATGAGTCTTTAAATATTAAAATGATATGTAATTTCCAGACAGACCATGGCTCATCAGACAATATTTATTATGTAACAGGCATGAATTGTACTATTTGCACTTCTGAAAATCAATGGCAATAAATATCAGTGTTGAAGGGACTGTGGAAAGACAGGCACACTAATGAACTGCTGGTGGAGATGTGAAATGGCCTACCCATTCTGGAAAGCAATTTGAAGTAATGTGGAAAATGTGATATAAATGTCTATATCCTCTGACATAGAGATCCCACTACGAAGCACAAATCACAAGGTGGTCAAAAACAGAAAGAAAGGTCCCATATACACTAAAATTTTTGTAGTAAGACTTTTTGTAACAGTAAAAATCTGCAGACAGCAAATACTTATTGTACATAAATGTAATGGAATGTGCATCATAGAAATGATTAATATGAAGAATACTGAGAAACAGAGGAAAACATAAAACTGGATACAACGAGAAATAAGGAGAATGAGAAGAACAATATACACAAGAACTACGACAATGTAAATGGAAACAACAACAACAAAATCAAAATTATGTAATTTTAAATTATCAAACTTGGCCCTAAAGGTTGAAGGAGAAAATATACCTCCATCCTTTCTTTGCACAAGTGGGTGACTAGGGATGTGGAATGTTGTATATATTGTCAGAGTCAGATGATTTGTTACTTTGGGGTGTGTGTGTGTGTGTGTGTGTGTGTGTGTGAACAAGGTGATATAAAAATAAAAGATGTAATTTTGTAAAAAAGAAAATCAATGGAACACCTTCCTTCTTGCAAGAGAGAGATAGTAGACCATAATAGAATATGACATACATTTTCAGACATAGCCAATGTATTGATTTTTTTGTTTGTTTATTTACTTATTTGTTAAATATTTAGAATGACATTTTTGTAGAAACAAAGTACATGCCCATTGACTGGAAAATGGTTAAACAAATTGCGGTTACTAATAATGATGATGAAAATAACAACAACATTGATAAACATTTATAAACAATGATGACGAAAATAACAACAAGCATTTATATAGTACTTACTACATGGCAGGCACTTATAAATATTACCTGATTTAATCCTCACAACAAACCTAGGAGGAAGATTTTTTTTCCTTTTTTGGTGAGGCAATTGGGGTTAAGTCACTTGCCCAGGTCACACAGTTAGTAAGGGTCAAGTGTCTGGTCTGAGATAGGATTTGAACTCAGGTGTTCCTGACTCCAGGGCCAGTGCTCCATCTACTACATCACCTAGCTGTCCCCAGAAGATGTTATTTTTATCCCCATTTTACAGTTATGGAAATTAAGGCAAACAGATTAAGTGACTTGTCCATAGCTAGTAAGGTCTCATACCTAGTAAGTATCTGAAGCAAGATTTGAACTCAGGTCTTCCTGACTCCAGGTCAAGTCCTCTATCCACTACTCCACTTAGCTGCCTATTAATGTGAGAGGATATTACTGTGCTATAAGAAACCATGAATCTGAAGGATACAGAGAAGCATGAGAAGAAATGAACTGATACAGACAAACAGGAAGAACCAGGAAAATACACACAATGACTATAACAATGTAAATAATAACACCAAAAATCAAAATAGAATGCTATAATTAGAATGACCAAGCACTTGTCTCCAAAGGGAAAAAAGTGAGGGAATTACCTTCCTCATTCTCATGTAGAAGTGGGGAGAGACATGAGTGTAAAACAATGCATTTTGGTCAGATTTAGTTAATGTGGTTAATTTTACTGAATTACTTTTTTCCTTTTTCTTTTTCATTCTTTGCTACAGAAGATGGCTAACTGAGTGGGTGACAGAAAAGGAACTTTTTTTTTCCTAAGGGAGAATTTTCATATTTATTTTTTTCCACTTGTAAAAATTTTCAACTTTTGTTTTTTAAATTTTGAGCTCCAAATTTTCTCCTCTCCTTTCCCTCTCTGCTCCATGAGAAGGCAAGCAATTTGATATGTAAAACACATTTCCATATTAGCCATGTTGCAAAAGAAAACACAGACCAACAAAACAAAACAAGGAAAATAAAGTTAAAAAAAAGTATGCTTCAATCTTCATTCAGACTCTATCAATCCTTTCACTGGAGGTGAAATGGATAGCATTTTTCATCATGAATCCTTCAGAATTGTCTTGGACCTTGTATTGCTGAGAAAAGTTAGGTCACTCACAGTTGATTATGATACAAATACTGCTGTTACTACATGCAATGTTCTTCTGGTTCTGCTCACTTCACTTTGCATCAGATCATGTAAGTCTTCCCAGATTTTTCTGAAATCATCCTGCTCTTCATTTCTTTCAGCACAATAGTATTCCATCACAATCATATACCACAACTGTTCAGCTATTTCTCAGTTGATGGAGGGAATTGATGATCCATCCCCTGCTTAAGGACCTTCAATGGTAGGGAACTCACTACCTCCTGAAGCAGACAATTGTAAAGAAGTTCTTTCTTCTTATTTTTTATAAATGCTGAAATCTACCTACCCATTTTTTTCTGGTTCTGCCCACCAGTGCCAAGCAGAATAATCAAGAAAGACCCGAGTTCAAATCCTGCTTCAGATACTTACTAGTTATGTGATCCTGGACAAGTCACTTATCCTCAGTTTCCTTATCAATAAAATGGGGATAATAATAGTACCTACCTTAAAAGTTGTTGTGAGGATCCCAGAAGGTAACATAAAGGGCTTTGCAAACCTTAAAGTGCTATATAAATGCTAACTATTATTATTATGACATAGGACAGCCCTTCAAATATGTTTGAAGATCATAATCATGCCTCCTGCCCCAAGTTTTCATTTCTCTAGCTTAAACATTCTTAGCTACTTAAACCAGTCCTCTGGTGGCATAGTTTTAAGTCTCTTCACTTTACTCTTCTGACTGCACTTTAGTTTGTCAATGTTCTTCCTAAAATACGATGTCTAGAATAAAGTATATCAGATGTAGTCTGCCTAGTGAAGTGGGAGAACAATCACCATTCTCCTTCTATTCACTAACTAGCCTTCTACTAACAGCACCTGGAATCACTTTACCTGTTTTGGCTGCCACATCAAACCCCTGTCTCCTAATGAACTTTCTGTGCACTAAAATTCCTAGTTCTTTCTAATACGGACTGGTCTATTATTGAGTCATATCTCTTCAAAATTGTACAATGTTTACTTGATTTTTAAAAGCTAATTTCAGAATTTTACATTTTTGCCTGTTAAATTGTATCTAAACTTATTTGACCTATCATTTTAATTTTTGAGGGGTTTTTTGGAGGTGATCCCAACTTTGTCATCTGACATATCCACTATCCTTTGCAGATTTTTGCCAATTAGTCTTCATCCAAGACAATGCAAATGTTTAAAAAAATTAGGGTCAAGTATAGAACACTGAAACACATAGACCAGGTCAACTTTGATCCACCAATTAGCATTATTTAGATTCAATCATGCAACCATTTCTGAATTCACCTAACGATTACATCAATAAGCTTACAGTTCTCTTATTCATAAGAATTTCATAAGAAACTTTGTTAACTACATCGTTGAAATCCAGGCATGCTGTATTACACTGATGTGCCACTCTTGTAAATAAACTCATTAAAAAAAAGAAATAAAGTTAATCTGTCATGTTTTGTCCTTAATGAAATCATGTTGGATTGTGGGAATCACTGCTTCCTTTCCTGAGTGTTTTCACATCATCTGTTTGAAAAATCTGTTAAAAACATTCTTTCTAGGAATTAACATTAAGCTTATTGGCTTATAACTTGAAGAATCCATCTTCTTTCTACTTCTGAAAATCAAGACAGCATTGACTCATCTCTTATTCTCCATGATTCCACAAAGATTACCTATATGTTAGTTCAGCAAAAAAGGTGTTGAGGAAGTTATACAAAGAGTGAAAATACAGTATGAGTCTTTAAATATTAAAAATGGTACATAGCTTCCATAGAGAATATGTCTCATTAGACAATGTTTATTATGTTACAGGAATTAAAAAAAAGGAAACAAAGAAGATGCCCATTGACTGGAAAATGACTAAACAAATTATGGTACATGAATGTAATGGAATATTATTGTACTGTAAGAAACAATGAATACAAAGACTACAGAGAAGCATTAGAAGAATGAACTGATGAAGAAAAGTAGGCAGAGCCAGGAAAATATACATAATGTCTAAAACAATGTAAGTAACAATACCAGAAAAGTCAAAGCTGAATGCTATAATTGTGATGATCAAGCTTATCCCTGAAGGAAAAAAATATATTTGAGGAAATTATTATATGAGTGACATCTTTCAATTTTCTCAAATGGAATTCATCCATGCCAAGTGACTTGAATTCATTTAAGGAAGGGAGGTGCTCTTTGACTAACTTCTCATTTATTTTGGCTTTCAGTTTCCTCTTAACAGTTTTAATTCTATCATGCCCAGTCTGATTATCATTCTTCTTGATAAAGAGAAAGGAGAAGTTTGCCTTTTATTTTCATTTGTGATCATTCTCCTCATCCACCCCAAGCAATAAGTCACTTGTTCTTCTTGTCCTCCATATACCTCCCTCCCTTTATAGACTTTCTTTTTCCTAGCATTTTGCAAGTTAAACCTTCCTTATATTGTGCTTATAGAGCCATGCCAATTTTTGTCTTCATCCTCAGCTAGGTGCTCTCATTTCCATCTTTTTTACATGTCCTTTTAAAAATAAAAATCTAGCAGTAAGCTTTCCTTGTAGACGTACTCATATTTTAGACACCTTTTTATTTTTCATCTCTTTCTCATCAGAATCACTGATAGTTGCTAAAGAATTTCATTCTTCAGAACTTCCTGTTTTTCTTGAGCTGACTCAAGTCTAAATGAGCTGAGAGGTTCAGGACATGGAATCACAGCTATCTTTCCTCTGAACTTTCTAAAATCCTATATCCTAAAGTTTAGAGTACACATCCATCTAAGTTTGCCTTTGTCCTCCCCATTGATCATGAGTTCTAATACAACTTGGCCACTTTCTTCCAAGGATCTATTCATTTTCTTGCTGGAGGTCAAAATCATACCTAGAATATGACTAATTTCCCTAGTGATTTCTTATTTCTCTTTTTAAAAAATTAATGTCTGCAGTGCATGAAGTTTATCAGATGTTCTTCTCTTAGCAGAAAGAGTTTTTTAGTAGTTCAAATCAGGAAATCATCATTTACTTCCCCTGGTTGGCCAGATTTTCATTTCAGTCAAGAATCCCATTCTACTTAATCTCAGCCATATATGAGAATTGTTGGAATAGGAATTTCATATAGCATAGTCCACATACTACATCTTATATGACATACAATTTATGATAGTTTTTATCTCCATACCATATCAGATACCCAAAGCCCTCTATAATCTAGCAATATTCTCTCTCTATTTTTCCAGCCTTATCTCATATTACCTTTATACATATACTTTATTTTCTAAAAAAAACTAGATTACTCTCTGTCACCCAAATAAAATCTGATTTCCTACTTCCTATGCCCTTGCTAATACCATTTCTTATGACTTGATGTGTTTCCTTCTCCTTCCTCACTTTCTCACCCACATCAGCCCAACTAAAATACTTTCTCCAGAAAGCCTTCCTTGATCTCACTTGTCATCTAACAACCTTATCTACCTTAGAGCTCAATAGCATTTTGTTTTGTAGCTCTTTATTATCCTTGCTATATGATCTCATTCATTACAGTTACCTCCGTGTGTTTTATTTCCCTATTAGACTGAAAGCTCCATTTTGGCAGAAACTAGTTTTATCTAACCTTGCATCTCTACTAATTCCTACCACAATGCTCTGCATACTGCAGGTAGCTAATAAAAGTTTGTTGAATTGAAATGAGTGACCTAGATAAGCACAGAAAGGCTCATGATCAGAAGGTTGGCCACTACCTGGTTAATGTATGTATTTTTAGCCATGGTCATCTATAAAATGAAGAAAAACAACAAATGTTCCTCATTCTTGTACAATCCCCTTCTTCAGTGATAGTGACAGAATAGCATAAATGGAAGCGTAAGTTAATAAGAATGATAGACAACCTTAAAGCTGTCTGCAAGTATTAACCTATTCCTTTGATATTCTTAAGGAGCAATAATTCTTCCACGACAAGTGAGTTACACTAAATACTACTATACTAGTATATACTAGCTATGCTACTACAAAAAGGGAATCATTATCAATATTGATTCAAGCTACAAATGAAACCACAGGGTATAAAGTGATAGCAGCTAAACAAAAAAGGCTCTTCTTTGAGAGGCAAATAAAAGATTTAGTGAAGCTGGTTTCCTGGTACAAACAAAAGTAAGAAGAGGCACTTTATAGTTAATATGTTTAACAAATGTCAAATAGGCCACCATAAAGAATTGTATCTTATCTGCTAATATTCATTGTAAAGGATAAAAAAATTTGAGCAATCATATGAATAACTTTGCCTGAACCCTATAAGTTTAATCAATATATTCCCTGATGTTTGATGAACTGAATGCAAGAATTAGGATTGTAAAAACAAACCAACAAAACCTTTCTGTCATAAAATCTGGCTTGGGCTTAAGAGACGAAAGAGGCCAAAATCTTGTAAACTACTCAGAAGTCTCATGCCCACACATCACTTTACCTCCACCAAATTGGCAAAAATGATAAAAGACTGAAATATCCAGTGTCAGATAGACTGTGGCAAAGCAGGCACTACTAATATATTGTTTAAAAGGCTGTGAATAGGCCCAGTTATTCTGGAAAACAATTTGAAACTATGTTAGAAAAGTGAGTAATCTGATCATATCTTTTCACCCAGCTATTTCTCACTACTGAGTATATATCCCCAAGAAGTTCAATGATAAAACAAAACAAACAAATAAAAAAAAAGGTCACATTCAGTGCAATACTTTTTTTTTTCTGTAGTAGCAAAAAACTAGAAACAAAGTAGGTGCTTTTCAGTTAGAGAATGGTTAAATTCCAGGAAGGTAGGTGGCATAGTGGATAGAGTGCCTGGCCTAGAGTCAGGAAGATCTGAGTTCAAGCCTTGTTTCAGACACTTGCTAGCTGTGTAACCCTGAGAAAGTCACTTTGTCTCGGTTTCCTCATCTGTAAAATGAGCTGGAGAAGGTAATGGCAAGCCACTCTAGTATCTCTGACAAGAAAACTCCAAATGGTCACAAAGAGGCGGATACTACTGAAACAACTCAACAACAAAGACAACATCTTCTTCAGCTCATTTTACAGATGAGGAAACTGAGGCAAACAAGGTAAAGTGACTGCCCAGGGTCACACAGCTAGTAAATGTCTGAGGTCAGATTTGGACTAAGGAAGATAAGTCTTCCTGACTCCAGCCCAGCCACCTAGCTGCCCAGTATATGAATGTAATGGTATATTATTACTCTGTAAGAAATGATGAATAGGAAGACTTCAGAAAAAACAAGGGAAGACATGTAGGAACTAATCCAAAGAAAGAAGAACCAGGAGAATAATATATACAATAGCTACAATAATGAAAATGAAACAACACTAAAAGACAACAGAATTCAGATTAAGCGAAATAACCAATCTTGGTTGCAAAGTACGGATGACGCAATACACTTCACTCTCCTCAGGAAGGACAAAGGAGACTGTTGGTATGAAATGCTGTATGCATTGTCAGAAGAAATTACTATGTCATTTGGTTTTGCTTAGAGGTTTTTCTTTGTTTAAAGAGAGGGTATATGATCTCATTTATTATAGTTATCTAACCTTGTATCTCTACTAATTCTTACCACAGTGCTCTGCATACTGTAGGTAGTTAATAAAAGTTTAATAACACTTCCTATGAAAAGGAAGTATTATTAAAAAAAACAACCAAAATGTCAATACCACATTTAAAATATTACAGAGGAGAATGGTGGAAGAGTATCAAGGAGATCAACAAGCAGTATCAATCCAGAAAACAGTAAAAAGCAGTTGAGGAGAAATGAGCCTCCAGAGTGACTGGAATGAAATCCATCTAAGCCAGATAATCTCAAGAACATTTTTGTAGAAGGCAGAATAAGAGGGTAACAAATAAATGTGCAATGGAATATACCCACTGGTATTTTTATAGTGATATATTGTCTTTACTGGTGATAATGCAACCTCTACATTTAGATTCTGCAATCTCAGTATCTGAAGTACTTTGGGAAGAAATATTAATGGCAAGTAAAAAGATAAAATCAGAAAAAGTAGTTGTACCTAATCAAAAAGATACAGAAAAAAAATTGGGCTTCAGGAAAAACAATTTTAAAGTTACTTAGTATTAATTCTCAAGATAAATCAAAGAAAAGATTCCAAAAGGATGGAAAAGAGATGGTGCTTTAAAATAATTAGCAGATCAAAACTGCCTTGAAGACTCTTCCCAGATAAGATATCACCAGATAAGATATCACCCAGATATCTGGAAAGATATCTTCCCAGATAAGATATCACCAAGGTATACCTTGAAATCACACAGGACACTATGACAGATGTGGTGGCTGTGGAGATAATTATTCAATGATCCAATGTATATTTATATCACATTACATATACATTAGGTGGTATAATAGAGGAAGTCCTGTATGAGATCTGAACAAATAGATTTCCTATTGATGGCAAATTTCTTCAAAAAAGTCTATTCACTTATATTGAATTTATTGCATCAAGTCCCAGAACAATAATAAGGTATCCTCAGCAAAATCCAGAGTAACATATAAGAGGTTTATATAACTACCCATACTAGAAAAACAAAGTTGATTTATAAAAAATAAAACAAAAGCTAACAAAACAGCTTTTTTATATTGCTCAGATCTTGGAATAAAGCTAGAAAATAATCCACGGAGTTCATCCATGGATGTATGTGTATATAATAGACAGATGCTGTGGAAAGACAATGAGTCAGGCCCAGAATTAAGTAGCATTAGCTGACTGGGAAGGATCACATTTGAAAAATTATTAAGTTTTTTCAAATGATCCTGAACCATTTGTTTCCATAAAGACCTTTCTCTCTAACTTCAATATTCTCTTGGTGATGCTATATAATTGTGAATCTTGGAATTAAAACTCCAAACACCTAAAATAACAATGGAAAGATACATGGCAAACATAAACAGGCTGCCACATTACCAATGATGACTTGCATGTTAGAAGTGTAGTAAAAGATATTATTTAAGGCTTATCTGATCAGAAAGGGAGGTTGCCCAGTCAAGTAATGGTAATGAGATGACAGATGAATAACCCAAGGAGTACACTGAACTATTAAAAGAATATTTACATTAAGATATTAAGAGAACAAAAGGAAGGCCTTCAATACATTGGGTAGAACCTCTATGGATAATTCACAGGAAAACATGAACAAGAATCATCTAAGATGGAAAAGCATGGAAGGACTTCAATTTGTAGTGAAGGAGGGAATACTTTGTATCAAAGTGAGTACTTTGATAAAACCATGGAACCAGTAAGATAGCAAGGCAAAATTTAGTCCATATGTTATAACTTTAACTAAATGGAAGTGGCAGGGGGAAGGGGGAAGGCAGGGACACATTTCCTGGCAATATAATACTCAATAGGATACTACTGTTGTCCTTCCCCCACTTTAGGTGACAAGACAACTCTTGCCCATCCATATTACCTTAATCTACCTAGTATCTATGACTCTAAGAAAATGATCGATAACAATATTTTACTTCTTAGAAATGATTCTTTAGGGTTAGAATTGATATACACTGAGAGAGCTATAATAGATGAGCTTTCATTTCCTGTTTATTCTCTATTTCTTTTGTGGATAAAGAAGAGGATTAAATCTCTAAGACTGCAATTAAGCACTTATTATAAAGACAAAATTATCTTACTCCCCCCTACCCCCCACATCCCACACCAAGGAATGTAAAAGATTTATATTACTGACCTGTTGCCTCTCTGACAACTTTGATATCAGTAGGGGATCCAAGACCCGAACGTAGTAATATATAGCTGACAATCTTCCGGTAGAGGCTCTCTAATTCTTCTCGAGAACGGGCCCTATTATCAGTGATTTCTCTGCTAACAATGCTTAATCTGCATTCTAGCACTCGATGATGTTCGTCAAGAAATTCCTCTGGAAAAGGACAAAGAAAACATCTTTCACATGACTAATATTTTAGTTCCTATTTTCACATAAAAAAAGTATTGCTTGGGGGAAACTGGCTTGGGGTGGCATTTTTACTTCATGACTAACATCATGTTTTCTTAATCCTTATATCTTAAAATAAAAACAAACCATAGTGTCAAGGTGAAGTGATTACCAGATTATTCTTCACAGCAATTTAACTGATGTATTTTGGCAAGATAATCATGGTTCACATTTGTGTAGCATTTTATGACATGTAGAAGACTTTCCTTATAGTACCCTCCATCGAGTAGGTAATTGTTATTCTGTTGAGTAGAATGTTATTACTCACATTTTAAAAGTGAGGAAACTGAGGTGCAGTTAAGAGTTAAGTAATTAGCTCAAAGTCACATGGCTAAAGCATCTGAGTTGAGTGTTGAACACAGGTCTTCTGACTCCAATTTCATGGCTTATTGTACTATAAAACATGGTGGATGCCCGCATACCAGACTCAAAACTCAAATAACAAATAATATAAAATAACAATAAAATCTCTAATAAAAAGACAATCTCCATGGAATACCAATAAGAATACAATATCACATCATTCTACTTTTGTCATTTGTCCAAGCCATGCAATATATGTGGCAAGAAACTTAGGCCGTGGCATGACTAATCATGCCTTTGGCCAACTTCATAATTTATGGTACTTATTATCATAAATGAATCAAAGATCATGGAAATATGGGATTTTAGAGCCAAAAGGGACTTTAGAGGTTATGTGTTTTAACTCTTTAATCACTGAGATCCTGAGATTATAGGATTATGACAGTGGTGTGTTGGTAAATGTTTAACAACTAGCTCTTTGGGAAAAAGTTGTACTCATGACACATTTTTAAGTTTAATCTGCATTATTAACATTTTCTCTATCACTTTCTTAAGTCTAGGCAATCAACAAAATAATAAATCAAGCCCAATTTGCAGCATTTGCCAATTTCTAAAGTATGAATATTCACACTGAAAATTTAACACTCAGCTCTTGCAGGTATAAGTCAGCTCCAGCACACCCCAGATCTATACTTTGAAGGCACCTCAGAGGCAATTTAATCCAAAACCTCTCATCTTAAAGATGAGAGAACTGAGGCCTAGGAAGTTTATAATTCTCACATTTTACAGATGAGGAAACAAAGGAGAAGTGACTGATTTGTTCAAGGTCGCACAGACAGTGGCATATACAAGACTGGAAATCAGATCTCTTGATTCCCAGTCAAGTACTTTTCTCATAATACCATGATGCCCCCAAATTAAGCATTCAGTCCCCTACACTATCATTATGATGGCAGTTATTGACAAGGTGGAAGCAGCATGGCTGCTGGCCTCAGAGTCATAAAACCTGAATTCAAGTCCCCCTCTTGGTATATAATGGCTACATAGCTACAGGCAAATCACTTTACCCCTCAAAACCCCAGGCAATTATCTAAGTTTTTAAGTTCCAGAGCAAGTATTGGTCTGCTTTAGCCAACCGGGTTTTCACTTGAGTATTTCTCTCTACCATTAAAATCACAATCTAATTCTGTACCACCACCACCACCCACAAATTATTAACATCCAACTGTGTCATACTTCTTTTCACTCTTGCTACCAAAAACAGCTGGTTCTTTGGCTATTCTAAATAGTACCACCTTGCAAATGCAAAGAAACATCTCATTTGTAACCAGATTTATTCCATGATCACTTTTCTTCAGTTAGATCATTTAAATGATAAAGTCATTGGAAAATAATCCAAACAAGGAATACATTAAATTAATATAAATTAACTAACATAAATGAACACAAATCTGAGAATCATAGAATGTTAGAGCTGGAAGGAATCTTAGAGATCATTTCCTCCAAAATCTTCATCTTATAAACAGGTTCATGAGATTAACTCCCAGTCCAGGTGCTTCCCACTAAACCAATCATTTCCTCTCCCAACATTTCCTTTACAAACCAGTGTTCTTTCCACTAAGCCATATTTTAATCAGAATTTCCACTGTTGGGACAATTTTCATTTGTAAGGAATATTTTCTATTCTTGTGAAGTGACGTTAGTCTTTCAAAATAAAAGCCCACAAAGATAAAAGAATATTTTCAATTAAAGCATAAGTGAAAATTTCATGATAATGACATTCCATTTAATAGTACATTATTATTATAATTATAGCACTACTTTTTAACACTAAAAGAGGTACCTGATGTTTCTTTTTGTTAATATTTCCCACATCATTACATACCTTCAAATTGGAAAATGTTTATAGAAGACCAAATAATTTTTTTTTGATTTAAAGCTGTTACAAAGTGAAAAAGAAATTATGTTTCTACTACCTATTATCTAAGGGAATATGAATAGCTAAGGAAATGATAACTTAGATATCAGTGGGTACCGTGAAAGTAGGTGGATACACTTCATGACATTCATAGTTTATGTGTCTCAAGTAGGCAGGATGCCACATCTATATACAAGCATGAGACAAGAGAGCTATAAGAAAGAAGACAAATGACTGAGGCACTTGGTCCCAGTGAGAACGGAGGGCAGGAATAATTTTTCTGTGATCTGCAAAAAACTCTACTTCAGTTTCTGCCATATATATGTATGGGTAAAATGCTAGGTTCTTTGTGCTCTTGAGGAGAAAGAGGCCAAAAGAAAACATTTCTACTTTTCAGATTATAAGAGAGAATTGTGTTCCTTGAAAGAATTGAAATAATGGTTCAAGGGAAAAAAAATGAAGAAAAAAGATTCAAAGAAATAGAAGGGAATTCTCACCAGGAGGGTAGAAAAATGGGACACAGAAAAGAAAGACCGCTGGACATTTGAAGGAATCTAATAGGGATGGGGCACTTCCTTTGAGAGAGGAACTATTGTGTGTAGTCATTGTCAAAGAGGACCATGACATCAGGAAGGTGATAACATGACTTACAAATTGAATTGGATTTGAGCAAAGGAGGGATGTGTAAGAATAGGGGAAACAATGCTAGACAATCATTCCTGTGGCTCAGTGGATGAAGTGCTCAGCCTGGAATCAGAAAGACCTGAGTTCAAATCTGGCTTCAGACACTTACTACCTGTGTGATCCTGGGCAAGTCATTTAACTTCCCTCTGGTTCATCTTCCTCATGTATAAAAAGGAGATGATAAAAGTATCTAAGTATTGTGAGGATCAAATCAGATAATATTTGCAAATCACTTAGGATAGGACTTATTAATGCCTCTCTGCTTGCCTTCCTTTTTGCCTGCCTGCCTTCCTTCCTTCTCTCCCTCCCTCCCTCCTTCCTTTGAAAAAGATCTAAAGGTTTTTCAGTGGTCTGCAAGCTCCATGTGAGTTAATAGTGATGTGGCAGCAAACAAGCTAATGCTAGCCTAGGCTACATCATGAAGGGAAGAATAATGTGGAGAACAACGGAGGTGATTGTTCTGCTATCCTCTGTAATGCTCATGTCATACTTGTGTTCGTTTCTGAACATCACATTTGGGGAAAGACAGATGAGCTAGAATTCATTCAAAAAAGGGTGACCCAGATGGTGAGGGGGCTGTAGAGCACGCCCGTGTGAGGATCAATTAAAGGAACTGAGGACGTTTACCCTGCAGAAGAATTTGGGGTGGAGAGCATTATTGCCTCCAAGTATTTAAAGGGCCAGTATCGAGAAGAGTGGTTATAATTGCTCAGTTTGATCCCAGAGGGAAGAATTAGTTGCTGTTGGTGGAAGGTGCACAGAAGCATATTTAAGATAAGATAGAAGAAAAAGCTTCCTCACAAAACTAGGAGGGGCTGACGCAAGATGGTAGTGGGTTCACCTTTACTGGAGGTCTTTTAGCAGAATCTGGACAATACTTTTGGAGGAATCCTGTAAAAAGCACTTTTGGTCATATACAAAGTTGAACATGATGATTCTCGAAATATCATCCAATTCTTAGATTCTATAATTCTATTTTACAATATTCTGTTCTATAATATAATTCTATAATGTATTATATATAGTTTAACAGAACATTATGAAAAATGGGTATCAGACACATTACCTCGATTTGTGTAATTCATATCAAAGTAAACTTGCATCTTAATTGTGTCCAGGGATGGATGTTTTTTGTCCAGTAATCTATCAACACATATCTAGGGAGGAAAAAAAAATTGCATGAGTGTCTCTGAACTACACTTTTTGAAACATATGTGATTTTTCTCTAAATAGAAAAGTTCACAACTTCAGATCTTATCTTTCTAGATTAAGTTGTATGTTAACACAAAGGAAAACAAGAAATGACTCTATTATTGGTGAATAATGAATTATTTCACTAATTTGTTTATGTGTCTATTTTTTTTTACAGTAGGCTATAAAGTCTTCCCTTACAACTCAGGTGAATGGAAAAACACACCTTCCTGAGTCTGAGAAGTCTCCTGTGATGTCTTGATTACATTCTCCATTGAATTCCTGTGTAACTGGTCAGCTACCGTCACAGTCATTTTACCAGTCCATAGAATGTGAGAAACTACTTTTCCATGAACAGAAATCAGCCCTGGGGTATGCCAGATCTTGTGATTTCTATAGCCAAATCACTTTAGCAACAAAATCTCCAGATCTCCACCTTAATGCCCCTTCCTTGACTTCTACACCATCTCTGCACACATGTCATATGCTTCAGGCAGAGTGCATGTATTCAGCCCTCTTTTGGTACCATTGGTTGAGAAGAAAGTGGAAAAAAGTCTTCTCCTGTGTAAAACCTAGACAAATTTTTCTGCCTGCTTCTCAGACATCCCATGAAGGTCAGACTCAGATTTATAATATCTTAGAAACATAGGTGAGACACCTAATCTGTTTTTACAAAATGATTAAGAGTTAACATGAAAGAAATCAAAGATGTCTTGATTCTTTATTTCTTCAGTTTCCAAAGTTGGTTTCCAGGCATATCCACTTCATTTCTAAACTTTGATGATTATTTTGTTTTGATTTCAGCTTTCCCCTTAGAAAACAAGCAGTATCAACCTGAATCATAAAATTATATTGATTGAAAGAATAGCAGATCATAATGCAATTTAGTTTGACAATTTTTTAACATTAAATATTATATGAATGTCGAGAGATATTAACATTATGCTATTAGGTTGATATTAAAGTAATAGTAAAACATCTTTATAAGGTAAGACAGAATGAGAATATGCCCCCAAACTTGAGAATTTAAGTCATAATCACCTTAACAAGTTTCTGAACATCAGATCTTGTGAGGTTTCGATCCATGTTGAAGCCATTGCTTGGATCCAAAACAACAGCTTTCACCTACAGGATAACAAAAAAGCCTTTAATAAATGACATGATTATGATGAAATCTGTTTATTATGTTTCTTGAGAGACTGGGGTTTTGTCATTCACACATAGTCTATTAAAGTCCTACAAAGTGCAACGTACTGAAAGTTGAGGGGGAGACACTCAGATAAATAAGATATCAACCTTGCTCTTAAAGAATGTAAAATCTAGTTAAGATAGATAAGACCTGTACACATATAAATATAAAACAAGTAAGAATATGATAAGCATATAAGAGGGTCATAAGGTACAATGAGATCAGATGAGGGAGAAATCATGGAAAATCAAGGATAACATCATGGTGGCATTTGAGTGAAACCTTGAAAAATGGGTTGGATACAATAGGCATTGTACAGTAGGGAAACATCAAGAACAAAGAAAGACACACTCTGTGGACTTTGCCAACATGCCTGATTTGCCTTCTCCCTCTGTTCCTACAGCATCCTATTCTCAATGGTGAGTTTCTCCTGGAACCTCCATTTTGAGTAGGTACCCAGACTAGCCATCCTTCATTCTTCAGATTAAGTCACAATTCCCAACCCCCCACTACCAACTCCTTACCCCTAACCTTCCCCTGCCTTTCAGCTCCTTGACAGCAAGGAATATTTTTGTTTTTCTTGTTTGTTTGTTTTTGCTTATCACATGTATTCAGGGAACAAGAAGGAGTAATCCAATAATCCAGTGCTGGAGCACAGAGTATATATAAGAGAGTAGTGTGAGATAAGGCTGAAAAAGTAGGTGTGGGGATAAGTTGTGAAGTACCTTGAATACCAGGGTATAAATTTGGTCTTTATTCTTGTTATAACATTTGACTCTTGATAAATAGAGGCTAATTATTCAGTTGGTATATTATTCAGAACTATGGCTTCTCTACCCATATTTATACTATTACAAGGTAGAAAGAGGAAGGGATAAAAATAAAATCTGATAATCTATCTTTAAATTAATATTAACTCAGGAAAGTTGGGTAGTGAAAGAGGGTAAAAATTCATGTCTAAAATTGGGATTGTGGGTTATTTGTATATTTCATTTATTCATGTTTTTATTATTCATAGATAACTGGAACACGAACACTGAGTCAATGAACATTTAAAAAAATAAGTAAAATTTCTTGTGAAAGAACATAACCTAGCCAATCAACAGTCATTTATCACTTATTATGGGTCAGGCACTGTTCTAAGCACTGGAAAAATAAAGAATGACAAAAATAGTCCCTGCAACAATTATTAGATGGCAATCCAAATTCATAAAATCTTTTTTAAAAAATCGGTTTGTAAATACATAATTTATATACTTTCAAGATGTTTCTTTCTTTCATATCCCTCCTCCATATCCCCGCTGTTTAATACATTTTAAACTGAGCAAGATCTAGGAACATATAAAGTTTTAAAGCATAATTGAATAAAATATTAATACTAAAAATGTTAATTTTATTCCTACCATAAAAGCCACAAGAGTTTCAGAAACAGTTTCTCCATAGTGTGCACATTCTTGTCCTATTTCTCGAATAATATTCTTTATAACACATTCAGCTTGACTGTAAGCCATTCTGGTAAAATAAAAAATTCTAGTTTTAAATTTTATATTTAAAAATTTCTTCATCTTCAGTTTTCTCTCCACAATAATATTTTAAAAGAACAGCATCAATTATATACTCGCCATCCTCACTAGCTTTTAATAAATAGTTTTATTGATGAGGAAACAACATTTCCAGAAATTTGGACCATAAAGGACAAAATCATTTCTTCCTATTGCTTAAATGATAAGTGATTATCATAAAATTCTTTTGAAGCATGTTACTCTATTTCTTACGCAATAAATACATATGATAATTGACACAAAAGCATGTAATCTAGGGAGGAGTTGCTGGGAAACCAAAGGAACTTGTATAAAAGAAAGAGATACTTTTTAAAAGATAAAAAATAAAAATCCTACAACAATCTCTAATATCACATTTAATAATACTAATAGCATTTATGTAGCATTCCCGCAGGAGTTCAAGGATGCCTCCATCTCCATACAGGAAAAGGAAATAGATTGTCCTGTGACAATCACAGGGGGAGTCTCTCTCTTAGTCATTGCTGGCAAGATTCTTGCCAGAGTCCTCCTTAATAAGCTGATCCTTCATCTGGAAGATGGTCATCTACCCGAGAGCAATACAAAGACACTCTCACCATCTCTCGGAAGGATTTTGGAATTGATTGTGAGACAAGGGAGACGCTGGCAAAGGACCACCTAGCATGGCATGCTTGCATCAAAGAAAGTGCTGTATGTACTCTATGAGCAAAGCAGAATTGCAGTAGCTTAAAAGAAACATGAGACAAGCACAAATTTGGACGTATCTCCACTCCAAATATTCACACGGACTATTTGTGTCTGATCTGTAGTAGAGTCTTCTGAGCTCGTACCGGTCTGATCAGCCATAGTCAGACACACTGCACCTTGACCCCTACATAGTGATGTCATTTTGGTCCTCTTTGAGGACAAGAACAAAGGACAACAACCATATAGCACTTTAAAATTTGCAAAGCATTTTACATATGTTAAATTATTTTATATTAATGAGGAATTAGGAGAAATGAATAGATGGAGCTTTTAGGACAACTTTGACAATTCTAACTTAGCTTTTCTTTCAAATTCTTCTAAATTCTCACGTTCAGCATATTCAGAAAGTCAGCATGCAAGTTAGTATCTAGACTACTGGTCAAAATGTGAAGCATAAGATTGAAATGCTCCATGAAAATTATTATTCCCAGGGGTAAAATCTCTAGATGCTCATTCACAAGTTAGATGAATCCCATGGTGGAGGTGGGGGAATTAATAAAGGCTACTAATACCCATCTTTCCAATATCTTCAGGATAAGCCCCTTAATATTGTGTTGTCACCAACACGGCATTCCTTTCTATATGTTCAACCTACTCCAACTGCTCTTAGGATCACAAATTTAGAGCTGGAAGGTACCTCAGGGACCATTTATTCCACTCCCTTCATTTTACAGATGAGGAAACTGAGACACAGGGAGAAGAAGTGACTTGCCCAAAGTCACACAAGTAGTGAACCTCAGAGGTGGGATTTGAACCAGGTCCTGTGATTTCAGACTCAGTGCTTTTTCTGTTAGCACCGTTTAATTACAAAATATTGACATCCGTCTAATAAATATAATTGTTCACATTACTCATGTTAAGGAAGAGTGGTAAAGTGTAGTCCATGGCATCTGTCAACTCCATACTCTCCCTACCAACACAGATCCCAAGTTTTCTTAGTTGCTTTTCATAAGTCGCTTTGACCTTCCCACCCCCACCCAAAATCATCACCTGATGACCAACCTTCTGGTCATGAGTCTTTTTAAACTTAGCTCCATCTTCAGGGAATAGACCATAGCCTGTGGCCAGCTGTTCATAAACTCTTTTTGGAAAAAAAAAATTTAAATTAATAAGCATTATTTTCTCTCTCTCGCCCATCTTCCCCCATGGGTGGGGGGAGGAGAAGCAAAGACAAAACCTTTGTAACAAATATAGTCAAGCAAGATAAATTCCCACATTGGTCATATCCAAAACAATATGTTCATCCTGTACCTTAAGACCATTATTACCTCTTCACCTATATAATATGGTATAATGACTTGCATCAGGGGAATATATCAAGGATCTGTGATTTAGCACTGTTAATAATACCTCCACTGATATAGCTCAAAACCTCTCTTAGTACAAAGTTCTCAAGAGTTAGTCTGGCCATTTTTTAAAAAATTTTTATAATTTCATCACCTTGTATCTAACTTGGTAATGATCTTCTAGGAATGTTAGAGACTGGATCTCTAAGAGCAGACAGTTCATCACCAGATTCATAGTTGAAGCCCTTTAGGCTTGGCAGGAACTGTAAGACTGTGCCTTTCACTGGGATGGCTTTTGAGAAACCTGGGCCACCCTTCTGCTATGAAGGACCAGAGGTTTTCAGTCAAAGATGTTGCCTCATAGACTATAAAATTCTTAAGAATTGTGAGGTTAACATTGTTTTCCTTAAGTGTTTTCCTGATTTTATATTTATCAGGGTTAGGTGCATCACAACTGCCAACCCATAGGCAGAAATGTCACATGAAGGAAATAGTGCTGGATCTGTAACCTTCTGACTTCCCTGCTCTGTTGTTCATGTCTGGCCTAGTGTTGCTCAAGCTCTCTAAATCAGTTTCCTTATCTGTAAAATGAGGGCGTTGAATTTTCTGCTCTAAATCCTGTAACCTCTGTCAATCCCTATAAAATGAACAAAGTATTGCCAATCTGTTTAATACTACTCATGAATGAAATATCCCCTGACTTCCTTCAGACACTTGACTAGGACAAGTAACTACAAATTGTTTTCACTCACGACCCAAGCCGAGACCCAGGGCATCGGAATTGTAATGGCACAAAGAATCACAGACTCTGGAACTAGAATTCAAGTTTCTGGAGGTTAGTCCTCTTCCTTTCCCCCACCCTCCCTTTGCATCCCCTACTCTCCTCTTTCCTCCCTTTCTATCCCTTCCACTCTTCTGCCCTCCCCTCTTGTCCTCTTGGATTCCCGTTCATCTCCTCCCCTTCTCTGCCTTCCCTTCTCCTCCCATCTTCTCCCCTCTTTTCCCTTTCCCTCCCCCCCCTCCCCCCATCTTTGTAACACTGTGCTACTTCATCTGTCTTGTTTATGTTCTGAATCTTACTACCTGGGTGACTTTGGCAAAGTCACTTCACTTCTGGGTCCTCATCTGTAAAATGATCTGTTTGGCCTAGATAACCACTGAGGTGTCTTTCAGCTCCAGATGCTATGTATTTTCTTCTCTGGAGTTCTTTTAAAAACTGATTTAGAGCTGGAAGGAGCTTCAAAAGCCCTCTAAGCCAACCCCCCTTATTTCATGGATGAAGAGACTGAGGTCCAAGGAACATAAGTGATTTTACCAAGGTCATACAGTTAGTTACCAGCTAAGACATTTTATACACACACACCCCTTTCCATTTTGCAAGTAATTCACATGTTAGTTTGTTTGATCCTCACAACAATCCTGTGAACTATCACTAGTCTCATTTTGTAGGTGAGAACATTGTGACTGAGGTTAAGTTTGAAGACAATGTAGGAACTTACTACATGCTTGTTTAATTGATCGGGATGGAATCCCGGGGATCATCATTTTGCAAACTAGGAAAGCTAGGTCAAGAGAGGTGAAGAGGTTTGCCTTAGGTCCCCCAGGTAGGAATCAGGTGGAGTCCTCCAGGATTCGCATTGACCCCAAACCCATCGCGGACCATTTCCCTGCTCAGAGGTGGCTTAACTTGTCCTTGCAGTTTCCTATGTGGGGCTCAATCGCCAGCTCACCCCTTCCGGGTAAACTACGTTCCCGCTGCCCATGGGGTCCCTGACCTCAAGGCACTGGGCTAGTCCCCGCGGGGAAACAGATGCCAGGCAGGCCGGACCTGCTCAGCCCTAGGACCCCGCACCCCAAGCAAGGAACGCATTCATCTCCGCCTTTGCACTGTGCCCGGCATCCTCCACAGCCGCTGCCCAAATCTACCTGCAATTGGTCTGAAGGACGCCCACCTGGCAGCCCAGAGTCGGTTCCGGCCTCTGCCTTTCTCTGCACTGTTGTCCTCCCCTTCTGGGGTTACCAGGGAGACCGAACGCGGCCCGGGAGTGGGCGGGGCTCAGCCTCGGGTTCTTTCTTGGGTAGCCATCTCCAGTCGTCTTGATCTATATCTTGCCCCTGGACCCAGATGGCTCCCGGGGAAAGTGAGGTTGGTGACCTTGAATAGCCCTGCCTCACTTAAATCCAATTTACTTGTAAGACATGGTCCTCTTCACGAACAACTACTGCTGGTGCCAGGCCCAGGAGAGATGGAGCCAGCAGAATTCTTACATTTGACTCCTGAGTTGGAAGGGACTTCATCGTGGGGGCAGAAGATCATCGATTTAAAACTGAAAGGGATCTTGGAGGTCATCAATTCCAACTTTTTCATTTTACAGCTGAGGAAACTGAGACACACATTGTTATTCAGTCGTTTTCAGTCATCACTGTGACCCCATTTGGGATTTTCTTGGCAAAGATACTGGGATGATTTGCAATCTCCTTGTTCAGCACTTTTCATATATGAGGAAACTGAGGCAAACAGGGTTAAGTGACTTGCCCAGAGTCACACAGCTAGTAGGTGTCTGAGGCTAGATTTGAACTCAGGAAGATGAGTCTCCCTAACTACCTAGCTACCTAGAAGGTTTTGTACCTGCATTGGTCAAAGAGTTTCCTCACCTGGGAGTTCCCTATAACACTGAAATAACAGGTCTAGTACCTACTCTTTATCCCTAATAAAGGACAAGAAGACAAATGCATTATTCAGAGTGTTAAAAAGAGCAGTGCAGGATATTAAGAAAAGGAAAAGTTATACTATGCATGAAAGACACCCTGGAAATGAAAACAATTTCTCTAACTAGAAAGGAGAACTCTTTAAAAAAAAAAACCTAAATTCATTTTCTTTTTGGCTAGTTTTATTGGATTTGTAGAATAGTTAAAAACTTTAATATAGTATATTCAGATTTCTCCAAAACATGTGACACAGTCTCTCATGATTTCCACGTGAACAAAGCACTGTACTGAGCTACAGAGTTACAAAGAAAAGCAAAGAACAAAACAAAAAGTCCCAGGGAAAAACAAAAATTAGATGGCAATCCAAATTTACAAGATCTTTATAAAAAGCCCAACAATGTTTGTAAATACAAAATTTATATATCTTAAAGATATTTCTCTCTTAAATTCCTCCCTCTCTTATTATTTTAATATATTTTCAATTGGAGGTCTTCAGGAGTATGCCACACTCCTTTGTCTTCTCTCTTGTTCTGTTTAGTATTTCTATTGATAATTTGGATGGAGAGGTAGAATGCATAGTTATTATATTTCTAGATGGCCTGAGACAGAAAGACAATGTGCTGGATGCCAAAACTGAGATTCCGACTAATTTAGAAAAAAACTGGAATGATGGGTAAAGTTAGCAAAATGAAATTCAAGCAACATAACAAGTCTTGTACTTAATTTTTCCCACCTAAATCAATTGCACAAATAGAGAATAAATGAATGAATAAACACATTAAAAAAATTTATTAAACTCTTATTATATAAGCATTGTGTTAAACCCTAAAGATACACATAAAAAACAAAGTGGCCCCTGCTCTCAAAAAGATTATATATAAAGGGTCAGCATCAGGGCAGGTGGCAAAGGCCAGGCGGTCTGTAGGTGAGAAAGGCAGAGCAGACAAAGATAGCATCTCATATGAGAAAGAGCTGGGGGTTTTAGTTAACCACAAACTCAGTAAGAACCAGGAGTGTGACTTGGCAAAAATCAAAAACAAGAACAACAAAAAACTTATTGCAATCTTCAACTACATTGATAAAAATTAGTGTCCAGATGAGAAGTGACGTCTCTGAAGAATTGTAAACAATTCTGGTCGCCATGCTTTAAAAGAGATACAAGCAAACTAGAGATGGTGCAGAGGAGAGGAGCTGAGGATCCTGAGAAGTTTAGAAACTGCCAGATAAGAGGCAGCTAAGTGGAACAGTGGATAGAGGACTGGCCCTGGATTCAGGAGGACCTGAGTTCAAATGTGGCCTCAGACACATAACACTTACTAGCTGTGTGACCCTGGACAAGTCACTGAACTCCATTGCCTAGCCAAAAAAAAAAAAGAAAAAAAAGAAAAAGAAACTGCCATATGTAAAATGGTTGAAAAACCTGAGGGATAATGATACTGAGGAAATATACTTTAGGCTTGATAATTGTCTTCAAGAATTCACAGGGTATGAGTGCAGAAGTAGGGTTAAATGTACAGTGTGTGATTCCCCAGTAAAGAACTAGGATCAATTAAATGTTGGAATTTACAGGAAGGTAGTTTTGGCTCAATGTTAAGAATCTTCTGAATAATTAAAGCGATCAAAAAATGAAACAGGCTGTTTAACAAAACAGTGAATTCCCCAGGCTGTAATTGTTTAAGCAGTGCCTGGATGACCATCTCTTAGAGATGCTGTCCAACAGATTTATGCATTGAGAAGAAGGATGGATTCCAGACAAGCTCTCCAAGTCTCTAGGATGGAGCCTTTGTTCTTCTCATTTATAGTTAGGATCCCATTAGTTCAAATAATGAATCTTGAGAAGTGGTTGAATTATTCAGATTCACACTGCATACTTCCATTGGGCTGGAACCAAAGATCATATTTTACATAATTGTAACATCTAATAGTGAGAATTCAAATGCCTGTAATTACTTCACAGGATTTGTTGATCAGGACCTAACTGTATTTCTAAGTAGGTATTGGTTTAGGATTGTCTCTCACAATTATGAGAATAAAAATGAAAAGCTTCTAAGCCCTTTCTAGAGAGTTTTTGCTATTCAGTTGTAACTGATTTATTTGTGATCCCATGGACCAACTGACCATGAGGTTTTCTTGGCAAAGATACTAGAGTGGTTTGCCATTTCCTTCTCCAGTTTTATGCAGGCAGGGGTTAAGTGGTTTGCCCTGGGTCACACAGCTAGTAAGCGTCAGAAGTCAAATTTGAACTCTGGTGTTTCTGACTCCAGGCCCAGTGCTCCAACCACTGAGCCTGAGAATAGGATGGTGCAAATAAGATGCAACGGCCCCCAAATCTTCCCCCACTCCCTGCTTAATGTCTAACATTTTAGCCTCAGACCTTCATCCTTTGGGCTTAGGGTTTGGTCCCTGGTTAAAAAAAAAAATCAATCAATAAATAATTACTGAGTGCCAAACTAAATTCTGTGAGGGATACAAAGAAAAATGTTATGGTCAAGAAGCTTACAATGTAGTTGTGTGAAAGAAGACATCTATATAATTATAATTATATAGATATAATTATATATAATTATAATTATAAAAGTAAAGATGTGGTAAGTACCGAATGAATGATACAGAGAATAGTTGCTATGAGTTCAAAGGAGGGGCAAAGTGTAAACTAGGACAGTGTAGGAACTTAATAAACGTTGATCTATTAATTATGAATTAATTATAATTATTTATAAATTGTGCATATAAATTACATAATTTATATATAAATTATAAATTAATTATAAATGCTAGCCCTCTGGTCCTGACCTTAACCTAATCTTGTTGATCCAAGAAGTCTGAACTAGTACAGATGACGTTCGGGAAAAGGAGAGGGTTTGGAAAAAGAATACCTCCGATGCTGGCTCCTTCCATTCATCTCAGTTCAAGCCTTGGTCCCCCTCCAAGACTGGGACCTAGAGGATTCATTCAAACAGTACCCTGAGGTTATATTGATATGGGACAGTAAATTGAAGGTACTAAAGATTATTCAGGAAAGGAAATAAAGCATTTTCAAGCAAAATATTGCCAGAGAGAGGAAGCTTTGGAAGTTTTATTGTTCCTTTGTGGGCAATTGGGAGTGGATACTGATTTATGGATTGAGGCTGACTTTTATAAATCAGGGGAATTAACCAAGGACCCCCTTTTACGAGACCATTTTGATGCCTGTACAGGCAGGATAAGAGAACTGTATCTCTGTTCAGGTAGATTTAGATGGAAATCAGGCAAGCTTGGTCCTTTAGGCTCAATTCCCTGTCCACTCTATTCCAAGGTAGGTTTGGAAGTGTTCATTATCTGGAAGAGCTGGGAATTTTTGACTGGCTATATAACATTGATTGGCTGAATAAATGAACTCCAGACCCCTTACGAACAAGCTGCTATAAAGGCCATCACTAAACTCTCTTGTCTCTAGTGGGATTGTTGAGCTAAGATTATGTCTATCTGCTCCACTTCAGATATTTGCAATTGAAGGATATAATGTTATATTTTAAGGGTCAGAATAAAATGCACTTTCTTTGGTCCTGAGCAGTGCTATCCTGGATTGAAAGGGTAACGGTTGGCTTACTGCTTGCCAGCTAGGTTCCCTCCCACTGGACACAAAAGACAATCATGGATAGTGAGCAAACATCCTTATCCATGCAAGTAGTAAAATAGAAATCTGGAGTAAACTATAGATTAGTGTAGACCATGGACAAGTGGGCTCTTTCATTCAGGAGCAAAATAAAATCTCAGCTCAACTAAGGAGAGAGTAATCTCACTGAAGAAATCTACTCTTAACCATTCCTGGGGTGCTGGCACTGAGAATCAAAGGACATGTTACAGGGCCAACTTTCACAACATTCCTATCACTCTGGGGACTCAGATAACCATTTAAGAGTTTTGAACCTTTTCTCTCCAACTCCATTCCTCTGATTCTCCCTTGTCTATGGGTTTAAATCCTAGCTCTGACAATACTGGGTGATTTTGAGCAAGTCTCTGCAGTTACCTGGGCCTCAATAAGCTCTTCTATAAAATGAGAGGGTTGTTGTAAATGATCTCCAGGATCCCTTGCAGCTCTTCACCCTATAGTAAATGGTGGCTTCTAAGTACTACATTCCCCAACCAGGTATCATTCCAGGTCTTGATTAGAAAAGAGAGGAATAAAGCAGCAGAAGAAGAAAATGCTCTAGGCTGGAAGCCAGAAGCCAGGGCTCTGCCACTAACTATTTATGCGACCTTCAACAAGTCAACTTCTTCATGCCTCAATCTCCTCATCTGTAAAAGAAAGAAAACAATAAGGTAGGACTAGATGTCCCAGATTCCTCTGGTTTTAGCCTTTTATGATTCTAGGTGGAAGGGGAATAAAAGGAAATAGTTAGAAAGACTCATCAGCTTTAGAGTCAATTAGCTCCTACAACTTTCTAAAAGACAAAATTCCGCCCCCTTCTTAACAACTATATTTTATGTTTTCAGTCTTCACAAATTCAGACTTAAATCATATTAAATTGATTTTTAAACTGGTTTGGGTTTTTAAGTGGACTACGGAAATTATACATCTTTAATAAAAATGGTTTTTCACAAGAAGTAGAACAGGCACCAAAATTTAAAACACAAATAGGTTGTTATGGTGCTCTGAGTGCTTCCAAGTCTTTGAATTTTGATTGCTTATCCAAGCAAAAAAGAAAGTAGTTCTCTTTGGGTAAAATATTGCATGCAACATTTTCATTATACAAAGTGCTGTTTACACAATCAAAAAATAACTAGATTTTTTAAAAAATATTCCTAAAATTATACCATATGCAAATACAGGTTTGTTTTCTTTTCTTTTCTTTTGCTTTATGCAAAGGACATATTCCAGACGCTTGCTAACTAAATTATGTTTTAAATGTGTAACGGTAACTTGCCATGACAAACCTTGCGACTCCTTTTCTAACGAATTCTTTGGGAATGTGGATAACTACAGCCTAGTTTATCTGTTTTGTAAAGGGGAGCCCTTGTCATTGTAACTGTCTTAAGGGGAAGCCCATTTGTGTAACATATCCTGGCACCTCCTAAAAAGGTTCTGGTCTCACAGCAACCCAATCTTATCTTGAGGACCTAATCGCATCGGGTCAGTTCTCCTTCTTGGTTTCATCGACCCCATCCTGGAATTTTAGTTTGAGGAAATCTTCAAAATATCCTCATGAAACCTCTGAAATAAAGCTCAGGTACAGCTCATGTCTAGGTTTGCCCTAATGGGACTAACGAGGTCCCCAACTCCCCAAAGAACATTTCATGTACAATATGGTTATAGAGCATGGGAAAGCCATTATTTCTCACACACCCTTTCCTAAAAATGCCTAAGATGCAAAGGATTCATGAGCAGATACAGAAACACAAAAAGCATTCAACTAATCCATGACTTTCCTAGGAAGGTGAACATATGTTGGGGGTAGCTTCCTATGGACCTGCAAGGTCTGAGTAATCTGCTGAATTGCTAAAGTCCAGGTCTCTCTTCGCCCCCCTCCCCCAGCCCTATAGCTTTTGCCCATCGGCAGCAGGGTGATCTAATTGGTGATCATCTTCTCCAGAATCTTCCTGGAGGAAGAAAGTAGGCGCTAGATATTCCAACTCAGGAATTCTTGCAGGGGACAGTTTTTTCAACAAGGTTTTCTTCAAATTCTCTTCCCTCTCCCCCCTCCACTTAGTATCTTGTAACCTGTCAGCTTTCTGGGTCCTTTCAGCAAGGTGCTGCCTCCCTGGTCAGGAGCCTTTCCAGTGCCTCCAACCTTATGCCTTAATGCCCACCAGGTTGATTGGGGGAGCTCATCAAATTGATCCAAGGCTGTCAGTGTAAGTCCTATCTAAAACCCACCCCCTACAAAAAACCCTTCCTAATCCCCCTTAATGCTCAGTCTTTCTCTCTGTTTATCATCTCTGATATTCCTGCATATGTCTTTTTTTTTTTTATATAGTTATTTGCATGTTGTTTCCCATTGTCCCTGATCTTGGAGAGTAGGGACTTCTTTGTTTCTCTGTTTATTTTCTTCTGCCTTTCTTTGTATCCTTTCGTGGTTAACATATGATAATCACTTAAGATCAATTGAACCCCAATAAGCACCAAAAACCTGAATTAATCTTTTCTGAGTGACCTAAGAATGCCCCTTCCTGTTATCAGCAACTGCAGGACCAGATGGAACTGACCAGCATTCTTCTTGTTTGTGATCACTAAGGACAGGATACCTGGGACCAGACACTCTCTTGAATAGTGGGACTTTTCTTATCTTTGTATCCTATGGACATATGTTATGTAGGGGAAACACAGATATCCTAGATCTATAATCTCAATTGACACTTTGACATTCTCCTATTTTATTGTATTTACAACCTATTCAACTAAGAAACTTCCTTTCCCATGCTATACGTTAAAAAACATATGGAGGCTGCATTTTTTTTTTAAACCACAGACATCCTGAGTCAGTGTTTAAATGTCCTCCAAAAATTGCTTGAGTCAATCAGAGTTAAAGCTCTGATTCCATGTACATGCGCTAACTTAAGGGAATAAAACAATATGAATTTACTTATCACCTAGCTTGTTGTCTCTTTAACCAACTTTCAGGTCGACACATAGTACCTGGTCCATAATAGGTGCTTAATAAATGCTTGTTGATTGACTGAGTATTAAGGCAATTCTGGAAGAGCTATGAAGAGCCTTCAGTTTTTAAACTAAAAGAGCATGATAGAAGCCACTCTTCTCATCAGAAAAAGATAGCACTATAGCCAAGACTTCACCAGAAGCCAGAAGCTGGAAGCATAAAGCTCAACTGCCATATATGCCCAATGGATCTGGGCCTTGCTGTGACAACTGCTTTGTGCGACCCTGGCAAGTCTTTTAAACTCTCTCAGCCTCAGTTTCTTTATTTGCAAAATGGAATTAATGATAACATCTACTTCATAAGGTTCTTGTGAGGCTCAAATAAGACAATTTATGTCAATAGCTTTGCAAAACTTGGAGTGCTATATAAATCTTAGCTAATGTTATTCCTTCCCCATTCCCACTGATGAATCTCCTCTCCCTTATAACAAAGAAAAACAGTTACTCAAAAAAACAACTGATTCAGTGACTATGTCTGATAGTGTGTGCAAATGTTTTATTTGTGTTAGTGGTCTTCTGTTTTATTATTTGTTCTCTGTGATGATTGCTGGTTTTCTAGTTACTTAGATTTTGGCTTCATTTTAGTTATCTTTTCATTTATTATACTTATTTCTTAAATTATATATAATCTGCAGGTGTATATAATATGTATTATCTACACAGCTAAGTGGTGAAGTGGATAGAGTGCTGGGTCTGGAGTCAGGAGGACCTGAGTTCAAATCCAGCCTCAGACACTTACTAGTTGTGTGACCCTGGGCAAGTCACTTAACCCTGTTTGTCTGTTTTCTCATCTGTAAAATGAGCTAGAGAAGGAAATGGAAAACTACTCCAGTATCTTTGCCAAGAAAACCCCAAATGGGGTCACAAAGAGTTGGATAAAACTGAAATGACTCAACAACTACAATTTTTATGGAATTTGTTCCTTGGGCAAGGTTTTGTAGCTCTTGTACCAAGCTATTCATTCCCTTTCCAATTCTTTCTTCCATAGCTCTCATTTCTTTTCAATTTTTTCCTTTAGCATTCTTATTCCATGTACAAAAAATTTTAGATTCCCTTTTAAACACTTGCTTCATCTTTTCCATGACTTCTAGATGAATTTGTGCCTAACCTTTTCTTTCAGGCTTTGTTTGTAGTTGCTTTGGAGTAGACCTGAATAACTTGTAAACTTTTTCAGCTGCAGATAGGTTAGACTAGAGACAGACTGATGATGGGTGGTTGCTACAGGTCACGTGGCAAATAGGGGCGTGTGCAGTGGCAACCTTACATTTTTCAGGGCCCCCCAAAATCCTTTGAAGTCATTCTCTTCTTTTTCGATTTGTGTCTTAAGTGTCTCTGTTACCACAATAGCTATTTTGATGGTATTCTTTTTTTGTTTGTTTGCTCCTTCTTCTGGCTTACTTTTTGAATTCAGACTTTGTTAAGGCCAACCTCTGTGCACCTCTGCAAGGAAAGTCTGGGCTGGTGGCCCTTCTGTTTTTTTTCCTTGGGGTGCTGAGTACTGTGTTATTCTAGGATTTCAGGGATAGCTTAGGCTAGGGATCTGTACGCTTTCAGTGCTTCCAAAGTGTTCTGATACATGGCAAAGTCCGTTTGCTATCTCCCTGGTCTGAGCCTTGAAAGTTCCTGATATGAGTTTGGGCCTGAGCAGTAGGCCTTTGGACTTGCCTGTTTGGAGTCTCAATAGACTACTGATAGATTTAACTTCTATCAGCCAGCTGGAAAACTCAGCTGGTTCAGAGTGACAGAGCTGCAGGTTCCTCTTTTGTCTGGGATGCGTGCCCTGGTCATTCCATGGCAGGTTTCAGAATTGGCTGGGGACTGGAACTCAAACCCCACTGGGGTCTGAGTTATAGTGTTTACTTGTTTTTGAACTCACTCCTTGCTTGGTACATAGCCTAGGGTCCCTAAATGCCCCCTACTTTGAAATGCTACCCTGGGCACAAGTCCCCTCATTAATTTGCCATGAATTTGTGCCCTGGGACTGGCAGTGAGTGACAGAACCACCAACTGGCAGCTGAATTATTTGGGCATCTCACTCCTTTTCAAGGATTTGTTCTGTAAAATTTGGATTCAGTCAAAAGGCTGCACTTAAGGATCTAAAAGGCTACAGGTTCCCCACCCTTGGTCTAAGACCTCCTCTTGCCCTGGCTGAATGTTTAGTTTATCTCCAAGTAAGAAAAGGATGTTGTATAAGTGCCCCTTTGAATTGAAGGGTTAAGGGGGAAAAAGGAAGAGTTCAGAGATCTTCATTTTATTAGCACTGGACCAGAAATATGCAGGAACTTTAGTTCACATTAATTCCCCTATAGGTTAACAGGGGCTATTTTAGAGTTCCTAATGGAACATGGAGAAAATGAAGGAAGGTGACTGAGAGGCTCAGAAAAGAGTACCTAACCAGCCAGAAATATAACAGAATGCTCTTTCCTCTATTGTCAGCTCTTAGAGTATCTAGGGATCTTGGACAGGGTGGTTGAGGAATGGGAAGAAAAAACAGCCAATTTCTTTTTAATAGTTAAAACACCATTTCCAACTCTTGAAGGTCAATGCTGACCCTTGAGAATATCTGACCCACTTGAGTCATGAAATTGACTTGAGGAACTAGAATTCAAATATCGGCATAGTATTGGAAAAAGATACAGGCAATTCACTCAGTTGGTGAAATATTTACCTCAAATTCCCAAAAAGTTATGGATGAATTCATAGACAGCATTTTCATTCTCAATTTCATCGATTCCAACGGCAATGAAGACAGCTTCACACAGTCAGGGCATCAGCTTCAAATCCCAATGCTCAATAAAAGATAATGTTCCTTGGACATGGATAGACAGTTTTTTTATCATTTCTGCTTCCAGAGTATTTCTCTCTCATTGATTTCCACACGTTTGCAGTACTTAGAAAGTCTGATCTGGCTTTATTTACTATGGAGAATAATGTTTATCTTTTTTTCTGGATCATGTATTTTCCCTGATATATCATAGAAGCAACTGTACCTGGAACTGTATTAACTAACTGGCCCAGCCCTGGGTTGTCCAGCTCAGCCCTGGCCTGTGGAAGTCCTGGAGGTAGCTCTGTCTTGGTGAGGGTCCTCTTTCTCCCTCTCATATTGCCTCTTCCATAACCCTAACTGCCTGCAAGGTAGGGGGTGGGGCTCCCTCTGGCCAGTTATTTTGGTTTCTCCAAAGCCCATTTCTTTTATCTTAATTGCTTATCATTCATTCAATATTTATTTCCTAGGAATTTCTGAAGTTTTGGGCTATTTTTACTTTCAACTTATAAAAATTCTAATTTACCCTACTCTCCCCCATCCCATTCTGCCTCCCTCCTCTTTGATTTCTGTCTCTCTTCTTTCTTTGTCTTTCTTTCCTTTTACTCCTCTCTCCCTTACTTGATCATGACACGAAACTGAAGTTAATTTGTGTATGTATTGTAATTATGTGGGCCAGCGCTGTGCTAGAGCCAGCTCTAACCAGGGCTGATTGCTAATGTATACATGTGAGCATGTATACATCAGAAATAAGAAATCAGGGCTTGATTTATTGTTTTGTTGATTGTCTTGACTTAAGAAATTGTTGACAATGCAGGATAAATTTAAAAATGTTCACATGTTGCTCTATAAACATTGCTTGAACTCAGTAGAAAGCAATAGAAAACTTAGGGAATGATGTCATCATCACACTGGAGGCCTGGTGACTGAAGGCTGATGATGATGATGATGATGATAACTGGCATTTACTTATACAACATTTCAAGGTACTTTACATCTATTACTTCATTTGAGCCTCATAACACCCCTGGTATGAAGTGACTCAATCAATCTTTCTTCAGTTACTGTATACTGATTTGGGACTGCTTAGTCAATTTCATTTTAATTCCACTAGCATTTATTAAATACCCATAATGTACTTATACTCTGCTAGAAGCTGCAGATAAAATGACAAAGTAACACCTGCTCTCAAGGCACTTATATTTTACTACATTGGGGTAGGAATAACTATTTTTTTAAACTTACCTTCCAAAACAGCCACTACAAAAAAAAATGTTGCCTTTTCACTTGTATATGGCCAGTGAGTTTTCCTGGTGGGTCAGCAGGCCTTGATGGAATAAAGGGGCTCCCCTACTCCTGTGTAATAGATGAGCAGGGTCTGTTTTTTGCTTTTATCTATATCCCCGGTGTCCGGCACCTAGGCATTTAATAAATGCAAGTTGATTGATTGAAGAAATAGCTAATTGAATTTTCCCCTTATCTTGTAGTTTTACTATGGTCAGTCTTTATTGATCTATCTTGGACAAATTTATTATTTAATATACTTTTTTCCCAAATAAGTGGGAAGAGAAAGGAATAAGTGTTTATATACCACCTACTACCTACAGTCACTGTGCTAAGTGCTTTTTTTTTTTAAACAAATACAATCTACAATTGCTCAGCAATCCTTGAGAATTTGGAGTCAAGTTGCCATTTTAGCCTGTCCTCTTCTTGCAGTCTTTGCTTTAGCCAAACTCCAGTTCTCCTTGTTCGTTGAAGATATCCTGTGCTTTCCTCATTCCACGTTCAGTGTTTTTCCTGGCAAACACCCCTGCACTGTTTACACAGGATCCTTCCTCCCTTAGTTCATTTCTACAGTTGAATGCCTTGCCCCCTTGTGCTATATCTGACCAAACTCTATCATTGAATTACCTCCATCATCTACCACCTTTATTCCTGGTCGTGTGCTGCTGAATAAACTGGAGAAAGTCATGACACCATAGTGATTGGGTCCACTACAAATTTATGTTATGTGATCTAAACTGGGACCTCACTACAAGAAAACAATCCTTTTGGACCTCCCTAATACCTTCACTGTCCCACTCAACAAATCAGCTACTTCATATCTTTTCAGGACTTCTCAAGCCTGCCATTGCGCCTCCTCCCTTCCTTTCAGTGGAGCGCTTTGCCTCATAATTCACCGAAAAAAATTACGACCATCCCACAAGAGCTCTCTCTTCCTTCCTCCCCATTTCATATCACTCAGATATCTTCTTTCACCATTTCCTCCTTCACTCTTGTCTCTTATAAAGAGGTGACTCTTGTCTTTGCCAAGGCAAACCCCTCCACATGCACACATGATCCCATTATCATTATTATATCCTTTTCATAGTCTAACCCTATCATTATGTTTCTGTTCCCTGAAGTGAACTACTGAAGGATCATCAACTTTCAGGTGAAAATGAAAGGAATGTTTAGGGGATAAGTCGGGGAGGGGAATTAGTGGGGTTAGGGCTGGGAGGAAGAAAGCTTCAGAGAGGCAGGGTGATATCTGAAAGCATGGTTACCTAGGCCTGGATGACAGGAATGAGAGAGATCTCAGACATTATCTAGTCCAGTCTCCTCATTTTACTATTGAAGAAACTGAGGCTCAGAGGGTGAGTGACTTGCCCAAGGGCACAGAGATAAAAAGTAACAAAACCAGAATTCATAGCCCTGTCTTTTGATTCTAAAATCCGTGTAGCTTCTACTAACTCATGCTACTTCTAGCCCTGGTTCTAATCATCCTTATAGCTTCAGTTCTTAGGAAAAGTTTGTCAGTACCCAGACCAGTGGTGTCAAACTCAAGAAGAAACTGGGGGCACTAAACCATACATGAGGATCCCTGTGGGTCAGATATTGACTTAGAAAACCACACATTGACATTATCTATATTTTGTTGTATTTTTATTTGGTTAAATATTTCTCAATTACATTTTAATTTGCTTTTGACTACACTCTGTGGACTAACGTGTTCGGTCTCTGACCCAGACCACTAACTAGTTCTTTTAAGTTCTAGTTACTCAGAAACCTTTCTGTCATGCTTAAGAATTTTTCTTTTTTTGTAAAGGGGAATAAAATGTAATGTTAATTTAGGGAAGTCGGGAGGGAATTACATAATTTTGTAATTACTTCTTAATTACATTTATTTATAGAGTGAGAAGAGAATTGGATCAATGATATTTTAAAGGAAAGTTTTCAAAAACACATTATGTCATTATTTCAAAATATCATTAGCATTTTATTAAACTTTGAGATCATTTTCAACTAATGGAGATCCTGAGAAATTGGAGCTAACTCACAGACTAGGGTTTCAGTTAAAGTGACATCATAATCTCCACAAAGAGACAATTGGGAGACTAATGTTATTCTGTAAAGAAAAGCCAGGTCATTTTGAGTTTGTTCTCAGTAACATAATTTTGTTAAAATTCAAGTCATTTCCTCTAAAAAGAGACATCATATTCTTCCCCTGCCCCGTTTCAAACTCAGAGGTTTGTCAGACAAACCAACCTTTTCATTTTACCTTTTAAAGGCATTTGGAAAATAACAGTCAGAAACAATGCATACAATGGCCACTGTATTTCATTTGTTGTTCTGTTGTTCAAGTCAGTCGGGCCAAACTCTTCGGGATCCTGTGGACCTTTTCCCATGGGGTTTTCTTGTCAAAGTTACTGGAGTGTGTTGGGGTCTATGGGGTGCTGGGAACTCCGAAATTCAAAGACAGAAGACGTGGGTCCAGCTTTGAATGAATTCGACTCAAGCTTTCTTTCAGTCAGAGACAAGATTTATTAAAACACCGATTGAGGTGGGCAAGATTTTAAGAATTTGTGCATTGCGATGCTTGTATTAACAAACAAGGGCTAGACTCTTAAGGAATCTGAGCCACTTAATGGAGGCAAGATGGACTTTTTATACAGAAGACTGTGGGATCTAGGAATGGGCCATGTAGTCGGGGGTGACTGGGAGGTAACAGAGAAGGGCTGTGTGCCCCAGGTGAATGCCAGGTGGAAGGGGTCTAGATGGAATCAAGGAGTGGTGATCTAGGGTGGGGCCAAGAGCAGACAAGGAGGGCCACACTGAAAGGGCAGTTGAAAGGATTAACTGGGAAGTGCTTGGTGCCCCAGGCAAACGCCTGGGACCTGGGCCATGTGGGAAAGTCCAGGGCCTTTTAGGGGTCCATCATTAGTCCCTCACCAGATGGGTTTGCCATTTCCTTCTCCAGTGACCCTCTGTCAGAACCCTCCAATATGACCTGTCCATTGGGTAACTCTACATGGCATACCTCATAGCTTCATTGAGCTACGCAAGGGCCCCTATGCCATGACAAAGCAGTGATCCAGGAGGGGTTATATTTCATACCTAATAGCAAAGTTTTAAAAATCAAGCTTCAATTCGATTTGACAAATATTTATTAAACCCCTACTGTGTGCAAGATACTGAAGAAAAGAAGACAAAAATGAAAACTATCCCTGGTCTTAAAAAGCTTACATTTGACTGGAAATATACAACATTCATTCATCCAGTTAAGAGTTATATTTTTATTAAGCACCAGTTATGTGTCAGGCACTGGGCTGGACTGGAAATGTAAGGGGGAAAAATAGAACAGCTCCTGCCCTCATAAAGCTTACATTCTATTGAGGAGTGCACAACATGTACACAGAAAAGTAAATGCAAGGTAACTTGGAGAAGAAGAGAGAACTACTGGGGAAATTAAGAAAGGCTACTTTTAAGAGCGAATACCTGAGCTATGCTTTGAGGGAAGCTAGGGATTCTGTACATTGGAGGGACCATAGAGGGGCATTGATTTAGAGCTGGAAAGGAATTTAGAGATCATAGATCATAATTCCCTCATTTTATAGATGAATACATCAAGGTCCAGAGAAATCAAATAGCTTGCTAAGGTCACACACAGAGTAAGTGAAAGACCTGGAGAACAAACTCAGGTCCCATTCCATAACAAAAGTTTTCCCCCCTGCTCCAAAATTCATGGGACACAGACGGTATACAAAGGCAAGCAGATAGGATGGGGTGGGGAAGTGGCCTCGAGGCCACATGTGACTCTCTAGGTCCTCAAGTGTGGCTCTTTGACTGAACTCAAAAGGGCCATACTTGAGGACCTAGAGGGCCACATGTGGCCTTGAGCCTGCAGATTCCCCACCCCTGGCCTATGCTTTATCCTAGAGAGACTTGTGAGGGTATGTCTACGAGGACACCAGTTTGTTCTGCCACCTGCCCCCTCTCTTGATTACCCATTGTTTACTGAGCTTTCTTGGATTCTCTAACTGAATCTCTGTTGAGGGGCTCATCCAGGTCACTTGTGGGGCATTCCCAGAATGCAAGTAGGCATTTAAAAGGATGAACCATTAAAAGGATGCCCCTCCTGTGATGTAACAGTATACCTCCCCTACTCAACTCCTACTCAGGACCAAGGGCGGCCTCCAAATAAGCAATTTAGCACTCTTATCTGAAGGTTCCCCAAGCTAAGTTCCCTGTCTTGTTCACATGGTTCTTTCTCAGTTATCTGCATAGGTAAAAGTAGGAAAACTCATTAAAAAGTTTTGTAAACCTTAAAATGCTCTATAAATGCTAGCTGTTATTATTGTGCCCCTGAATTCTAGGCTTTTCCCAATACTTCTTAAGCAATATCACTTTGTCCAGTATATACTATTGAAAGTTATGTTGTCTTAGTGACCCAGTATTCCCAGACCTGCTTGTCAGTCAGTGTAAGGGGGAGTGTCACCCAGTCCTCTGATATTTGTCATGCAGTCAAGTCACCCCCTACCTGTCTTTACCTGGAAATTGTCATGTACTTGCTACCTTGGGGAGGAACTGAGATGTAAGGGCCCAACCTCTTTTGCTGATGTGGACCTATCTGAACTGTCTTTATCTCATTAAGAAAGTACCAATAAAAACTGACCCCACCTTGAAGCCATCACCTATCTCCAGTGCTCAGCCAGTCAATGTGTTGCTATCTTGATCTACTTTTAATAAACTCCTTTTAATTCTCTTTGTCTTGAGTTTTGCCTCGATAATCAGGACAAAACCCCAAATAAAGACTTTTCCTTTCAACAATATAATGGTTCAAGTGCACAATTAAAATCTACTACTACTACTACTACTAGCTAACACTTATACAGAGCTTTAAAGTTTGCAAAACACTTTTCTTATTTTATCTCATTTGAATCTCAAATATAACCTTGTGAAGCACGTGCTATTATTATCCCTATTTTACAGATGAGGAAACTGAGGTTAAGTGACTTACTCAGGGTCTCATAGCTAGTAAGTGTCTGAGGCAAAATCTGAACTCAGATCTTCCTGACTCGAGGTCTACTACCTACTTCATAGGGGTATTGTGAGGATTAAATGAGATAATGTATATAAAGTACTTTATAAAGCTTGAAGTGCTATATAAATATTAAGTTATTGTTAATAGTATGACTATTATAATCTGGGGAAAATTTGAAGTTCAAACTATATGGATTTGAAGCAAGTCACACAATTTCTGTTTTAGCCTATAACATTCTTAAGTAATCACTTTCTGGAGTTCCTTGTCATCATCTTCTCTATTCTCATCTTTGAAATACGTTTGAATTTGCATGATATGCCTCCTAGAAGCATGGTTAATTCTTCTTAGGCACTGGGCCTATAATCAAAATATCTGTTATCAGGTAATCATGGGTGAATGCTAGGGTCACATTACTCAGTGGTTATGTCTGTTGGAGAATTTTCTCAACCTTTTCAGGGAGGCATACCCATTAGTTGTTTGAATGTGGGTCAAAGATAGGAGGCGAAATTAAAAGTAAAGAGATTTATTAGCATATTGAGGAATCTTTTTTTTCTGATAGCAAGTTCAGATCCCTGGGGTATAGATTTGGTTTTTATAACCTTTCAATTCCACTTTGAGAACACAGCCAATCTGCAGCAATTTAGGATAAAAAGTAAAGCATTTCACAGGAATGGGAGAGGTATAGGGGGAAAAAAGGGATAAATCAAGGGGGAAAGGGGAAGTGTATTTGGAATGCAAGTTGCAGGATTTAGTATCAGAGCAAGAAAACCTTCCCTGTTCATGTACAAGAGACAAGGGGAAAAGATCAAACACTCTTTACAACTGTGAAAGCAATCCTTTTAGAAAAAAACTACAAGGTCTCTTAATTTCTTATCCAAGGACCTGCAAAGACTTATTGCAACAGCAGACGAGACCATTTGCTTTATCATGTTCTTGCATGGGAGTTGGGAACTTTCCAATATTAGGCCACCAGGTGGTGGGTGATTTCTACACTGTTAATCCATCAAGCTGCAGAAAAATGATGATGGTTCCTATTTTCTTCCCACATTCCCGCCTTTGATACTTCTTGAGAAGCAGCATTAAATCTGGATTGCTTCTATCTCTATGTTCATTGGAATTTTGCTTTATGGCAGTTTCCTTAAAAAATCAGTATTTTTTACTTGAAAGTCAGTGATAGTTTTTTTTTACCCCCTTGCATATTACAGTAAGGCAGTTCATTGTACAGCAAAATAGGAAACTTAGTCCAATGAGGCTTATGGCAATAAGTGTAAAATTGAAAATTGATTTTAATTCTATTTTTAAGATTTAGTCAAGCTGGCATAGGTTAATACTCTTCCATGCCTTGTGAGTCTAAAGTCCTTACCCTAGTAACTCCACCCCTCACCTACATTCCAGGGTGTATGGGCTGTTCAAGGAGGACTAGCACTCTGGTGTGAGAGCTTACTGAACCCTTTTCAGGACTGCTCATCTACCTTTGGTATCTACCTGGCACTCAAATCTCACCTGTGGCTCCAAGAAGCTGCAGCATGTGCAGTGCCCACACCTTGGCAAACCATATTAGCAGACAGGCTAAACCAGGTTGAAGATAATTGACAGGACTCAAACCTGTTGGTGAGTTAGGGGGTGTCTACCCCAAGTATGTGAAGAATTTCCCCAGAGGAATGGGCAGATGAGAACAATTTGTTCCAACGGCCATGAAGGTGGCTGAAGCAGGCACTGTGGAGTGCTTAGAGCCTGCTCAGACATAGTAGAAGCCAAGGTCATCCACTGCATCCCAAGCCGTCACCAGTCATCTTGATTTTTGTCTTGCAACTGGACTCCAATGACTCTGGAAGAGAAAGTGAAGCTGATGACTTTGTGCAACTCTGGCCTCACTTAAATCCAATTCAAGACATCACCCCATGAGGCCATTGGTCCGCTTCAAAAAAGAAGGGCAAACAACAACATCCAGAAAAATTTGCCTAAAGGTCAAGGTTTTTTCTTGTAATTACCTATGTCTTTTACTCAGGTAGCCTCTGGTCATTTGAGTCTCAGTTCTATTATTTTAGTTTGTATCTCTACCCTGATATTGTCCACTTTTGTATCTTCACCCACCATGCATTTAACTCAAATGCAAGTTCCTTTGAAAGCTTACCCATCACCCATTTAACACAAATTCTAGATGATTCAACCAAATCGGCTGCAGATTACTCCCACTGTATGCAGCCTAAGCCTGTTTCCTAAAGATTAGTCCCATCTCCAAATGAGGAAGTAATGGGGTGACTCTTACCCCACCTCCTCATGAAAATGTCTACCAATCGGGATTGTCTTGCCTTTGCCATGGGAGGTCCAAATGATGGATTGTCAGAAGGAAGATACACCTATGTTTAAAAGACCCTGCCAGCCCTCACTCAGGTCTTTGGTGATTGAGAAAGGCCATTGATCCAATTTATCAATCATTCTGACCTAACTAATAAACTGATCATGCTTAGAACTTCACCTCTCAGTTTACCTTAATTTTCTTTTCTTTTTCTTTTTGCTTTTTTGGTGAGGCGATTGGGGTTAAGTGACTTGCCCAGAGTCACACAGCTAGTAAGTGTTAAGTGTCCAAGGTTGGATTTGAACTCAGGTCCTCCTGACTCCAAGGTGAGAGCTCTATTCACTGCGCCACCTAGCTGTCTCGTCTTAATTTTCAAATATAATAGTGAGGAAACAAAAACGTGGTTAACAAATCATTCAAGAACCAAAGCATTCTCTTACAGACTAAATAGCAAACATCAGTCAATCATATTGTAATAAATCAAAATGGAAATAAAAGAAAGTAAGCTTAAATGAAACCTCTTAGCAAAAATTGAGAGTCATAACAAGAAAAAAAAATCAATCTTTACCCATAAAGCTTCTGGAGTTATTGTTTTGAACAGCGATATGTTTTTGGCAAAAATATCCATACTTAAAAGCAGGACCTAGACTTCAAGAGTAACATTTTTTGACATTATTGCCATTAATTTTACAAGGAACTAAGCCAAGGATGACTAGGATTTAAATTTTCAGTTTTGTCTTAAATCTGGCCCCTAGGTGCTTTTCCAAAAGACGCAGGGCATAATATGAGACAATGGACAATAAATATAACTATATGATTAGGAAGACAAAAAGGAACTGGGGAAGCATCTTAATGTCTATTTAGGTAGCAGGTGTCTTGTTACATTGTCTGGGGTTTAGATGTCTATTTCTGAAGTAATCTGTTTCAGGGAAACATCTTTCTTTGTAATTCTGAGACAAAGCTGTATGCTCTATACCTCTGTCCCAAACTTTTCAGTTTGGTCGGCTTCAGTGACATGGGCCTTTCCACCTTGTTTCTAGGGTAGATTTGCAAAGGTGTTTCCTTTCAGTAATTTTGCTTGCCAGGTTTCAAGTCATGCATTGTTCCTCACAGTGGTTCCCTAGTTATGCTGCTCAAATCTGCTAGTGATAAGTCCTAGTACTTTTGACAAATGCTAAATACTGTTGAACTATCACCATCTATTTCTTGTCAACGGTTTAGATCACTACACTAGCAGTGGGACCTAGCTCTGCTACCAACTCACGGTGTGACTTTGGGACTTAACTTCTTTTTTTTTTTAATTTTAAAATTTTATTTATTTTGAACTTAAATACAAAAAGACCAAAAAAAAAAAAAAAAGAGAGAGAGAGAAAGATGGAGAGAACATTTCCTTATATACAGTACAAGATTAAAAAAATCACAAATTTCCATTTCCATTTCACACTGTTTACTTTTTTGAAAAGCTATGTAATAAATATTACACGTTTTTAAAGCTACCCTGCTTTTCTTTATTTCCTTCTAAGTTTTCTTTTGTTCTCTGCTATGCACTTTTTATTTTTTTCTTCCTCCCTCCCTCCCCCCCCCTAGAGAAGACTACCATTAGACACAAATATGTGTGTATGTGTGTGTATATGTATATGTATATGTATATGTATATGTATATGTATATGTATATGTATATGTATATAAAACCATACTATGCATACTTCTATTTATCAGTTTTTTCTCTGCATGTGGATAGCATCTTCCTTCATAGGTCCTTTGCAGTTTGTAAGAGTATTTACAATATTCAAAATGACTTAGTCATTCAAAGCTGTCCTTAGAACAATATTGCTGTTACTGTGTACAATGCTCTCTTGATTCTGCTCATGGGACTTAAGTTCTCAGAGCCTTCTTAGTTTCTACATCTGCAAAATGGGGGTGTTGAACTATGTGAATGTCTAAGTTCCCTCCCAGAATTGTGATTGTGTATCTCTTTTTGAAATCTTTAAAGTAGCATAAAGTCCATTTCTCTTATCATTCAGGGATGATATTGAATAGAATTCCCCTCCCCCCCACCCCAGTAATTCCAGTACAGAAGTGTCATTTTCCTCAGAAGTCTTAAATATGCAAGTTTTTTTTTAACCTTAAAAGCACTCCCCTCCATATCACTATCACAGTCACAAGAACATGAAGAGTCTTAAAAGAGCATCTGTCTCTTCTCCTGTCATGTGGCCATTATCCCAGTTCAGGCTGTCATCTCCTCTAGCCCGGACTGCTGCTACAGCCACTTAATCTTCCTGCCTCGTCTCCCTTTCCAATTCATCTTCCACACAGCTGCCAAAATGACTCTCCTAAAGAGCAGGTCTGACTATATCACTTCACTATTCAATAAACTCTACTGGCCCCCTTTACCTCCGGGAGCCAATAGAAAGACTTCTGTTTGGCATTTCGAGCCCCTCACAACCTGCTTCCAACCTACCTTTCCACTTGTTATTACACATTACTTGCTTTCATGCTATGGTTCAGCCAAACTGCCTTTTTTTTGACATTCTTTACACAGAGCAATCCATCGCTTTGCATTAGATGTTCCTCATGTCTAGATTGCAACCTTTTCTCCTCACGTCTACCTCTTAGAATTTCTGGCTTCCTTCAAGCCTCACCTCCTTCATGAAACCCTTCCTGATCACCCCTGCAGGTAGTGCCTCCTCTTTTCCCCCAAACATCCTTGTACTTATTTTGTATCTAATTACATATGTATCTGTTGTCTCTCCTTATTAGTAGGGTTACACTTTTGTCTTTGTAGCCACAGCACCGATGACAGTGCCTAATGTATATAGTAAGTGCTTAATAAATGCAGGCTGATTGATTATGTCTCTGAAGACTGATTATGAAAGGAAATCCTAAAATGTTTATCTGATCTCCAAGTTTTCCAATTTCAGCATTCCCTTTGTACTACTTAACTTCAGTGTCTAATTATTTGAATTTTTAAAAGATGTAGGCATATTTGGGTTTCTCTGGAGCACTGCTGGTGAAATAAGTGTTGTAGTTTTGGTTTTCATAGGGTTGTTGATATAGAGCTAGAAGGACCTTAGAGATCATCTAGTCCAACCCTTTTATTTGACTGGTGATGAAACTGAGAGAGGTAAAGCGACTTTATCATACAGGTAGTAAGAATCAGACCTGGAATTTGAATCCCAGCCTTCTGACTAATCATCCCACATTCTTTCCACTGCACCAAGATACCTCACTGTAATTCCTAATCATGGGGTTTAATACTTTCAGTGGTTCAGATCTTGCTCTCATACTCCTTATTTGTGTGATCCTGGGCAAACACTTAACCTCTATCTCACTCAGTTTTCTCATCTGTAAAATGGGGATAACAATGGAACCTACTTCCAAATGTTGTTAGGATAAAATGAGATAATATCTGTAAGGCACTTAGCAGGCTTTTAAATGCTATATAAATGATGATGATGATGATGATGAAATACAACTTATAAGGCAAAAATAAGAAATTTCCTTGAAGGAAATTGCCTGTTTCAAAATGACTTAAATAAATTGTTCCATAAGAAGGCACAGGTATTTCATAAAATAATTGTTTCCACACCAGGAGTTCCCTACAAGGTGAACTCACAGGTCTAGATCATTCTCCCACCCTCACCTCCACCCCTAAACTTTTACTTTCTATTAAGAAGGGTCAGGATTTAAGAATGCCTCAAAGAACCAAGCAGCATCACTTGATGCAGTACATTTGCACATACTTGCGATGGTAGATTGAAAAATTTTTATTTCAAGATTAGGAGGGAAGCAGAAAACTGGGAAAGAATTTTTACAACCAGTGTCTCTGATAAAGGCCTCATTTCTAAAATACATAGAGAACTGAGTCAAATTTATAAGATTACAAGTCATTCCCCAATTGATAAATGGTCAAAGGATATGAACAGGCAGTTTTCAGAGGAAGAAATTAAAGCTATCTATAGTCGTATAAAAAATGCTGTGAATCACTATTGATCAGAGAAATGCAAATAAAAACATCACACTTATCAGATTGGCTAACATGACAAAACAGGACATTGATAAATGTTGGAGAAGATGTGGGAAAATTGGAACACTAATGCATTGTTGGTGGAGTTGTGAACTGATCCAACCATTTTGGAGAGCAATTCAGAACTATGCCCAAAGGGCTATAAACTGTGCATACACTTTGACCCAGCAGTATCTCTTCTAGGGCTGTATTCCCAAGAGATCATAAAAACGGGAAAAGGACCCACAGGTACAAAAATATTTATAGCAGCTCTTTCTGTGGTATCAAAGAACTAGAAATTGAGGGGATGCCCATCAATTGAGGAATGGCTGAACAAGTTGTGGTATATGAATGTGATGGAATACTATTGGGCTATAAGAAGTGATGAGCAGGCAGACTTCAAAAAAACCTGGAAAGACTTGTATGGACTGATGCTGAGTGAAAAGAACAGAACCAGGAGAACATTATACACAGTAACAGCCACACTGTGCAATGACTGACTTTGATAGGCTTGGCTCTTTTCAGTAATGCAAGGATCTAAGACAACTCTAAAAGACCCACAATGGAAAATGCTATCCACATCCAGAGAAAGAACTATGGAGTTGGAATGCAGATGGAAGCATACCATTTGCTCTCCTTTTCCTTTATTGTTTTGTTTTATTGCTTCATTCTTGTGGTTTCTCCCATTAGTTCTAATTCTTCTATACATCATGACTAATGGGAAAATATGCCTAATATGAATGTAAAAGTAGAGCCTATATCAGATTGCACACTGTCTTGAAGGGGAGGAGGAGAGAGAGGGGGAGAAAATTTAAAACTCAAAATCTTATGGAAATGAATGCTGAAAACTAAAAATAAATAAACTAATTTTAAAAAAAGAAAATTTTTATTTCAAAATAAAACTATAATATCTGCTTGTAATTCTTTGTATTTAAAGTGCATTTGTACTTTAAAGAGGAAAATTATAATAAAAATTATTTGAAAAATTCTTGCATCAGTGGATGCAATTGATGAGCCTGATCTTTCTAAGGTTAAAACTAAGTTCAGAGCAATTTTTTACTCATTTGCACTTAAACAGTTATAAATGCTTTTAGTAGAAAGGCTATAATTTACACCTAATGATGGTACAGTGGAAAATCACTGCCTTTGATGTCAGAGGGCCTATATTAAAATCCTGCATCTTTCATTTATCTTGGGTCACTAAAAAAAGTCACTAAACTTTTCTAGGCCTCGGTTATCCCATCTGTAAAATGAAGGGCATGGATCATCTGACCTCTTTTATCTCTATTCTCTAAATGCAGACAACCCAAAAGACTGAAGATAGTAACTGTAATGAGTTTGGAGTGGGAGAAAATAAATTTGCTTTTCCTAATTAGTTATTTGTAGCTCATTCAATAGCTAGTGGCTAGAAGTAGGTCAATGCAGCCTGGATCCTCTCCAAATTAGGTGTAATTAAACTTCGAATTTATAATGTTCTATTATCTTTGCTCTCTGAGCTTTAAAAAAAAAAACTTTAAAAAAAGACCTCTTTCATTTTTAATACATTATTTCCAGACTTTTCTGTCATTCTTTCTTTCCTCCACCATTTACAGATAATACATCATGAGGACCATTCTAGGCCTATCTGTCCTAATGAAATATGAGCACTCCCTCCTTTCTCGTTTAGATGCAGATCAGGGCTATAGTTAGTTGTAAGACTAATAGCAAAGAATCACAGAATCTCAGAGCTATAAGGGAGCTTGGAGGTTTTCTAGTCTAATTCATACCTGAATAGGAATCTCCTATACAAGGCCCCTTGCAATTAAATCATCAAATTCTACAAGGTCAGACCATGAGGTTTTCCTAAAAGAGTACCTACTCTTCTCCTTTATGTTGCTTCTTCTTAAAATTAAATCCAGTGTGTGTACTTAAAGCAAAACTGGCTGATCCCGGAAGCAGGAGAAAAAGCCCTGAGCTTGGAATCATGAGACCTGAGTCTCAATCTAGCTTAACCACTTCCTAACTGTATAAAATGAATGGAACAGACTAGATGTCCTCTGAGGTCCCTTCCAGCTCTAAATCTATGGTCCTATGAACCGAATCATGCTGCTTGTGAGGATCTATACCTCCCCTCCTCCCCCCAAAATCATTTTAATGATTAGTATTTCAGCATTGAAAAGCAAAATTTTACCCTCTAGGGCCAGCAGTTCAAAATCATAGAGCTTCCTGAGACATGCACCATCCCCTCCCTACTATCACCATGCGAAAATCTCCTTAATATTGCAGTGAGTCGTCAGACATAGCTGTTCTGACTGGTGAGTAGAGGGTAAATACTTAAAAAATGCACCAGCTTTCCATAACTAGAATGACCTCAAAATTTCACCAAACCCTGACTGTACCATAAGGCAAGTGCTCCTTCCTCCTGTTTTCCACTTCATGCTCAGGGACCGATAGTCGCAAGGGATTTAATATATGTAAAGTAATGTAACTTAATGTAATGTAATTTCATATATGTACTGTAACAGGTAGGAATTCAGCAGGAATAGAGACCAACATATTAAAGGCATGGAGCTAGAGGAGTATCCAGAGAGGGTTCAAGTGACAAAAAGTGGTCCAGTCTGGCTATGGGATAGATGGTATAGGGGACAGTGATAGAAGAACAGCTCAGAAAGATACAGTTGCACCAGGTATGCTTTGAGGATCAGGCAAAGGAGTTCAGAACTTTACCTGAAGGGCAACAGGAAGCCACTGGAGAATTTTGAGCAGAGAGATGACTTAGGACATAGATTTTGGAGCTGGAAGGAAGTTTAGAGGCCATCTAATTCAACTTTCTAATTTTTTAGGTGAGGAATCCAGGGAGGTTAAGTGATTTGCCCAAAGTCATATAGGTAAGTAAGCATCAGATTCAAGATTTTAAACTCTGTTTCTCTGACTCAAGAGCCAAAGCTCTTTCCACTACATCACATTGCCTCCCAGGAACAGTTATTAGAAGAATAATGCAATAGCTGAGTCAGGTGATAATGAGACTTTGTACTAGGATGGTGGCAGTGGGTCTTGAAAAGAGGGGATGGATATGAAAGGATTTAAAGGTAGAACTGATAGGACTCAGGAACTGATTGGCTTTGAGATGGAAAAGAGAGAGAAAAGTCAAAGATAATCCTATTTGCTTTATTTTTTAGCCAATTAGGTAAACTAGAAAGTTAGTAGGTTTGAGAGAACATAGGGAACAACCACAGACTGAGGTGCTACACCAGTGGTTCCCAAATGTTTTCACTCATGGCACTGTCTTCTTTGCCATGAGCATTTATGGCACACTGAATGTGTAAGTTGTCAGCATTATTATGGAAGAGTTGGTAGGACAAGCCAGTTCAGTTGCATTGCGATATGAGTGGCCATCTTTGTGAGCTCAGGGCATGAACTGTTCTGAGGTTAATATATTTGTGTAATGGACAAATTCTGTTTGTTTTGCAAATACACTTACCTTACTTACTTATACAGTAGGTAAATATGTACTGGGCAAAATTATTTACATATTTACTTTTATATGCAATAATGGAACATCCAAAATTTCATGGTATCCCCAGTAAAATTCACAGCCCCTTAAAGTACCATGGTATAGCTTTTTTGCCTCACCAAAAACAAACAAACAGAAGTAGAAAGCAAAGCCCCATTATAATGTGCTAGGGGATTTTGAAATATTCACCTGAGTTTTAAGACAAGACTTCACTCCTCAACAAACTCCTTGGGGAAGAGCCTTCTTAGCAATGTTATTTATTTTAATGCTGATTTTCAGCAGAAATTCTCCTCCAGGAGCACAGACCTGCTCACAGGGAGGATGCCAGTATTGATTGCCCCTTCAAAAAAATTACCTTGAGTCATGGAAACAAGCTGCTTCTCCTTGGAGAAATCTGTTTTTGGCCTCTTCCTTGTGAACTGGTCTCCTAAGTAGGCTGACCAACATGAGATGCAACCAGGCAATGACTGATGAGTCAAACATAGAGCAACCACCATCAGGGCAACCAAGACTTTTGATTCAAGATTCCACAATCAATAAGGTCCCGGGTTTGACTTATTTTTCCAGTAGTGGTCTTAGGATGTCTGAACCATCCTTACTCTACCAGATGGTCCTGCAATGACTTCAAGAACTTCTTGGGAAAGGCAATATGGCATAGTTGGCAGAGCACTAGAGTCAGAGTCAGAAGATTGGATTTTGAGTCTCTTCTCTGATGCTTGTTAGCTGTGTGATTTTCAAGTCAAGTTAACATGCGTTTATTAAGCATCTATGGGCTACTGGGCTAAACACTGGGGATGCAAAGAGAGAGGCAAAAGAGCAGCCTCTTCTTTCAAAAAACTCATAGTGTAATGGGGAGAGAACAAATAGTTATGTGTGAATAAGATATACATACATATATAGTATATACGTGTGTGTGTGTGTGTGTGTGTGTGTGTGTGTGTATAATTGGAGATAATCTCAGAGGGAAGGCATTAGCATTAAGATTAGGTCAGGAAAGGCTTCTTGCAGAATTTTGGAATTTGGGGGGAAAATTCAATTCAATTTAGTCCTATTAAAAAACATATGTTAAACACCAATTATGTGTGTAGCAACAGCCTGTTACTCTTTGGCCCCTGCCCATTTTTACAGAGCAGTTGGCTTGGGAGACTATCTAAGTAACTGAGTAATAATGATAAAATAACAAATGCTTCAGGAAGATGTAGGCAGGTGAAGTGAGGCCTTTAGAAAAAAAAAAGCCATTGGATATAAACAGCTTTTTCAGGAAAGTCAGATTTAAGGGGCTGAGGAATTTGGTGGATGGTGAGACAATGGAAGGATCAATTTTTAGGAGTTTGGATGTGAAGGAGAGAAGAGAAATAGGAAGATAGACTAATGGGCTGGCAGGGTCAAAGTAATAATATTTTTGGAGTGGGGAGACCTGGGCATGTGTGTAGGAAGAGAGGAAGGAGCAATGGAGAGGGATATAATATAGTGAGAAAATTTTTGCCTTGGGAGTTGGATTGCAAGTGAGAAAAACTGGAGTGATAAAAAAGTTGAATTTGGGAAGACAGGTAGTATAGTCACGGATAGAGTATTGGTCTTGGAGTCAGGAAGTCCTGAATCCAAATCCTACCTCAGACACTTAACTAACTAGCTATGTGACCTGGGCAAGCCATTTAACTTCCTTAGTTTTCATTTCCTCATCTGTAAAAGGGGGACAACAATAGCACCTAGCTCCCAGGGTTATTGCGAGGATCAAATGATATAATATGTGTCTTTGCAAACCTTAAAATGCTATGGAAATGCTAGCTATTATTACCTGGAATCAGGACACCTGAGTTTGAATCTCTATGTTGATAGAACTACCATGGGCAAAGCATTCATCCTCTAAACTTTGGTTTCATAAGTAAGGTGGGGATAAATATTGTACTATTTATCTCAAGATGCTGTTTTGAAGGAAGTACAAAAGACAACCTTCAATGTCATAGAAATGTATTTATTATTGTTATTGTTATTACTCTCATTACAATAAACTTAAGGTTTTCAGTCTCCCCGTATGTAAAATGAGGTTGTTGAAAATGCTTTCACTATCTATATCACAGGGTTGTTGTGAAAATTAAATTACATACATAAAATGCTTCTAACTATAGAGCATTCTATAAGTTGAGACTATATATCATATCATAATATTTCATATCATATTTGTGGGGGTAGTGAGGTATCTCTCACTTAGCATAATTCTTAGCACATATTGAGAACTAAAAAATATTTATTATCATATGTCATCACATGTGTAGAGAATGCTCAGTGAAGAGACTCCCTTTAGCAATGTGAATCTGTAATTGTTCCCATAACTAATAGTCTTAAGGTCATTCAGCCAGTATATGTCAAAGGTGGGACTTGAACCCAGGGTTTCTTTACTCCAAGGCAAGTTCTTTATCACTATGTTGCCTTTTTTATCACATATTTCTAATTAAAATAATCCAAAAGATCCCTGGTTTTATCAGTATGGACACTTCCTCCAAAAGTTTCATGATATACAATGACTGGCTTAATTAATTAAATGAGATCATATTTGTAAAGCACTGAGCACATTGCCTGGCACATGGTAGGCATTACACAAATGCTTATTCCCTTTCTTTCCCCTTGTCTAATCACTTAGTAACCAATCCGCTGGAGACAAGTTTCCCCATAATTAGCCAGGCTTGTTCTGTGGTGACAGTCAGGGTCTGTTGCCAGCCCTGTATTCAACCCTTTCAGCAAAGCAAGATTATGCCTGGAATGCTCTGCCCCTTTACCTCCACCACGCTTCTGTTAGGTTGAGATGAACCTGCGTGGAGACAATCTTTGAAATAACAGAGAGTTTATGGAAAGAGGAAAATAGGAGCATCCAGAGAATATTCATGTATATAGGTAGTTTGTGAAAGACACTACAAGAGAAATCCACAAGAGTGTTTTTTTTTTAAATACAGATAACAGAGCAATAAATTCTATAGGCATCTAAACAACTTGTGCACAATACCACCATTTCTTAGAACTTATTTTAATGTAACTGTTTCTTAGAAATTATCTCAATACAACTATTTCCCACAGCCATCACCCCATTATTTCTTCACTGCTAAATTTATCATAACCTAGGGGCATCAATAACGTTGACATAACATTAACAGAACAATCTGTTTACTTTGATTCCAGTATGTGCACCTGTCCTTGGAAGGAGCTGGGGAATTATAGAAGACTACTCCCTAAAACTGTGCTACATTACAATTTAACCCTCACTTATCCTTACACTCTCTTCAAGATTCAGATCAGATCCCACCTTCTACATGAAGCCTTAACCAGTCCCTCCACTCGTTAATGCCTTCCTCCTTTAGATTACCTTCTGTACATATCTTACATGTATTTAGTTATTTACATGTTGCCTCCTTGATTGAAATGCACCTTATTCGAAGGCAAGGACTGTTTTCTTCCCTTTCCTTGTTATCTTCAATGCTTACCACAGTGCCTGAACACAGTGATTATTTTATTTTATTTTTTTGGCGAGGTAAATGGGATTAAGTGACTTGCCCAGAGTCACACAGCTAGTAAGCATTACGCATCTGAGGTCGGATTTGAACTCAGGTCCTCCTGACTCCAGGGCCGGTGCTCTATCCACTGCACCACCTAGCTGCTCCGACGCAGTAATTATTTAACGAATGCTTGTTGACTGACTGACTTTAACCAGGGTCTAACATCTAGTAAGCGGCTCAGGTAGTATTTGAAATTCCAAGTCCACTGCTCCAGCTATTGGGCTAACTAGCTGGCTAACCCTAAGGAAGACTCACTGAATGAATTTATTTAGTGATCAGAATAACAACTGACTTTTCAGGTGATCTCAACTCTAGAATGGTTTAATATTGCCTTCAGTGTATTCTTCTATATCAATGGGTAGTTTCTTTCTTAGTGGTAGAATAAAATCTGCTTGCCCTGGTGCAAGCATCGGAAATGTAGAATTAATGTATTTCTGAAACGCCTCACGGGTTTCCAGTAGCTCCCCCTCCAGGAAGTCCTTCCATTGGGTCATGTTGTCCAGACGCTCGGTCTTCTCCTGCAGCTTGTCTTCAGTGCGGGTCAGCTTTTTGCAAACTTTCCTTATGGTAGCCTTACGGAACTTCTCCACCTCCTTCAGCACTTGGCTAACTTCTTCTTCCTTCTCTTTTTGGCTAAGGTTAAAAGCAATGCTCATCTGGTATTTCGTGGCTCTGGTGACTTCTTTTATACTTTTTTCAAGAGTCTTGTGAGAGAGAATCCCAACTTCCCGGATTTTCTCCTCATTCTTCCTAAAAATAACGACACAGGTTTGGACCATTAGGTTATCAATCAATCGATAATCAACCCATTCATCAATGATGAGCAAGCATGGATTCATTGCCTCCTCTATGCCAAGCAGTGGGCTAGGTGCTGGGAGTACAAATACAAAGAGTGAAGTGATTCCCTACTTACATTCTAGTGGGTGAGGCAACAATGTAAGTGATTGTAGAATAAATATTAAAAAAACAAATACAAGATGAAAGAATAGTATGACATAGCAGGGAGCCAGCCTGAAAGCCAGGACCTGAGTTCAAGTCTTAACTCTAACACATATTAACTTGTGTGACCCACTCTAGCAAGTCACTTAAACATTTCTGTGGTTTGGACAACTTTCTAAAAACCGGTCAGGAAACTACCTCCCAGGGTCAAATCTGGCCCATCTACTTGTTTGTTTTAAAGCTGTGAACGGTAAATAGTTCCTAGACTTTTAAATACAATAAAACTTTATTTTAAAAAATGTAAAAGCCATTCTTAACTTGCAATGGTTTTGGCCTTTGAGCCAGTAATCTGCTAACCTCTGCTTTAAGTGGCAAAGAAGGCGACAATTTGCAATGAAAGGGGGAGTTTCCTCACCGAGGAAAACAATGAAATGACAGGTTCAGTGCCTATCCCTATCCTAAATACAAGGTAGTTAGGGAGGGAGGGCATGTATAGTTGAGGGAGAACCTGAAAGGCTTAATGTCGAAGAAGGTGGTGTTTGAGTTGTACAACTATCCAATCTCTCAATTCCTAAATCTCTTGAAATCCTACTCTACTCCTTCACTCCACCTCAACTATGAATAAGGATGGTCACTCCCTGGATCTCACTATTATTCACCACATTATCTCTTGGCGATCATTTCTGATGGAACACTTAGGGAAACCTCAACAAAAAAAGTCTTTTATCATTTACTTAGAAGTGGTTTGGACAGGAAAAAAACAGGATTTTTGCCTGGGGATTTTGAAGACTACCTCATCTGCTTATTCAGTAGTTCAGTAGCTATTTGTTGTTCTTCAGCTCTGACTTCTTCTATTGCCTGGAGCTTTTCATCATGGCACTCCTTCAGGATCTTCTGGATTCTGTGGACCATGCGCTGTTCAGCAGCCCTGTTTTCTCTCCTCATTTCCTCTTCCATGACCTCTCTCATCTCTTGCTTAGCGAGTTTCACTCTTTCCTTAAGCAACATTAAAATAGGATTTAAATATAGTGGATGATGCTGAATTATACCTTCAAATTATATAAATGAATATAGGGACAACACCATGTCCAGATGCTATTGCAGAGGGGGAAAGCTGCAATGTTTCCCATGATAAAGCACCAGTAACATTGGTAATGAGATAGTACTTTTAAGTTTATAAGACATTTTTATATACTTTATATCCTTTTTTTGTTCATTTGCTTTTTGGTGAGGCAATTGGGGTTAAGTGACTTGCCCAGGGTCACACAGCCAATAAATGTCAAGCGTCTGAAGCCAGATTTGAATTCGGGTCCTCCTGGCTCCAAGGCCAGAGGTCTATTCACTGTGCCACCTAGCTGCCCCACTTTACATACTTTTTATTTCCTTCACAGCATCTTAAAGTGCCAAACATTCCATGATTGGGAAGGGTATGGTAGAGTGGAACAAACACTGGATTTTGAGTCAGAGGACTTTTGTCTGAATTCTAGCTCTGCCACTCACTGCCTGTATCACTTTGAGTAATTAATTCGCTTCACTTCTTGGGGCCTCAGCCCCACCATTTGTGAAATAGTGGGGACTGGCCTAGATGACTTCTAAAGTCCCTTCTAATTCTAGATCTGTGATCGATAAATGAAGCTCTAGATAACAGATTTTTTCTTAGGGCTTGCAGACCTCCTGGTGACTCTATAATACTTATTTTGAATATTTCTTTTGATTGGGACCCTCTTATTACCTCATTGACCTTGGGTAGGATACTTAGCCTCCCTGGACCTCAGTTTCCTCATATGTAAAATGAAGAGGTTGGAATAAGTGATCTCAGAAGTCCCTTTTAACTGTAACTCTATGATCCTGTGTGTATTATACATTTCCTAGCCCTGTTAAAAAAACAAAAACAAAAGTATACTGTGTTCTAACAAACCTTTCTTGGAGAGTCAGAATCAATCTTTTAAATATATTTCATATGTTTATAATTATGAATTGCATATAAGTATTATCACATAATTATGAATTGGATCATAAATACAGTAAGATCCAAACATCCTATTATTTACCCCTCTGATAAGAGGCTTCAGAAGACTGTGAATTTTGAATTCTTGGAAATACTTTTTAGAGTTTTTTTTTTGTTTCCATCCCTTCCTCCTTCTTTTTCCCCCACTCTTTTCAGTCAGCTGTTAGTTCTTTTACCTGTTTTTTTTTAACCAAGCTGTTGACTCTCTTTTATAATTTTCTTGCATCATTCTCAATTCTTTTTCCAATTTTTTCTCTATCTCTCATTTGATTTTTAAAATTCTTATTGAGCTCTACCAGGAATTCTTGTTGGGTTTATGTTCAATTCACTTTTTTTTCTTTGAAGCTTTGCTTGTAGCTGTTTTGACATTGTTGTCTTCTTATAAGTTCACGTCATGATCTTCCCTGTCACCATAGTCACTTTTTATGGTCAGGTTCTTTTTTTGTTGTTGTTGTTTGCTCATTTTTCCAAGTCTATTTCTTGGCTTTTAACTTTATGTTAAAGTTGGGCTCTGCTCCTAAAGTGGTGAGAGAACTATACCAAGCTTCAAGTTTTTCATGCTGCTGTTTTCAAAGCAAGTTCTGAGGGTCTGTGAGTTTTTGGTTCTCCCAAGGCGGCACGATCCAAGAAGAGGTGTGGTCACTGCTCTCCTTTTTGGCTTGTGCTCTGATCTTTACCCAGAAAAGGACCTTGTTCCCCTGTAGCCCCAAGTGCTAGCACTCCTCTTGGCCCTGGAACTCTGACTTGGGCCCCTGTGCTCCTGTGGCTACAAGCACTAGGGCTCCTTTCTTGGAACTGACCATGTCCCTTTTATGTTTCTTTTTATGTGGCCACAAGCACTCTTCTTTGCCCAGAGACTGTGACCAGGGCCTTTTCTCCCTAGTGGCCCCAAGTGCTAGGGCTCCTCTTCATCCTGGAACTGCAATCCAGAACTGCTTATGCGCAATGCAATAGGGTCCTGAACCCAGTACTGGAGAGGGTAACCCTTAATCTCTTTCTGACCAGTCATCTTACCATCTGTGGGCTGAAAGCCCCCAAAGCTGCTGCTGCCACTGTTGCAGCAGCTTCCAAGGCCTGCTGGAGGTTCTTGCAGTGGTGTGCACTGTGCTCTGGGCTGAACCCCACCTCAGTGTCACAGACCTTTCCTGCTGACCTCCTAAGTTGTCTTGGACTGGAAAAATGTCTCACCTTAACCTTTTATTGACTCTGCTGCTCAAGAATTCAATTTAAGACAGTAGTTTAAAGCTGTTTGGAGGGGAATATTGGAAGAGTTCATCTGAGCTCTTGCCTCTACTCTGCCATCTTGGCTCTACCCAATTCCCTTATCTGTCAATGAAATTGTCAATTGCAGTCTCTCTCTTCACTTCTAATTTACTGCTTCTGATCAACTTTGAGCTTAGAAACCTGAACACCTAGATAGTATTAAGAGTAAATAGCTCTTAGCAATAGTTTGAGGGACTCCCCTCTGTGTAAAGGGTCTCCTTTACCATGCGGAGTTTGTGATATCTCTTTTGACTGTTTACTGGGCTTGTATTACAAATGGGTGAGACTTCTATACTGCACAGATCCAGATAGATGGTGTTACTGTAACATATTTATATTTATTTAGTGTTTCAGGTAAGTTAAATGATTTTTTAATAGTCTACCCTGGTTATGCCAGTGTCACATAGTGGAAAGAGCACTAGATTTGGAATTAAAAAAAACCCATGGATTTGAATCTTAGCTTTGCAATTTACTACTTGTGTGACCATGGGAAAATCTGGGCCTCCGTTTCCTCATCTGTAAAATGAGGGGGTTGGATTAGATGGTTTCTGAGATCCCTTCCAATTTTAGTTCTATGATCCAATATGATAAAATTCAAAACTTTTTTCCCACCAGGCTCATACCCTATTGGCACTGGGAGAAGAACAGCATAGCCCTATCTACTCTATCACCATTATCTCCACTACTTATTTAGAAGCAAGTCAATGGGGAGAAGGAGAGATATTGGCGTCAGGGTGAAGGTGCTATGGTTATACAATTGATGGGACTTCCCTTCTAGTACTCATCTCAAGCCCCACTGTGGGGCCCCAGGCTAAGACTCTTTTCACTTTTTTCTCTCAGCAAGCCTAGGTTTTGATTAAATAATGTCTCATGCTGCCTTCTGTCACTCACCATCTCTTTTATAGTCTATCTATCAGTTATCAAAAGCAGAATTACCTAGCCATAGCATGGAAAGGATACCCATCAGACATAGCATTGACTCAGCTTCCCCGTGCCTATGAGGGACATGCTGGTCTGCCAGTCAGAAGCCTAAAGGAAGAGTCAGGTGGTTCCTTATGCCTTGCATTTTTAATATCTAGGTTACTAGGAAGTTATCAATCAATAGCTTAAGCCTTAATTTTCTGAGGCAATTAAGTCTTGAGGATGGTTTCAGTACTTTTTAAAGAAAAACTAGTTTACCCTGTGTGGTATGAGGTTCAAGGAAAAGCTAGCTTAGTCTCTATGATAGGCCCTAGGAAATATTGCTTTTACCACAGAGGAAGAAATAGGTGATTGTATAGAGATCTTATCAATTAATGATGCTAGGTGGATGAGGGGAAGTGAAGAAGTATTATATAACACCTACTATATGCAGCTAGGTGGCACAGTGCATAGAGTTCTGGGCCTAGAGTCAGGAAGACTCAGGAAGTTCCCTGAGTTCAAATCTGACCTCATATACTTACTAGCTGTGTGACCCCGGGCAAGTCCCTTAATCCTGTTTGCCTCAGTTTCCTCATCTGTGAAATAAGCTGGAGAAGGAAATGGAAACTACTCCAGTATCTTTGCCAAGAAAACTCCAAATGGGGTCATGAAGAGTGAGAACCAACTGAAAAATGACTGAACAACTACATTATGCCAGGCACTGTATTAAGTACTTTACAAATATTATCTCATTTGAGCTTTACAACAATACTGCAAAGTAGGTGCTGTTATAATACCCATTTTACAGTTAAGGCAACTGAGGCAGACAGAGATTAAGTGACTTGCCCAGAGTCACACTTTTGTAAAGCACTTAGCTATTAAGTATCTGAGGAAGGATTTGAACTGAGGGCATTCTTAACTCCAGGTCTAGTACTCTATCCATTGCACTACCTAGCCTGGTTCCATATTCAGACGTTCTAGAAACTAGGCCTTCCTTGCTCCTTTTTTATATTCTTCTCTATTGTCTGAGTGAGCATTCTTAAAGCTTGCTGTGGAGAAACAGTGTCCTCCAGATAGTTGCTTCTCCCCTTGCAGAATAAGAATCCATATCCCTTCTGCCACTAATACTCCTAACCGATAAGTCCCATAGGAATGAATAATTCCTTATTGAACCTCTCTTACGAGTTTTCATTAAAAATGTCTTCTGGATGAGCAGGCTACAAATCAAGCCTCCTCCTGGTTTTAGTCATAAGCACCACTGCATAACTAGTGCTCACACCTTTCATGATCCTGCAGTCCCTTCCTCTATGTGGAAAAAACCACACTACCCATTAGACTCTTTGCAGATATGGGGTTACATGGGCATGGGGGAACAGTAACTACAAAGGCATACAAATGAAAGACGCAGTAGTGTGTGTGTGAGGAACAAGAGAGGGCCAGTTTAGCTGGACTGCGGAATGCATAGGGGAAAGGGACATACAACGAGGCTGGAAAGATAGATTGGGGCAAGGCTGTGAAGGGCTTTAAAAGTCAAACAAAGGAGTTAATATTTGATCCTAGAAGCTGTAAGGAACCACAAGTTGTCTGACTAGAGATTTGTGCTTAAGAAAAATTACTTTGGTAGCTGTGTAGAGGACAGATTAGAGGGGCAAGAGATTTGAAGCAGGAATCCAATTAGGAGGCTATTGTCTAGACAGGAGATGATGAGGGCCTGAACTCTGGTTGTGGTGGTATGAAAAGAAACATTGAATTGGATGTAAATAATGTTGTAGAAGTAGGAACAGTAAGATTTGGTAACTGGTTAGATATGTGGGGTCAGAGTGAGTTAAGGATAATGGTCATTAGGGGGCAGCTAGGTGGCGCAGTAGATAGAGCACTGGCCCTGGATTCAGGAGGACCTGAGTTCAAATCCGGCCTCAGACACATAACACTTACTAGCTGTGTGACCCTGGGCAAGTCACTTAACCCCACTGCCTAGCCAGAAAAAAAAAAAAAGGATAATGGTCATGAAAATGGGAAACTTGGAAGGCTGGTGGTATCTTCTACAGAAGCAGGGAAGTTTAAAAGAGGAATTGGCTTGGTGAGGGGTGAAATATGATGACTTCATTTTTGGTCATGTTGAGTCTGAGATGTCTCTGGGACCATCACTTTGAAATGGTCAAGAGGCAATTGATGGCATGGGACTGAAACTGAGGGGAGAGACTTGGGTTTGAGATATCTTCTGCATAGATTTGATAATTAAACCCATGAGAGCTGATGAAGCCACAAAAAGAATGTGCAGTGACTGAAGAAAAGAAGAGAATACCTTGAGATAGGGAGTATGACATGGATGATAAGCTAGCAAGGGAGACAGAGAAGGAATAATTAGACAGGACAACCAGGAGGGAATAATGTCTAATGTCTCAAAAGCTTAGAGGCGACAGAGTATCTAAGAGACGAAGGTGGTCAACAGTGTCAAATATAGCAGATAGATCTAAAAGGATGAGGACTGAGAAAAGACCATAAGATTTGGCAATTAAAAAATCACTGATAACTTACTTTGGAGAAAGTAGTTTCAGTTGAGTGATGAGGTCAGAAGCCAGATTGCAAAGCACTGAAGAATGAGAAGAGAGGAAGTAAAGCAAGGAGTATTGATAGCATGTTTTTGGAGTTAGGCTGAGAAGGGGAAATAAGACATATGATTATTATCCTTTAAGGGATGGCAAGGTCTAGTGAAGACTTTTTTTTTTAAATGTTGGAGTACAATAACAGCCTTGTAATTGGCTGTCCTACTTCCAGTTTCTTCCCTTTGTAATTCATCCTCCACATAGCGGCAAAAATAACCTTCCTGGGGCACAGGTCTAAGCGATTTAAGTTGCTTTGGCTCCAAAACCTTCAGCATATGATAGGCTGAGCCTGAGATGGATTTTCTGGGGACCCACATGAGACAGCTAGGTGGCACAATGGATAGAGTGCTATGCCTGTAGTTGGGAAGACCTAAGTTCAAATCTGGCTTCATATATTAACTGTATGACTTTGGGCAAATTATTTAACCTCAATTGGCCTCAATTTCCTCAACTGTAAAATGCAAGATAATAATAGCACCTACCTCACAGGGTTCATTATGAAGATCAAATGAGATATATGTAAAGTGCTCAGCATAGTGCCTGGTACATAGAAGGCACTATTTTAAATACTCACTACTATGTAAGAGAGACCCCAGAAGCTACAAACTTACATCTAGGTGCTAAAGATGTGGGGCATGATAAGGAAAAACAGGTATAACTAGGAGTCATAATGATCTCAAGGTGACAGTCTTTACTATTGGGATCCTTGATATATAGAGAGTGAAGTTTGGCTCCTTAAATAAAATGGACCATACTAACAAATGAACAAATCCTGGAACTTAACGGATTGTGTTATTTTATGATACAGGTTGAGCTTAGATTTGTAATAGTTCCCTTCTCCCCAAGGTAAAAGCAGTCCTTGATCTGAGTTCCTCCAGATAATACTGAAGGTAGATGCTCCTAAATATAAGCAATATATACAGTGATGGCTACCTTATCTTAAAAATACTCTTCTGGGAATTACAGAACCACTCAATATCTTCAGAGTGTCCCATACTTTCAAATCATGTTCACGTATGGTATCTCATTTGCTCCTTAGGACAGTGCTTCAAAGTTGGTAAGTATCCCCATTTTGTAGATTTGGAAACTGAGGCTTTGAATGCTTTAGTCAATTGCCTAAGCAACCAGACGACAAAAGCCAGTCTGGGTACTAGACACCCATAAACGCATCCCGACTGCAGCCACTCTTTTCACCACCTTATGCTGAGTTATCAGTCAGCTTTGGAAAATAATTCTATTGTTGATGCTCCACAGTTAAATGTAACCCTGAATAGTGGCCAAAGATGAAAAGGAAGGAAAAATACTATCAAAGCAAAAAAGAGTAAACAAAAACAAAAACCAAATAGCTATTGAGAGACATAAATTAGTTTGAAAAAGAAATATCCAGCCCTCAAGTCCAAGTGTATCTGCGCAGTCATGCAAAGAGAATTCTGTAGATGCAAGATTCTTTTCTCAAATATTCACATTTTATTATCTCCCATCTAATCTCTCTCATTTATATAGCACTCTGCAAGCACATTCCTAACAATACCCTTCTAAAGTAGCAGGACAGCTCTTGCTTTCTCATTTTATAGCTAGGGGAATTAAATTTCAGAGAAGTCTCACAGCAGGGACATATCAGAACCAGCTTTCTGGTAGAGCTAGTTAGGTTATCTGACTCCAAGTGCAGAGCTCTTCCCATTCCACCACCCACTTTTTTGCAAATATAATTTGCTTTAAACAAAAGAACAAGGTTCTTTTTTTCCCTGGCTACTTCAAGCTTCTAGGTAGCACAGTGGTACAATGCTAAATAGGCAAAAAATGGCAAAAGAAAATCTAGTGTCTACTCTTCTCTCCTCCAGTGCTTTGAGAACTCTCGTGACCTATTAGAATTTGAGATGGTCAGGTTGGCTCCAATTTACATTTGAGTAGATATGAAAGAAACCAGTGCCTACCCTCCCATCTCCCCAGTTGCTCACCATCCCAATCATTACTTTTTGCAGAACTGCCTACCTTCTGGTAACGAGGCCTAAAGCAACATGCCTCCCTGCCCCCTTCCCTTTGGCCCACTGGCATTGGGATTCTGCTCCCTATTCGTGAGCCTTCTTTTGAATAACCCAACCCTATAATCTTACAACCATAAGACCACATACCACATTCCCTAAGTAAAACTTGAACTTTGAGCCAAATTTCCCCCAACTAATTCCATGGACCTAGAATCAGAACCTGTGTTGAAATCATCTCTCAGACACAAGGCTCAGGCCCTTCCTTAGGTGGCTGGTGCAGGCCACTGATTCCAAGGGCCACTGAAAGCCCTCCTGGGTGGGCAACCACGGCAAGCACGCAGCTCAGTTTAGTGCCCGAGCTCTGAGTGACTGTGGGCAAGTCACTTAATCCCTCTCAGCCTCAGCTTCCTCATATGTGAAATGGGCCATGATAACAACATCTATCTTCCAAGGTTGTTGTGAGGACTAAATGAGATAGCACATGTAAAAGGCTCTAGTTTTGTAAACCTTAAAGTGATTTATATATCTAGCTATCATTATATTATTGTTGTTGTTATTGTTATAGCATCAATCTTTCCTGGACAGAAAATCAAAATGGCTAATTTGAAGCCTATTTCTCAGAGCACATTTTCTGAAGTCAGAGACAATTAGCTAAGCTACTCAGCTGGGTTTCTTCCTGGGAAGTCTGCCAGTCTCACCTTTTGGTTTCTTAGTTCAGGAATGGCTCTAAGAGTTGCCTTCCTTTGTGGGGCCTGGATGCTTCCACAGCAGGAAAGATAGCTTTCTATGACTTGGCCTAAAATTTGCCATGTCTACCCTGTGGAACTCCATGGCTCCAACTTCCCTTTCAGCATGGTGACTCAAGAAGGGAAAAACAGGGAGGGAGCCCAAGCAGTGGATATGGTCTTTCCATCACTGTACAGCTGTTTACTATTGGGCTCAGAAGGACTTCCCCTCCCCCCATTCCTCCTATTCCTACTAGCCCCTTTGAAACTCCTGTGAGCCCATCACCCCTCCCTACCCTTTCTCTGAGGAGCATTGACCTCCATCTTCCATATTTTCCCCACTGCCTTAAATGAGTTTACAAGAATACCAAACAAGTCAGTGCAAACCTTCAATTCATTTTCGTGTTCTTCCTTTAAAGTTTCTATTTCCTCCAGGTGTTTATCATGGACTTTCTTGATGGCTTTTTTCACTGCTTCCTCTGTCATGACCTCAGCCTTTTTTTAAAAGAGAGAGAGAGAGAGAGAGAGAGAGAGAGAGAGAGAGAGAGAGAGGGAAATTCCATATAAGAAAATCTATTAATTTATTCTGAGAACTGGCAAAGTCAATTTGCCATTATCTTGAGGAGCGGAGCAGCAAATTCAAATTTACTGACAACTAGCAAGGAAAGCCAGGCACCCACTCACTTTGTGGACTCTACCTCCCTCTAGTGACTGACTTTATACGCAGCCTGCACCGGAAAGAGAAGGTTATTATAAATCAGGGGTCAACCAGTGCTGTTGACAGCACAGTCCAGTGCAGGAAGAATGGAGGAGTTGTCCAGTTTCTTCAGTCAGCCCTTCTCAGTACAAGGCTTCTTTATTCTGTTTGATGTGGGTTCCCAAAGCATTATAAATCAAAGGATCATAGGCCAGAAGATACCTTGAAGATCAATAAACTCCCTCATTTTACAGATAAGGAAACTGAGTCTCAAAGTAGTAAGTTACCCAAGGTGTTGGAGGTTGAAAATAGTGTCAGAATTTGAACTCAAGTCCTCTCATTACAAATATACGACTCTTTCCATTCTACCATGATGGGTCCCAGGACATAGAGATGAAAAGGACCTTAAAATATTAATCTAGTCCAACGCCCTCACTCTACAGACTAAAACCAAAACAAGATCAAGACCGAAATAGTCAATTCTGGCTCGAGGCCAGGTAGTATCAGAATTATGTTCAAACCTAGTTCCTACAGCTCCAAATCCAGTTCACTTACCACTCCATTATGCCACAACACTGATGTGCTCTTATTCAAATTGTCAAATATTTTTACTGCCACTTCTCTTCTGCCTGATTTTCTAAGTTCTAACTAGATATGCCTGCAGTGGCTTTAATCTCTTCTCCTGGGCACCTGGTTCCTAAAGGGCTAGTTTCTTCACTAAAATATATTCTAGGTGTCAGCAGTCACTTTTCCCTCTAAGGATGGCCATTCCCCAGGGGACAGTTCATTCATGGGTTTGAGGGACAGTGATGGGCTCTTTCTAGACCAGGGGGTGCCAGCCCTTCCATAAATAGTTGGGCTCTATCACCCTTCATCTAATGGAAGTTCTCTGACTTGGTTTCAGGGAAGGTTTCATTTTTTTGTCTTTGATTCTCTATTGCCTAGCTCTAAGTATGGCACAAGGGTGGAGCTGGTTGACTGATTGGTTGAATACTGATCCTGGTCATTTCTTCCCTTCTGTATCAAGGCTTCTTCACCTCCAGAAGCTCTGGTTGTTTAAGGCTGAAAGAGGATGCATTAGGACCTCTGTTAGTGATGTGTTACTGCACCTTAAGGCAAGAGAGTAAACCTTGAAAGTGGATCTTATACTTCCTCCCTAAAACCTAAAACCATGAGCATCAGCAGGGATGCCACACACCTTCAGGCTGGATAACAAAATCCTTGGTGGCAATCATATGCCACATATTGATCTTTGATTTGCTACAGTACAATAACTATATTCCATGCATATCATGAAAATAAATCAGAATTACAGAGTACTACATTTGAAAAGGATTTTATCCCAACCCTCTAATTTTACATATGGGGAAACTGAGGCCCCTGAAAAATGAAATTAATTTATCCAAGGTCTCTCTACTCATAGGGGTCAGATACAGGCCTGGAAGCCAATTAGCCTGATTCCTGATCCAGTTTCTTTCTATGTCACCACATGTCCTCCCAAGTTGATTGGATTGGTTTACAAAGCTATTAAATAGATATCAAACCCATGGCTTGGTTAGCTATTAAAGTTTAAAACTACATTGTGAGGCAGTACAGCATAGTGAATAGAGTTTGAATCCTGCCTCTGGTAGTAAGTCCTGGGCAAATCATTTAGTTTCTCAGCCTTAGTTTATTCATGTATAAAATGGGGATGATAATACTTGTATGTAAAGTGGATAAAATATTAGATTTACAGTCAGGAAGATCTAGGTTCAAATTCTCTCTGTCATTTACGTCTTGTGTGACCTTTAGGCAAGTCACCTAACCTCTGTAGACCTCAGTTTCCTCATCTGTAAAATGGGGATAATAACATTACCGACCTCCCAGGATTATTGTGAGAATAAAACATTTGTAAAGCTTTTTGCGAACCTTAAAGCATTATCTAAATTCTAGCTATTATTATCATTCCTGTCTCTAAGGCCACATCTGTCCATTAGAACATGTTTCTTCTTGTCCCCATTTTATAGATGAAGAAATGAAAGAGTATTTGTGCTTTTTATAATGTCAGTCCTCTTTATGACATGCTCTAGTCTAATAATAATAGTTAGCATGTAGCATTTTAAGGCTCAAAAAAGTACATTACATATATTATCTCATTTGATCTCAACAACTCAGTGAGGTAAGTGCTTTCATTATCATCATTTCAGTGCTATCCTTATCCCCATTTTATAGATGAGGGAACTGAGGCTGAGAGAGATGAAAGGATTTGCCCAGGATAACAATGCCAGTGAGCAAGTACAGCAGGATCTTCCTGATGCCAAGTCCAGTACTCCATGACACCATCTCAAATCTGTCTATTTGCTCATCTTTACAACCACTCAGTGAGTCAACTTGTGCAGCAACAAGTCAACATAATTGGAGTAGGAAAGGAACACTTTCAGGAAGGACTGTGTGCCTCCTGAATGGTCCCAGTCACTGTTTTTTAAAGAGGATTGTCAAGGTTTGGGGGACTCCAAATTGCTTGGTATAGCTCCATGATTCCCACCAGAATGAAGTGTAAGTCCATAGACACATGGTGTAGGCATGGAGGATGAGGGAAAGTTTGCCAAAAAGAGGCCCAGGCAATACAGAACAGTTGTGTCCCTTGTGGCATTTTTCTTGTATACACACACACACACACACACACACATGAATTTGAACAAAGACCTTTTCCAGAATTATACAGGATACTTTTGAATAGAACATAAGAGACAAGATGCCGATCTTGGTGTAAGACTTTGAAAATAACAATTTTAAATAGGTTTCAATATATTTTACCTTTGCCCACACTGCATCCTGTGCTTCTTTAAGAAGTTCTTCCAATTTATCTTGATTAATTTTTTCTTCCTTTTGATGAATATCAATCCCAATATCTGCATATTTGAATGAAAATTATAGTAAGCATCTAAAGATGGCCTTTTATCTTTTGATCACCTTTGTACTTTGTATATTCAGAACCTACCATAATGGTTTGCACATAGATGGTGCTCAATAAATATTTGGCTGAGGAATGAATGAACAAAATCTAGTTATGACTTATTTCAATTTGAAGAAAGTTTCCTGACAATCCATTTCAGGGATACAACCAAAAGGACTGAGAGGCAGTATGGTGTAATTTTTTAAGTCAAGAAGACCTGAGTTCAAGTGCTCCTTCTGACACATGCTATATGACTGGGCAAGTTAGTTAACCTCTCAGTGTCCCAGCCAGGTCTCCAAGATTGCAAATTACATAGCTGCAGATTTGCATTGCTGGAGGGAATTTTCACATTGAGAGTTTTCCCACATGTACTTTCATGAATTCAGTGCCTTCAGTTGTGGGGTTCAGTAGAAAAGAGGACTAGTAGTAATAATAGTAGTAGTAGTACTACTACTATTTCATATTTAAGGAGTACTTCTAACCTTGTAAAGCACTTTTACATCCATGATTTCATCTCATATTCACAGAAACCCTGTGAGGTAAGAATTATTACACCCATTTTACAAGTACTTAAAATCCAAAAAGTTCTCATGCTTGGATGGTGGTGTTGTTCAGTTGTGTCTGATTTTTCATGACCCCATTTAGGGTTTTCTTGGCAAAGATACTGGAATGGTTTTCCATTTTCTTCTCCTGCTCATTTGACAGATGAGGAAACAGGCCAACAAAGTTAAGTAACTTGCCCAAGATCACATAGCTAGTAAGTGTCAGAGGCCAGATTTGAACTCAAGAAGATGAGTCTTCCTGATTCCAGGCCCGGCACTCTATCCACCACATCACCTAATTGCCATCCTTCAATCCTAGGCAGCCCTAAATCCAGGAGTTCCAGGTACATGATTCAGGTACTCCTACACAGAACCAGCAATCTTCCCCTAAGGTTCTTCTAATTATGGCCTCCTTAAGGTCAGTTCCCAATCAGTTGGGAAAATCAGGAACTAGGACATCTCCTTGACTTTTTCCTAGTTCACTGCTGTGACACAGGCAGATCTAATGATTCTGCCCTTTGGCCACTTTCAGGAGTGGTTATATATAAGATCCCCTGCTCTTCATTATTGCCTTATTGTTCAAATGGAACAGTGGCATCTCAAAGGATGGCCCAGTCATGAAGATAGACTCTTCCTATACCCCAAACTCCTCACTTTTGCCTTTTATTCCCCCCAAATTAGCAGAGGCCATCATCCTATATCATTTTTATCTCCAGGCCCTTTGGTCTGTTTGTATTCTCCCTCGGCAAGTGAAACTTGGTAGACAAGACAACATTCAAAGGCTTGCTCCCTCCTTCTCTTCTGATCCTCTTGAAGAAGAATTAGGAGGAGATTGCATCTTTCCCTCATTAAAACACTTATAGTCCCTGATGCTTACATGTGGGCACACTTGAATATCTGTGAACAAGTACCACAAATCATGTCAGCAATAGAGTGGTGCAGTGGATAGAGAACTGGGCCTGGAGTCAGGAAGACTTATCTCCATGAATTCAAATCTGGTCTCAGACACTTACTAGCTCTGTGACCCTGGGCAAGTCACTTGTCTCAGTGTCAATTACCTACTTGATGGTGGCAGTTGGCTAGCAGTTGGTATTGGTGGTAGCAAAAATGGTGGGCCTCTCTGCTATAGAGAGACCACTTCCTTGGATGATGGTCATGGGGGCTGGTTGGAAACAGGGCTGATGTTCATGTTTATTTGCTTAGTATAGTATTCAGTCAGTCTGTAAATAAGCATTAGTGCCTATGTGCCAGGGACATAAAAGTAGGGGATACAAAAAGAGGCAAAAGATGACCTCAAGGAGCTCACAATCTAATAGGGAAAATAACAAGCAAAAAATTTACATACAAACAAGCTTATATACAGCATAAATAGGAAGTAAACAAGAGAAAGTAGGCACTGTCATTAAGAAGTGTTGGGAAAGGCTGCCAGTAAAAGATGGGAATTTAATTGGGACTTAAAGGAAGTTGGGGAAGCCAGTAGGCAAAGATGAAGAGAGCATTTTAGGCATGAGGGACAGTCAGAGAAAATGCCCAGAGCTGAGAGATGGAGTATCTTGTTTATGGAACAGCCAGAAGGCCAGTATCACTGGATTGAAGAGTTCATGGTAGGGACCAAGGTCTAAAAAGACTGGATAGGAGGAGTCTAGGTTGTGAAGGTGTTTGAGCCTCAGAGCATTTTGTATTTGATTTTGGAGGTGATAGGGAGCCACTGGAGTTGAGTAGGGTGGTGACATGGTCAGATCTGCTCTTTCAGAAAATCACTTTGATGGCTAAATGGATGATGAATTGGAGTGGGGAGATACTTCAGGCAGGCAGACCCAGCAGCAGGCTATGGCAATAATCCAGGCATGAGGTGATGAAGACCTGCACCAGGGTGGTAGCAGTGTTAGAGAAGAGAAGGGAGCTTATTCAAGAGATGTTGCAAAGGTGAAATTGACAGGTCTTGGCACCAGATCAGTTATGGGAGGTGAGAGATAGTGAGGAATACAGGATGACTCCAGGCTGTGAGCCCTGAGGGAGGATGGTGTTCACAGAATCTCTGAATTGGAAGGGTCTTCAGAAGTCATTTAGTCCAACCGATGCCTAAACAAAAATCCCTTCTTCAATATACCCTAGAAATGGTTGGCTCATTTCACGTTTGAAGACCTCCACTGAGAAGGAACTCATGTGTCAAGCCCATTCCACTTTTGGATAGCTCTAATTGTTTCAAAAGTTTCCTGGCACCATCAAGCCTAAATTTGCTTCTTTCCAACTTCCATTCACCGCTCTTAGTTTTGTCCTTTGGGGCCAAATAGAAGAAATCTAATCTCTCTTCCAACTAAAAGACAGTGGTGATACCTCCTCTCAGTCTTTTATTCTCCAGTGTGAAAATTGAATGACTAAAGATTGGTTGGGAAGAAACATGATCAGGCATGTGAAATGAAAGTAATTTAAATTATTTTTATAGCATATAGTGAAGATAGTGTGTAGACCCCAAATTTGACATTAAAGGTATTTTAATTATGAACCTAATTAAACTTCATAAGTAATTGATTCACTTTCTTCCTTTGGGGAGCACATATAATAGAGCACACATTAGCTATCTGACCTTGAAATATTAAACACTGCATTGGAATAGCCTGTAAAAAAAATCAACATGACCTCCAAAGTATCAAAAGAGTAAATAAAGTCATACTTATTTTATACTCCTTCTGGACTCCCTCTCCCAATTTGTACTCACATTAGCATGTTGGGTTCCCAGAAGGGCATCTACTACCTTGGGTTCCAGGACAATCTTGTGAGTGACTATTCATAACACTATAGTACACAAGCCCCCACTGGTGGACTTTCCACTAGCAATTATCCAGTAGACTCAATTAGCTCTTGGAAAAGATATTTACTCAACAAAGCATTTCCCCCTCCAAAAATCTAGGTATACTCTCCTACTGAAAGTCCTGAAGTAGACAGAAAAGTAGGCACAAATTGAAAGTGCAGTGGTAATAAGACACACATACAGAAGAACTGTGTGGCCAAGGTAACCCACAACTCCAAAACTGTAGAACTTTGAAGTCCTTCTTTCTAGAATCTTCATGAAATTCACTGGCAGGTGAGGCAATATGCCAGTGACAGATGGGTTGCTCCACTACTTAACTGGCTCTTTACAATGCACAGGATTTTCAGCTGGACAGGTCAATTTATTGCCAGGGTAGATTGTGAAAATTACTTGGCCGCTACGCTGACGCTTTAAGAGAATGTGGCACCTGTACTGGATGGCTTTATCTGCTGGACTCTCTGAGATCACTCTTTGATGTAGAGCTATATACACTCTACCACCTTTAACCTCAGCCAGGGTTGGGGGTTATTCTGATACTTCGGCTGGGAAATTGTGTTCCTTTCAGCTGGAGTGCTACTGGGCTCTTTCAGAAAGGGTAGAAACCTTTTGTCAATGACTGACAAAAGCCACTCCTATTTGACGCCCAAAGGGTCTTGGCTTTGAGATTTATTATCTAACAGGCAGGAGGTGGAAGAGTTATAAACTTTCCTGTTCAACAGCTATTCATGGTTCAGAACTGGGTTCCCTCGGTGAGGAAACCTCATCCTAACTTATGGTGACCATACAGTTAAATTTCTAGATTCCTACTGGATCTTACACAAATACTTGGAGGTAAGGGTAGTAAGGAAGCAATCTGTGCCCAGGGGCAGGTTTATTATCTCTACTGGTCTTTTCATAAGCAAGGACCTTACTCTCACACTTCACTGTCTCCATCTTTTCCCCTTAGAGCAGCAGTTCTCAAAGTATGGTCATGAGTCCCCAAGGCCCTTTAAGGGTGTACATGGAGAGATGAGATCAAAGCTATTTTCAAAATAATAATAATAATAATACAATGTCTAGTACTAATATGCTATGGAGAACTCACATAAGGCACGTGCTCACACATAAGTTAGAAGAAGCAGTACAAAGACACTCTCAAGGTCTCTCTGAAGAACTTTAGTATCAATTGTGAGACATGGGAGATGCTGGCACAAGACCGCCCCCATCAAAGAAGGTGCTACATGCTCTATGAGTAAAGCAGAATTACAGTAGCACGAAGGAAACAGAGATGTGCAAATCTAAAGACATCTCCATCCCAAATTGTTTAAATGGACTATTTGTGCCTAACCTTGTTGGAGCCTTCTGAGCTCATATTGGAGCGATCAGCCACAGTTGAACACACTGTACCTTCACCCCAACATTGTGATATAATTGGTCCTCTTCAAGTACCAAGGACAAACAACAACAATAATAATTTCTAACATGGTAAATATTAACAGGTACAACTCACACAAACAGAAGTTTTTTGAGGGAGGAGGTCCTCAATAATTTTTAAAGACTGTAATGGGATCCTGACACCAAAAAGTTTGAGAACTCCTGCTTTATATCTTCAATTTTGCTGAAGTCTTAAAAAAAAAAGGCATTCCCAGCTCTGATTCTTATAATCTAGACAATAGCTCACTGATGTTCAGACTCCTTAAGAGTCTGCCTAATGTGGCAGATGTTCTAATAAACCTTGTTTTTGGCTGAAAGAAGGCTTGGGTCGAATTCTTTTGGGCAGGACCCACGTGTTGTGATTTTGGGATCCCAGGACTAACCTGAAGACCTCATCATATGATTCCCTGACCGGGAAACACTGCCTATACCAAGCTCACCAGCTGGGACTGGAAGATCTCATCTAAGGTAAATCTGGATTGCTCCAAGGATAAATCATGGGACTGCAGAGTTACAGAGGAACCTCCAGTTCACCTGTTCTGACCCCCTCCCCCAAAGCAGGCACCCCTTCTACAGTGGGAGTCTATCCACCAATTTCCAATCATCTTGTGTAATGGGTTATCTAGTCTATCCAGATTGCAAGATGGCATGATCGTGTCACCGCAAGGCCCCTCTCATTTCTCCAAAGAAACCAACAGCTTCTCCTGCCTGGACAGAATCATGTGCAAAACATTTTCCTTTGTTGCTTCTTTACTTTTTTTCTTTCTTTTTTTGGTTTTTGTTAAGCAATGGGGTTGGGTGACTTACCCGGGGTCACACAGCTAGTAAGTGTTATGTGTCTGGGGCCGGATTTGAATTCAGGTCCTCCTGACTCCAAGGCTGGAGCTCTATCCACTGTGCCATCCAGCTGCCCCCCTTGTTACTTCTTCTTCTACCCTTTGAAGTACACTGAAAATGCTCAAGCAGATGTACATAGTTGAAATGCCTCATCCTTACTCAACCATGCCTTCACGCCAGGTTTCTGATCTGTTTCTGGAACTCATCATGCCTTTCCTTTCTCTGGTCCAATGGTCAACAATATTGCTTCTGGATCTCCCTCCACCCATCCTCACCCAGTCTTCCTCTCTGTGTCTTCCTCTCCAGTTCAAGGTCTTCCTTTCATGGATGCAGCCTGACATAGTTACTTTGCTGCCCATTTTCTCTAATCTATTCCTTCTGAATAAAGTGTTCTCAGCCATTAAAAAAAAAAAAAGCATTCCCTTATACAGTGATAAGGAAACACTGTTTTGGAAGCAGAAAGTCAAATCAGGTCAGGAATCATAGTTAATTATTCATATTCCATGGACTCTAGAAAGTCTTTTGGAAATTGACAAGTATGGTTATAAAAGGTGTTCCATTTACTTTTCCCATTGACAGCTCCCACAGGCCAACCACAGAAGGCAGGGAAGTCAAACTGCCCAGATGACCTATCATTAGCACAGATGAACATTCATTGTGTTGGCAGGGATTTGGCTGTAGAGGAGGCAGGGATGTCCCTACGTAGACGTAATAATGAAGAGTCAGTTAAATTGGAAGAACAGGCAGCAGTTCAGGCCCAGGGCTTCCAGGTACTTCCCAGCAACAGTATATACACAATTCTACATGTATACTTGTTGTCTTCTCCATTAGAATGTAAGCTCTTCCTATGGGATTGTTCATTTCTTGTATTTATATCAATACTTGGCGTATAATAGGCTCTTTAACAAATAATATTCATTAATTAACTGATATCAGAATATCCACTAGTGTTAGTGATCAGGATTAGGCCAACTTAGGAAAAATTAGATCTGCTCTGGAGAAGCCAGAGGAAGTATTAGGCACCATTAGAATACAGCTAATCAGCTATAGGGACACAGAACTAGGGAAACCACTATATCCACTGTAGTCTTGTGTTTCTGTTTCTGTACTTTTTTGGTGTTAGTGTAATTACCTGAAGAATATTTTCCATGGAATTTGAACCTCAGAGTTGTTACTGCTTGTGAGTTTCCCAAGAGAACTGGGGTCTCTTGTGTGCCACTTTATCTATGGGTAGTGGGAATTAGCCTAGAATGTGCCCTGGGATGGCCAGACCACATTCGGAAATCAGCCTGTGATGATATTTGACCTCAGGGAGTCACTGCTTACTCAGTCACATGTGGGGAGCCATTGGTCTGAGGTTTTTATCCCTTTCCTTAGAAACAAAATGAGATACTTGTAAGGTCAATCAACAGTTAATAAAAGGAGATTTACTTTGCCACAGTAAGAGAAGGATATTAAACGAGGATAGGCCTTCAGAACAGCTCAAGTGATTCAGATGAGCAAAGCTCCCCAGTCTGAACTACCCATCAGGATCTCCCAGTCAAGCTTCAGAGAGAACGTTATGCGGTGCTTCATGGTTGTTTTTGTACTCCAGCAAAGAGGAAGTGATGTCAACAGTATAAATCTTTAGTCCCCTGAGCCACCAAATCTGAAGGATGGTCTTCATACCTTTATGGAAAAAAACTAGCCTAACCTATATAAGGGAAAGGGACTGGATAAACAGTCCCTACTACGATGCTAGTAATGAAATGGAACTACATCTAGTCACATAGTATTAATATAAGGGCAACAACAACAACAAAAAAAGGACAAAGAAGCATTTGGGATTATTTTAGGGAGTCATTTTATAAGGCTCAAAGTCAGCTTGGAATGTTTTTCTGATAGGAAAACTGGGGATAAAGGAATGAAGAAAAGATTATGTAATTATACTCCCTGAGTAGATTACAAGGGGGATCAGGGAATATTTCACAAAGGAGGTGACATTTGAGCTGGGTCAAAAAGATGGTTAGGATTTTAAAAGACAGGAATGGAAAGGGAGGCATTTAAAGTTAAGGTAGAAGAGGGGGCAGCTAGGTGGTGCAGTGGATAGAGCACCGGCCCTGAAGTCAGGAGGACCTGAGTCCAAATCCGGCCTCAGACTAAACACTTGACTTGACACTTACTAGCTGTGTGACCCTGGGCAAGTCACTTAACCCCAATTGCCTAAAAACAAACAAACAAAAAAAAACAAAGTTAAGGTGGAAGATACAAGGATCCAGGAAAGCAATTAGCACAGTGCCCGGCGCATAGTAGGCACTTAATAAATGTTTATTGACTGATTGGGATATTATTATGCAATGCAACAATGCAAGTAATCTGAAAGGCAAAGTCACATAAAGGAAAGAGAGCTGAGATTTGAATCAGAGGATATGGGTTCTAATCCCAATTCTTTAACTTATTTTATGTAAGCTTGGGCAGCTTAGTCATTTAACTTCTCAGGGTGACCTAGTTCCCTCATTTGTCCCTTCCATCTCTAAATCTATAATTCTCTGATCTAGTGTGGCTACAATATAGGACACGTGAAGCACAGTAACAGAAATAACTTACAGCACATTTGATGGTTACAGGGCACTCTGACATATTATCTCATTTTATCCTCACAATAATCCTGTGACATAGACAAAGCAAATATCCCTATTTTGCAAATGAAGAAACTGAGGCTCAGAGAGATTGACTTGCCCAAGGTCAGTTAATAAGAAGCAGAGTTCTGACTCAAACTCTGGTCTTCTGACTTCAAGTCTGGTGTTTTGTTCTGTTTTCTCACTGTTAAGATAAAGTTGAAACCAAATTATGCTGAGTATTAAGTGTAAGGACCACCTACCAACCAGAAGACCAATGGTAAAAAAAAAGTATGCTGTCCACCTCCCGAGAGAGATGATCACAAACTCAATGCAAATGAGACATTTTTTTAATATGGCCAATGAAATGTTTTGCTTGACAATGAAGATTTTTTTAATAAGGGCTTTCATTTCTCTTTTCTTTTTTTCAATATTGGTGTGGAGAGGTGGAAGGAAGAAAAATTAAAACACTTGACAATGAAAAAAAATATAAAAAAAAACAACCAGATTACGGAGGGTTTCAATGTCATATGAGGGACTTTGGTCTTGCCTCCACCAGCAGTAGACTCCGTCTACTGAAGATTTTAGAGTAGGTAGATAATATTTTCAGAACCTTTACAGTGCTGTGCAAAGGGCACCGGGTTCAAAGGCAGAGGAATTTAATATGAATCTTGGCTACACTCCTTTGAGCAAGCAATTCACCCGTCTGGGTCTCACTGTCTTCATCTGTAAAAGATAGGTGGTAGACTAGGTGATCTCCAAGGTCTCCTCCAGCTATAAATAAATTATCCTACGAACTGCACAGAAGTAATAGCTGAAGCTGCGGAAGTAGATACCATCACCACAGAACAGAGAAGGCAGCTGAAGAAGGGGAAGTGGAAAGTACCTAGATTTAAAGTAAGCCTGTACATATATAGTGCAGCATGCATACTGCATGCTTCTTGATTGATTGGAAAGAAGCAGCAAGGGAGACAAATTTTCCTCCAGGAGTCACATTAGTTCTTGCTTTTAGTGGAAATTCCTGTCCTCTACCTACCCCAGTTACTTGGAGACATGACATAGAGGCAGATCCTAATAGATATTATGGTATGGTAAGTCTCATCAGTCTGAGCAGGAACTCCTGCCTCTGATGCATGGTGGCTGTGTAAACCTGGGCAATTCACTTCACCTCTCAAAAGCCCTAAGCAAACTCTCTAAGACTGTAAATTAAAGTTGCGGCACTAGAGAGTCTCCATCCTGGGAATTCTCTACACTGATGAAGTCATAGATCTGGACTGAAAAAAAAGTTGGAAGACTCACAAGTTAATGATCATGTAACTTTAATCAACAAACATAAGAAGAGATGGACAATGAGGTGACAGGAAGGCTTAGATCTGCCACTACGAAATATTAGTGCAACTAGAGGAGATCACAGACTCACTTACCTAGTATATCCTTGTGAGTATAAAACCTTGTCTTAAATGGTTTGTATTCACGGATCTGTTCAAAAGCTTCCTCAGTAGGTGGTGGTGGTATTACTTTATTACACACTGCACAGCAAACAAAGTTTTCGAGATTTGGATTCCGAATCATGGTTGAATTTAAGACAATATTCAAAATGTGGAGTGGCTAATAACTGTCATTCTAGGATTAGGAAAAGCAATAATAGGGATTCTGAGGGATAATAATCTTTTCAGCAGACCGGAGGTGGTATATTGTTTCAAGGGGAGGATCGCTTGAAGATTAAATCATTCACCATTATGAATTAAAGGAATCTCTACAAATAAAAGCATTGGGAAAACTGAAGGACCTTACTGCACGGAGCTGAGAAGGTGGTTTTACTGAATGTTGACCTTCAGACTTGAAGCTATAAATTGTAACTTACTTAGCAACTGTTGCCAGGGTAAAGCTTTGCTCACAAAAGTGTCTGGAAATGACAAAAGAGATTACTATGGAGTATTTCACAGTTTTTCAGATGCTTTATTTTAAGGTATTGAAATAATTGATTTCCCAGAGGTCCACACTGCAGGAAGTACATCAGATTACATATGAATGAAAGGCTTGGTAATGTAGCGATAAAACTACTGTTTGGGAAATGACACTACAGTTTAGAGGGAAAATGAAGTCAGCTCCCCAAATAATCAGATCTGGTTTCCTAGGTTATATAATTAACAAACTTGTTATTGTAATGACACAAATATATATATATTCAAACTATCAAAACATGACATAAAAGTGACTTGACCATCTGACAGTTCTTTTTCTCTTTCTTTCCTTCTTTGTTTCTTTTTTTTCTCATTCTTCTCTCCCCGCTTTTTCTTTCCACCTGGTTTAAGGAAGCCTTTCTCCCTCTCTTCTCTACTCCTTGCTTCTGTCTTTCTTATCAATAGTCACTAGGCAGGATGAAAACACAGAGCCACTAAATACCAAAACCGGTGCTCTTATTCTCACCATTTCTTTTCTTGTATTTGAGGTTTTACTGATTAATAGTTTAAAGCATATCCTGAATTCCTCATCTTTAGGATGAGGGTGTGGGACTAGGGCAAGTTTCTTAACCTTTTTTTGCATCATAGACTTCCTTTGACAGAATGTTTTGTTTTGTTTTGGTGAAGCAATTGGGGTTAAGTGACATGCCCAGTCACACACCTAGTAAGTGTTATATGTCTGAGGCTGAATTTGAACTCAGGTCCTCCTGACTCCAGGGCTGGCGCTCTATCCACTGTGCCACCTAGCTGCTTCGACACAATGTTTTTAAATGAATAAAATGAAATAAATGGGATTGTAAAGGAAACTATTCATATTGAAATACAGTCATAACAGTATTAAAAACAAACAAACAAACAAAAATTAAGTTCACAGACCCCAGGCCAAGGACCTGAGGATTAGAGAATCTTCAAAAATCCTTTTCAGTTGTAATGCTACAGTAAATCATCTCACTTAGGTGTTTCCATCTCAGCTATCCTTTAGGCTCTGAAAGAAATGAGCAGACCTTTCTCAGACAATGTTAGAAACAGAAGGGACCTTTAGAGACTAGATCAATCCTCTCTCTTCACAGATGAGGAAAACCGGGATCCTGAAAGCTTGATTTAGCAGGTAGTCTTCAAGGTCCCTCCCATCTCTAATAGTCTATGATTCCACAATCCAAGGTTACAGAGCTATTATCAAGTGGCACAGCAGGAATTGGAACTCAGATCTCCTGATATCAAGTTCAACCAGCATTGTCTCCACTACATTACAATGAAGGACCTCTGGACCTCTTGTTGAATGACATTCCTATGGCAACTGAGATGTACAGCTGACAAGACCAATTCCCTTTGCATATTCTACACACATGAAGACTGTTCTTTGGTCTACAGCTGCAATCATTATTACAGAACCGACTAATTGTTAGAAATGTTGCCTCTTAAAATTTAAGCTTAACCTAGAATCACTACTTGTGAAGAGCTACCTCCCACTCCCAAACTCAAGGAATTTATTTTTTTATTTAAGGCAAATATTTACTGAATACTCAAACATAAAGGTCATTTTTAATGCATCAAACTAAAGCAACTAAAACTCGAACTTTGCTTTAAAATTCAAAGTTTAAAAATGGGACAATATCAATTTTTTTTGAGACATTAAGCTGTGCTAGGTGTATTGATGGAGATGCACATATATCTACTTTCATGTCACTCTATTTATAAATATATTCCACTTAATGCACAGCATTTCATTTCCTGCTTCCACAATTTTGCTAACCCTGGGCATTCCTTTTTCACTTCTATTTTTTAGAAGTCCCTAGGTTCCTTTAAAGTATAATTCTAAGGTCACCTCTTACATGAAGTCTTTTCTGAAGCACCTCCTCTCCCATTTGTATCTCCCTTTGAAACTACTTTCTATTCACTTAGCTGTATCCTCTCTTTCCCCCAGCTGAAGGTAAACAACTTGAGCTATTTGGTGTCTATCTTTATCTCCTCAGTGCCCAGCATGGTGCCAGGCACATAATACATGTTTGCTGCTGAACCTGTTAAATTAATCCTAAAGACTTCTGGCCTTCCTTTCTGCACTTACTCTGCTTCAGCCTGCCACATAACTACCTTTTTTCCTCTATATCAAAAGTTTTAATGGTCTAGAATTGTATCTAAAAGAGAGCATGGCAACAATTACACTGCAATCTATAAAATACTAGATCTACCGTTCTAGGGCACCAATGGACACGAGTCAGTCAAATGCATAATAGGGTATTAGTTTTAAATGTAAAGGATATTTTGAACCACTTTGGTCTAAGTTATACAATATACTGTATTACAGGGCTAAACTAAATCCATTCAATAAGCACTTATTCTACTATGTGCCAGGCACTGTGCTGAGAGCTGGGAATACAAAGAAAGCCAAAAGACAGTCCCTGTTTCCAAGGATCTCAATGTCTAAAGGGGGAGATAATGTGCAACAACTATATACAAACAATAGAAAGGATAAACTTTATTGGGAAGGCCCTAGCAACAAAGGGGATCAGGAAAGGGTGGTGTGATTTTAGCTACAGATTAACTATTTATTTACTATATAGTAAGAGAGGAAGATGTTATTTGCTAGTGATCAACAAGCATTTAGTAAACACCCACTATGTGCTAGGTACTATGCTAAGAGCTCTGATAAGACAAAGAAAGAAAAAAAACAATTGCTGCTCTCAAGGCGTTCATAGTCTAATGGGGGCCACAACTATAACAACATATAAGTGAGATATATACAGGATAAACTGAGATAATCAACGGATGGAAGACACTAGCATTAAGAGGGACCAGGAAAGGCTTCCTATACAGGTGGGACTTTAGTTGGGCCTTGAAGAAGCCAGGGAATCAAGAAGAGCTGAAATGAGGAGAGAAAGAATTCCAGGCATGAGGGACAGTAAGTGAAAAAGCTTAGAGACAGGAGATGCAGTGTCATACCAGGAACAGCAAGAAGGCTACTGAACAGATTTGCTCTTATATATATATGCAACATTTAGGATCTAAGAATAATAGCTTTATGGCTACGAAACATTTCACATACTATTTCTTTTTATTCTTTTACAATGGCTCTGTGAGCTAGGTGGTATCAGTTTCATTTATCCAACATTCTGCCGTGGTGACTTGAAGGTCAAGTGACTCAAGGAAGGTCACAAAGCAAGGGTGGATGACAAGACCCATACATGTACCAGTTCTTTTCATATATTATACATACTATGAACACTGTCCTATGGTGTGTAGTTAGAAGTCTTCCTAGAATTTTACATTTAGGAAGACTACTTCAGACTTGAGGTATAGCTTGAGCCCCAGGCTCCAATCCAGGTCTCCTAGCTTCTCATCCCTTCCTCCTCCACTACTTTCCTCTTCATTTTCATTGACTCTTTTTTAGCCAGTAGCATTTGCTTTTGAGTCAGAATTGTCAGATCATCATCAGCTCATTTAGCAAGGCTCCATACTATCTAAAAACTTAATATGACAGTGTACAAATGTATATAGCATCTACCACAACTGTAGCTAAAGGCAGAAGACACAAATTTTAAAAAAGTGGGAGAAAAAATCTTTCTTTAGCTTAACTTGAGAACAACACTGACTAGACCTCAGAAAGAGTGAAGTTTTTCTAAGTCTTGAAACTTGACTCTGAATGATATGATTTGGCATATAAGGAGATTAAAAATTCTAGGGTCCAATAGGACAAAACTTTTAGGTATGGAGTACTTCAGTAAACACAAAGGAAGAAAACTTGTTCTCATCAATAATTCTAATTTTAAAAATTAACTTCAGAAATCTTGCTCTTTGTTCAGTGACAACTGCTTTATGACAAATATCACTTTGCAAACAGTAGGGATTTCCTTACCCAGTATTAAAAATTCTATAATATCGAATCTCTTTCTAGGAAAACCCAACACGTTGGATTAATTATTCTTTCGCTTACCCTAATTTTAGTAGACAGGTAGGTGGCTCACTGGATAGAGTGCCAGGTCTGGAGTCAGGAAGACTCAGACTCTTCCTAGTTGTGTGACCCTGGCCAAGTCACTTAACCCCCTTTGCCTCAGTTTCCTCATCTGTAAAACGAGCTGGAGAAGGACATGGCAAATCACTCCAGTATCTTTGCCGAGCAAACCCCAAATGGGGTCCTGAAGAATCAGATACAACTGAAAAACGACTAAACAATGAAGAATGAATTTTTGTAGATTACCCGGGTATTTTTTCAAATAGATTTAAAGAAACTAAAAAACTCAAGTGTTGAGGGTGAGCGAAGACCGAAACGCCTTTACAGGTTTCCATCAGCAGGACACTCCATCTCTTGGCTCAGCATTTTGATTGTTCCCCATTCCTAGAATTCTCCTCCTCTCCAATTCTACCTGCTGGCTTCCCTGGCTTTATGTCCCAACTAAAATCCCATCTCCTACAGGAAGATTTTCTGAACCTCTCTTTAATTCCAGTGTCTTTCCACTGTTAACTATCTTATTTAACCTGCATAAAGCTTGTTTGTATGTATTTGTTTGCTTGTGGTTTCTGCTAGATCATAAGCTCCTTGAGGGCAAGAACTGTCTTTGGCCTCTTTTTGTATCCCTAGCATTAATTAGCACAGCACCAAGCACACAGTAGTGCTTAATAAATGTTCACTGATTGATACTGATTGATTTATTACCAGCCCTGGAATGTCTAGATCTGAAGCAAAAGCCTACCTAGGGACCTTCATACACTCCCTAAGACAATATGCTTCATCGTCTTTGGATGATTCCCACTTCATCCCAGCCTCCCCAAAGTAACTTTCATCAGTAGATAATCTTACTCTGGTATATTTTCAACAAAAAAAGAGGGTGGGGGGCCAAGTGGGGGGGGGGAACAATACATTTTGAAAGGTAACTTTAAGCAGCTAGAATTCCCACTGGTGAAATCTCAGATTCTCACTTGTACAACTGCAATTGGAATTATAATAATAATTAACATTTATATGGCACTTTAAGATTTACAAGTAGCTTTACAAATATTATCTCATTTCATCCTCATAACAACCGTAGGAGGTACATGCTATTATTATCCTCATTTCATGGATGAGGATAATGAGGCAGATATCAACTAAGTGACTTGCCTAGGAAGTGTCTTAAGTTGGATCTGAACTTGGGTCTTTCAGTGCTCTATCCAGTGTGCCACTTAGCTATCTATAATGTATTTAGGCTGGAAACTTAGGGAGTCCTCTCTCCTTTTTTTTTTGTGGTGATTAGCAGATTCTCTATGAGGAAGGAGCTCTGGTTCACCTTTGCTTGCTGCAATATCTTGAAAACCTGTCTGTAACACAGTCATAGTTTAAATGAAGGATAGGAAGAGGACCCATACCTACCTGAACATTTGTAATTTTTTTAAAAAGTTTTGAACTTTTTTCATACCCTCAATTCCACTGGCACACATTTTCCCCCCACTTCTTTCCTAACTAATGAATATCTTCTTGCTATGAAGAGAAGGAATTATTTTGCACACAGCAAAAGAAACCAAACAGCTGTTGCGACAGTCTCTTCCTGGTTTGTTAAGAATACCAACCAAAGGCAACTACTTTTCTTTTGCTTTTATTACACAATTCAACAGAGATGACTGGCATTCTTACAGAACTTTGCAAGAGGCTTTGCTAGGAGGAAAAAATTGAACGTTTTTCTGTACGTGTAAAGGGAAGGAGCTGCAGCTATGAAAGGCAGAATTCAATACAGAAATCTGGATGCCAAACTGTTAACATTCTTTACACATAAACATAATGCAGGATTATAAACATGATACCTGGTACAATATAGTCTTTCATCTGAAGATCTCAGAGACCTTAATATAGCTCTGTCTATAGTAATCAGCACTATTAATCCCATTTAGATGTTTTTCTCCTCATATATCTGGCTCCCCCACTGTCAATAGCTTCATAGAGGTCCTTTTTATTCTCTTGAGTTGCATGTAGGTAACCCATGTAAGCCACGCAAAGTGTAAGTGTTATCATTCCAAAAATCATAACAGGCTTGTTCTGTCAAAGGAAAAAGAAAAGTATAACCTCATTAAGGATATTACTTTTGAGTGCTGCAGGCATCTTGCACCACTGCTTCTGGAATGCACATTATCATTATAAAGCTTAGATTTAGTATCATAGCATCTTTTGAATCATTAACAGTAATAATTTTTCAACATCAACTTGATTATCTAGGGGCACATTCTCCAGTTTGGGGATTAGCCAGGAACCTTGCTCCTGTTTTTCTCTTTTGTTGTGTGTTCCTTGGACCCTTTGTTACTTGTTAACATGTCTACCAGCACCGAGCAGAGAGAAGTACAAGAGACATGTCACACAATGGGTGCTACATTAGGAGTCAGGAGACCTCAGTTTCAGACCTGTCTCTGGGACTTACCCCACATATGTAACCATCGGAAGCTTCCTTGGGTTTGCTGACAGCTTCCTCCTATGTAAAACGAGAGGACTGTCCCAGAGGAGAGGATCCCTATGGTTCTTTCCCAGCTCTGAAACTCCATGAGGCAGAACTCAAATTCATGGGTTTTAATGAAAGCAGAGGTGAGGAATGAGGAGTTGTGATTAAAACAGGTGTCTAGGGATGTCACTGTCTCGATGGTGTACCTCTTCCCTTTTGATAAGAAAAACTGAGAGTTGGTTGTCCTTGCAAAATGCCTCCAGGTCGATAACAAAGCATCTACTATGTATAGTGGATAGAGAGCTGGGCTTACAGTGAGGAAAACTGGGTTCAAGTCCTCCCTCTAACACTTACTAGTTGTATGACCCTGGACAAGTCATTTAATCTCTTATTGGCCCAGGCAATTCTTTAAAATTTTAAGTTGCAGAGCAGGTGCCAATCTGTTAGTAGAGAAAACTTCATCTTTAGGAGTTTGCTGTATCAATGAAACCACTGCCCAGTAGCCTCTGCTCACTGTCTCTGCCTTCATGGAGCTTTGAGTCTAACAAAGGGATATGACACGTACAAAAATAACTTATAGAGTTGAGGTCATTACATGGAGTAAGGATTTTTAACTTAGTTTTTTATCTGAAGACTTCACTATACACAGCTAAAAAAAATCCTCACAATATCCAGCACTAAAACAGTGACACACACATAGCAGATACTTCATAGATATTTGTTGAATTTCAAATAGTAAATTATTGGTGTAACTTCATTTACAGCTGGGGAAATGGAGGAAGCATTGAGAGGTATGGCAATGGGCCTCAGGGTCCTACAAATTCTGGAGAGCAGAAAGTTGCCAAAAATTCCAAAGCTTCTTCTTGGCCTACATACTGTATTATGGTCCCTCAGTCCCTAAACCCCTTTAGCATTTTTATACTGGACAAAAAATCCTCCTATTATGTCAGTGCATATAACACTGATAGAAGGTAATGGATAAGCTGAAAGGGCTCAGGTAATTTATATTCCTTTATATCTTTCACCCAAATTTTCTATACTATGAATTTATTTAAATTTCAAATTTCATTAACAGAATGAAAAAGAAATGTTTTCCCTAAAATGATTTCTCTTTGAAAGATGTTAAAAGACAAACAACCAGCTCTCAAGAGCCTCAATTTGTTATTCCTGATTTTTTTTTCACTTTTCTACATAATGGGAAACACATTAGTTCAAAATCATCTTACACACTATCTAGACTCAGGGATTGGATTATAAGATTTGATCTAATTGACTTCCAAGTATTTTATACTGGAGATTGAATAACCAAAATACTAATTATTGTCTTCCCTACAGTAATGTAAGCTCTCAAGTAGTAGATTTTAATTTTTATCTGTTTTTAAACCATTTTCATCAAATCAATAGCTTCTTTTTTTAGTCATAGTGAGTACTGTACTTGGGATAAAAACAAACAATTAATTACTAGCTTATGTGACTATAGGGCTATCACTTAACTCTGAACTTCCATCTCCTGATCAGGAAAATGAGGATAATACTGAAATCACCCATTCTTTAGTGTGTAGTGAGGAAGTTCACAAACTTAATAAAATGTAACTTTCTATATAGTTACAGTGAGGAAAGACTGAACCTAAATCCTGCCTTAAATATTTAGTCACTTAACCTCTCAGCCTCAGTTTCCTTATTTTTAAAATGGGCTTATGTAATAATAGCACCTATGTAACAAAGTGGTGATGATCAAAAGAGATAACATATATAAAGCTTCTGGCAAACCTTGAAGAATCATATAGCTAGCAATCACTATTTTTATAATATAAATGTGAGCTAAAATCCAGACATGAGAATATTTTAAGAACCACAGAATAGCAGAGTTGGAAATTATTTAACAGATTTTCTAGTCCAACCTGAAGTAGTAATGTCTACTATCCATTACTGATATATATGGTCATCCAATGTCTACTTAAAAACCTCAGGTGACAGGAAGCTCAGTGCTCACCAAAGCATCCCATTCTAAGTTTTTTTCTTCATACAGCTCTTATTGCTAGAAACTTTTTCCTTATGTTAAGCTGAAATCTCATTAACTTCCTTCTACCTGATGGACCTAGTTCGGTCCTCCGGTGTCAGGGTCTTATGACTACTGAAATAAGTATGCCTAAACTACTGGAGGAGAATGCATAGGAGAAAAAATGGCAGTGGCCTGAGTTACTTTTAAATCTATATAGTGTAAGTTAAGTAATTCGAGTTAACACAAGACAATTTTTCCTAATGGACCTGGTCTAATCTGGTGAAGACTCTACTTGCTGATAGTAAGTTAGGAACATCAGGAAGCATTATTAGGTTATTATTTATAGTATGAGAGCATTCTTAGTAAAAGATAGTCATGAACTGAAAAGATTAACAAGTTATCTCTTTGCCCCTTCATTTCCCAAGTTCTAAGCCACAACAAATTTTTTAAATGATAGAAATGACAGGGAAAAACATTTTATTTGTTTTTTTTAAAGGTTTTAAGAGTTAGACATCATTTTCTATCATGTTCCCCAAGAATTGTAAACATATTTAGTTCATTTTAGCATAATAAAAGTTAAAGATTTTTCTTCCATCTACTGGAACCTATTAGTCACATACACAAAGCTTTATTTACCCAACATTAAACTCCAATGAAAAATCAAATCACATGGGGAAACACAAGGCCTTTCTATTTCCCAAGACTAATTCAGAATAAATATATATATATATGTATATATTCTTAATTGCTTTTGGATATACTTCTTACAGGTTTAATGAAAAGCTCTGGATTCACAGCTCGAAATAAGGTGGTTGTGCGGGTTCCCCTGAGCCCTGGGATTCGAAAGTCTTTCTCTTTGAGTGGTTCATTTTTAAAGGTTGGGGGCTCAGGTGCTGAAGACATCTTGATTAAAGATGATTTATTACCTAAAGACAAAATAAAAAGACATTTTTTCTTCATAATTGTTTCCTTGTTTAATTGCCCTTTGAAATCATTTGAAATCAACAGAATCTGGAGAAGTAAAGTAACTCTATACTGGTGTAAAGCTAAGGCCTAATAGCTTGAGTCACATTTAATCTTCTTATACCTTAGACATATTAAAGGTATATATTGATCAGTGTATTAAGTGCCATCCCCCCAATACTTTCTTCCATTCATCTTCCAACTTTCTCACATCCATTCCCATAACCACATTCCTTGAGAAAAGTGATTATGTCCTTCTTTAACACCCATTCTCATGTTTACTGGTCCCCAACTGCAGCCATTGTGCTTCTTTCTTTGCGGGGCTCACTGCTTCTCCTGTCTCCCCAACCTATGACTACTCCCAATGTGCTTTCTAGGTAGTCATGATCTATCTTTCCCTTCAATTTAACTACTAAGTTCTTTCCATTCTTTACTCATTCCCATGTTTACTATCACTCTCTTTCCGTTCCTGCATCTTCCAAGTTTCTCCCACCTCCACACTGGGTGCATACACCTATATGTCTTCAATCTCTTCATTTCATTGTCAATCTTTGAGAAGCTTTGTTTTCCCCTCTAGCACTATTAGGCCCAAGAATGACTTACCATTCCTGCCATCTAGTGGCAAAAAAAAAAAAACAACCACCAAAAAAACCTATAGCCCTTTACAAACACTGAAAACATCTAGTGTTTTGTTTTTAAGCAGAAATTTCATTGTACAGAAAAATTTATGAAATAAGACTTAAAGATTCATTCTTACATTCTGACAGACATTTCTTATTAAGTCACTTACAACAAAAAGTCTTTATTTATTAGGTCTTCTGTTTTTACAGACTTCACAGGCAATAATTACACATTTTATTTAATGGCGAGCAAACTCATGCACATTTATGTTGTTTTTTTAAAAAATAGCTTGTGTTGCACTGGTCACTAAATACTCATCTATGCCACTTAATTGTGCAAACACCTTGTTGGGAACATCTGTTCGAGTAGAAAGAAAATGTCTTAGGCTTTCAACACTCGCTATGGCTTCTGAAAGAGCCACAGGTGGCTGTTCCATTTCTTCAGCCCCATGACACTCATCGTTGCTTTGGTGTTCCATTTTTACATCAGTTAGCACTCTTTCAATAATTTCTGTGTCCTCTGACTCTTGAGAAACAATTAAATTGTTATCTGCAGCAACAAAATCTTCAAAATCAAACTGGTCTGGGATACCAGTGGCAGTGGCTATTGAGTGCCATATTTTTTCAAATACTACATTTGACTTGTGATCTTCTTCCAGGTCTACATCAGGAGACTTCATTGGAATCATACCAGTTTTCTGCCAGCATTTCACTACTGCAGATGGCTCCACAGACCACCAGGCTTCAGCGATCATATCAACGGCTTGTTTCATAATAATTTTTTCCTTTTTGTCTTCGTCATCCAGATTGAGAAAAATTTCAGTAGTTGGCTTCTGTAGTGAGCTTTCACAGTGCGTATTATGCCCCGATCCAAAGGCTGAAAGATGGCCGTGCAGTTCACTGGTAGAAATTCAACTCGGACATGTTCTAACTGTGGAACTGTGTTGTGGGCAGAGCAATTGTCAATTAACACGAGGATGTTGTGTTTTGCTCCTTTCATCCTCACATCAACCTTTATCGGCCACTCATTAAATAAATCCTGTGTCATTCGAGCACGTGTATTGGCTTGGTAATCACACGGGAGCAAAGGGGCATTGCTAAAACAATGTGGCTTAGCTGACTTGCCAATGAGGAGAGGTCTCATCTTTTCAGTCCCTGATGCATTGCAACAGAAAAGAGCAGTCGATCTTTGTTTGCCTCCGTTACAAATGTTACCTTTGGCTGAGAGTATATGATGAGGCAGCAATGGATAAAGCATACCTGTTTCATCAGCATTAAAGACGTCATCAAGGCTATAGTCAGCAATTAGCTTTTTAATTTCTCCTGCACGCAAGTCACTTATCTTCTCCATGGGAGCAGTATTCTCTTCATTACAGACTACTTTTGATACAATTCCATACCGCGCACGAAATCTGTTCAGCCAGCCTATACTTGCTTGAAACTCATAATGACCAAGAAGGCTGGCAAAGTCCAGGGCCTTCTGCCGAACAAGCGGACCACTGACAGGGCCATTCCTTGCTCGCACATCTTGATACCATGCAAACACTGCTGAGTCAATGTCACCATAAAGCGTACCTCTCATTCACTTTCGTTTAGGTCTCAGTACTCCTTTCTTCACTTTCTCTTCGATTTTGGCTCGGTCCTTCAAAAAAGTGGACAAAGTAGATGGAGTGATCCCAAATTCCTTTGCTATATCTCCTTTCTTTTGCCCAGTGTCTATTGCTTCTACCACTTTCATTTTCTCTTCCAATGAAAACTGGCGGCGTCTCATCTTTCCTCACTTAGCCATGGCAGCAGGATGGATAGATCGTGAGTATACTTTGTGATTTAAGTGACACAGTGTCAGTCACCACCACACACACCTAAGCCATGTACCACAGTCACATTTCTCCTTGTGCTAATAGTTAGATGGTGAACGTGGGAAAGAGAAAATTCAGTATGAAGTAATCATTCATCTGAAAGCAATTTTATAGTTAATAAGAAGAGTCTTAGAATGGTAAACATAGAAGAGAATCTTAGAGATCATCAAGTCCAAGCCTTTCATTTTACAGATAAGGAAACAGAAGCCCAAAGAAGAGACATAATTTGTTCACATCACAATACAAGTTAATGGAAGAACTAGGACTAGAAGCCAGGACTCTCAGTCCCTCAAGAAATAGGGAGCACTCATTACAACAAATTGAGTTGGACATTTTTTTTTTTTAACAAAACAAATAGGTACAGATTAGTAAAATAACTGTTTCATATTGTGTTTATAACAAGTGATTATTACATTCATCATTCACATTAAAATGACAAAACAGAAATGCTTAAAGAGTCAAAATATGTAAAGCAATTTGTAAACTTTAACTTACTATATAAATGTTAGCTAATATTATAATATTATTATTGATATAACTTTCATGAAAATTCAGTTAATGAAGACTAATTCAACTCCAGAAAAAATGCATTGTGATAAGTTATTGGGACATCTTAACTGTTAACATTGACTTAACTGTTAACATTTCCTCTTGAATCTGACTTTTATAAAGGGCAGTTCTGAAGGCTGCCTAAGATCATATTTTTGTTGCAAAGACAGAACTTAAATTTCAGAGTTTCCATGGCAGAAGCAACAATTTCCCACAGATCACAGAAGCCTATTCCAGATGCCCTTGTTACTTGTGCTGCAAAGTATAGGAGGCAGATCCCTTTCTGGTCTCTACCTCTTCAACAAGTGCCTGCAAGGCATTTAAAAAAAGAGATCTCACTGCAGACTCTATCAATGATTGTTTCCTCTCCTGAAACCTCAGGCTTAAAAGGTTCCCTAAGGATGGATGTTAGGAATAGATCTGGAGAAGTTACCATCTCCAAAGACTTTACACTTTTTCCTCAACTTAGACTACACACTTGCTCTGTAAAATTCAATGTTAAAAAATAAGAGTAGGCTGGGAAGTAGGGGGATTGGAGCAAAAATTACTGCAGCTGTCTCAAGAGTAGAGAGAAAGAACAGATGAAGGAGAAGAAAGTAAAAGTGGCCCATATATATTTCCCTTCTGAGTCCCCCACATGTTTGCTATTCTCAATTTCTACATTTCTCTGTGGCAGCTTATTTATGTACAATGCAAGCTCCCTGAGGGCAAGGACTGGATTGTCTTAATTACTACCTTTGTATCCTTGAGCCTAGCATACTGATGGAACTTAATATTTGTTAAATAAATAAATATAGTTCCTTTTTGTTTAAAAAAAGCTTCTCTCAAATATGTATTTTTAATAGGGTAGTTTTTTGTATTCACTTTTCAATGTGTCCTTATTACATATTTTTCCTCTCAAAAAGATCTTGTTTTAGAATTATAGCTCTATTCAAGAATGGCCTGGATTTGGATATTATACATGTATAATACTTATCAAGATTACTATCACATATTCCTTATAAAGATGGATATTTTTCAATTTCTGTTATAAGATTCTGAGTAAATTTATAACTTTTAAAAATTGGCATCTAGCTGAGTTTCCTCCTTTTTCTAGAAGTATTACTTAGTAACACATCTAGTACACAAGCCTCTGTGCTAGCCTTATTTCTGTTACAAATTGTCAACTAAAGTTGAGAGGTTTGAGCAAAGATTAGATTAGGAAACAAGCCAGTTAATATTCACTAACAAATGACTGAAATACTTAATACCACATATTTTAAGATATTTAATATGAAGGCAATGGTCTATATTATTTGATACCAGAAAATTAAATTTCTCTCCCTAATTTTGCCTTCTCTAAAACAATGAAATTTACTACAAATCAATTAATTGCTTCCTCACCTATGTTTGCCAACCTCATTGAAAATGTTAACATAGTTACCCCTAAAGGACAAGAAGCTAATAGCCATAAGATAGCAAAGAATCTTTACCTACCTACTCTTAAAATATTTAGAATTACAAAATCAAAAAGTAATCCGAATGACAAAGGATTTTTTTTTAAATTAAGATTTTACACATTCAAATCACTTTCAAAAATATAAGACTTTAAATTAACAAATAGATTTGAATTAGGGGGAAGAGACTCAAAACAATAAAACACTATTTCTAAATTTATGTTCATTAAAATCCTACCCCTACACCTTAATTTTTTAAATTTGTGTGTGTGTGTGTGTGTGTGTGTGTGTGTGTGTGTGAGCAATTGGGGTTAAGTGAATCCCTACACCTTATTGTGGCACCCAAGTGGTGAGTGTATTCTCAAAGACTTCAATAGGAAAGTATAAGCTCTGACAAGTTGTACCAAGTGGGGATTCCTCAAGCACAGGCTCAGTGATGAACTGTAGGTCTTTGTCATTTGACAACTGGCCCAAGTTCCTAAAGGGCTACAGAGGTAACAAGGATGATGTTGTTACAAGGTGATGAATTTTTAGACCATGATAACTCTAAGATTAATCCAAGAAGCAATACGCACCTTCTGTGTGAAGACATCTACTAAGTTAGAATGGCTATAATTTGTCTGCAATGGTAGATGGAGTACCCAGAGTGACAAAATTACAGTTCCTTGAAATACTGGCATATTCCATGTATAAGCATTAGAAGTCATAAAAGGCATTTCTGATCTCAGCTGATTCTAATTCTTTTGTAATTCATTGACCCTCAACTAGACTAAAACAACTGCCTCCAAATTGTTCTTCCTTCTTCAAGTCTTTCCCCACTCAAGTTTATCATCCACACAGCTGCCAAGGTGATGTTCCTTAAACACAGGTCTGACCATGTCACTCCTCCATTCAGTAAACTCCAGTGGCTCCCCATTGCCTCTGGAACAAAACATAAACTCCTCCTTGTTTATTTTTCAAAGCCTTTTACAACTTGGTCCTAACTTACCTTTCCAGACTTGTTATACATTATTCCCCTTCCCACACATTATGATCCAGCCAAACTGGCCTTCTCTTTGCTCCACATACATGGCACTCCATTTTCTGTCTTTATGCGCTTGCACTGGCTATCCGACATGATTTTAATGTAATCCTTCCTCATCTCTTTTTCAGAGAATCTCTCTCTTCCTTGAAGATCTAGTTCAAATACCATCTGATATATGAATTGTTTCCTGCCATTCTATATACACCTACATATGTACTTGCTGACTCTCCCATTGAATGTAAATGCCATGATACTAAAGATTGTTTCATTCTTTGTACTTGTACCTTCAGTGCCTAGCATGATACCTGGCACAGAGTAGATGCTTAATAAATTCCTGACTGATTGATGCACATAATGGGCACTGAGCAAATGCTTGTTTTATGTTAAAGACCTGCTGAAAGCATGAAGGTTTAAAAAAAATCTATTATCTGTTAACAATTTATTTGGTTTCTACTGGGTATGTACCTACTAGGACCCTAATATGTTTAAAAAACAGATTTGATTCAGGAAGGGACACAGAACAAATACTGTTTGCCACTAGACATCATAGAAGAGGCAGTTCTGATCTTTCAAAGGAAATAGGACAGCTTTTGAGAAACAGCAATCATACATATCCCCAGGATGCTGAGGACATTTCTAAAACTTTAAAGTCCTAGAAGATTCCTTAGAGATCATCTAGTATGAGATGAAAAAGATGAGACAGTGCATTGAAATGACCTGCTCTGCATCAGTGACAGAGAAAAGCCTGGAGTATCAGGCTTCTGATGCTGAGTCTAACACTATTTCTGTCTACTATGCTGCCTTGACTTTTTCAAAATTTCACAGGCAAAAAAATGTAAATTCTGAATGTAAAACTAAAAAGCAGAAATTTTTCTTTGGGAATGGGAAGTATCTTTCTGAACTGCTTAAGAAAGAACAAGAATTTCAAGGATTAGTGGCAAGAAGTATTTTACTCTCAAATTCACCCTGTTATTCAAGTAAACAAGATATGAATTTTATAAACATTTTATCTCTAGCTGACCTATTTACTTCAGACCCTAACTAAACCTTCTCCACTCTCTTTCCTCTTTTCCTTCTCTTCCTCTTCTGTTGTGGTTTTCTACCTTTCCTACTCCCTTAACTGACAATAATACTGATATACTTGTAAAATGACTTATTCTTTTTGCTGAATCCTCTTCTATTAACTTTGCCTGGTGTGAAGACCATACTGGGTTCCCAAAGGCCATCCTTACCAGTACAGCACAAGGCTTTAATAGACTCTACAAATCTATAAATGGACTGTGGCCACGTTGCATAAAGGCTAGCCTAAGTATGTGGTGGCATATCAGCACAAGGCTGGCCAGGAGAAGAAGGTTTGGGGGCACTGCAATTCACAAAGACTGTCTAGTAAGGTGTGATGAGATTGCTATATGTGTGGGTGCAAGTAGCACCAAAACCACAGGATTCAAGGTCTTTCTGTAGTCCTGAAGAAATATTTGATGAAGTTATATAGTCTTGCTCACAATTTTAAAATCAGGTAAGTGAAATACATAATTTATATTTTCTTTATAAAAAACAAACAAACCCTAACTCTCTGCTAAATTGCTTTTCACTTGATGTAGCTATCTATTGATTGTTTTTCTCTGGCTTACTTGGGCCTCCACTGAAAAAAATGTTTCCCACTCCTGCGTATTTCATGTTTTTTTTTTTTCCCTCTTCCACATATGCCCCCTAGTGGAACAACAAAAAAGCCAGTAAAGGAATATGGAGATCCACTAAGGGGCTTGGATAATACACCTGTGAATAAACTGAACTAATTGTATTTGGAACTTCACTTCCAAAGCTTAAGATTTCCTCCTTCCTTACAGAACAACACGACAATGCTATATTGAAGTGGAGGTTGGCTCAGAATATTTTGCTGGTGACATTAAAACATTCATTTTGACATAAAACTGGCAGGAGTATAAACATGTACTAAAAAATTGGTCAAAACATTGAATATTTAGGTAGTATTTTTAGAGAAAAATGTGTTCTACATAATCATCTTAATGAAAGAGAAATCAATATGGAGGTAAAAATAGTGGCAATGAAATTCCAATAAAAGTGCAAGAATATTATAGAACTTTAGTTTCCCTTGTTTACTGCACTAGAGCTACTTTATAATTTTTTTTAAAGCAAAATGCTTGAAAGTCTAGAATTTTAAAAAAAAATACCTTGGAGGATAAAAACAAAAATAAAAATAAAAAATTGCTCAATTCTTAGCTTATATGTTTATGAGCCGTTAAAAGTTCAAGAGTAGTAAAGATAGGGGGTAGGCCACGGAGTCAAAAAGATATGGTTCAAATCATGCTTTTGACACATACTAGCTATGGAACCTTAGGCAAGGCACTTAACCTTTATGTGCCTGGAGGCAACTCTGTTAGACTATAAAGTAGAGAAGGCAGCACATCTGCGTAAGTGGAAGCAATTTTTTCACCTGGAGTTCCCAATAAGATCAAATCATAGTATCATAGGATTGATCACAAATCTAAAGCTGGGAGGGGCCTTAAAAGTCACTACAGAGGCAAAAGACCTTAGAAGCCATCTAGTCCAATTTCCTCATTTTATAGATGAAGAAACTGAGGTATGCAGCAGAACTGGGATTTAAACTCCAACTTTTGTGTTCTTTTCACAGTACCAGTGTCCCAATTGAAATTTTCAACACATTCAATCCTTTTAGATGATGCATTACATTCTGTAATATTAAAAGGAAAACTATCTTCCTTTTATTTACCTTACTGAATCTGAAGAAATGATAGCATTCCTTTTGAAATGATCTACACAGAATTAACAATAACCTATAAGAAACTTGATGACAGAAAATCAATACTTTCAATTTACCATCAATACCCAACTTTACAATGTACAGGGATTCTGAGTCAACTATTAGTAAAGTTTATTATTAGGCTGACACTATAAAAGAGACAATTCTTAATGGAAGGAAGCATCCGACAGGAAAAGAATTACATAGAATCTGTGGCATACATTAATGTGGCAAGGAAAAATACAACTTCTGGGCTTTAATGCTACAAAATTATAAAAATCACATCTTTTGTGGTAAGTTTTTAAAACTCTGTCTTCACTTAAGAGGGGGAGGTTGGTGCCCCCAAAATCTGTCATACAGCTAATGGTAGTTATTGGGTTAGTAAACAGATGGACATACTACATTATGTTGTGTTCTGGTGGTAGGCAGCCTTTAGCAGTGGGTTTGTGTACTTTTTGGGGCCTGGTGGGGCATTTCCAATGTGAGGGTGCAAGGGTGAGGCATTTCTAGTATATGAGGTGTGAAAGGAAGAGTCTGTAAGGGAAGAGGGGGTTGAATGTGGGGTGGTGAGGGTGCCTAAGGGGTGTGTGTGTGTGTGTGTGTGTGTGTGTGTGTGTAATGGTAGATAGTAGAGCTATAGAGGATGTGAAAACAAAAATGCTACTCATCTCCAGGGTGGCTCTGAAACAGGAGAGAGGAAGAGGATGAAGGGAAGACAGAAGAAGGAGAGCACAGAAGAAAAAGGATGACTGAAGAAAGTGAAGGAAGGGTAGAGAAGAAGGATGATGAGAAGGGCAGCGGAGAACGAGAAGGAAAAGGAGGATAATAGAAGGGGGAGAGTGAAGAAAGGGTAGAGGAGAAAGGCAGAAGAGGAGAGAGGGCCAAGAATAGAAGGAGAAGGACAGAGGAGAATGAGGAGGAAAGGAGGACGACAGAAGGGGGAGAGTTGAGAAAGGGTAGAGGAGAAAGGAAAAATAGGAGACGATCAAGGGAGGAAAGTCCAAGGAAAAGAGTAGATGAGGATGATAGCGGAGAAAAAATGGAGAAAGGAGGGAGGAGACAGATGAAGGAGAAACAAGAGGAGGAAGAGGTAAAGGAGCATCTTGGAGGGGGAGAGTGGAAGAAAGATGGAGAAGGACAAAGGGAAGACAGTGGAAGGAGGAGCATATGGGAGAAAGGAAGAAAAGCAGAAGGATAGAGGAAGGAGAGTGGAAGACAGGTGGCAGAGCAGGAGAGAGGCAGGGAGGAGAGTAGAAGGGAGAAAGGGGAAGGAGGAGGGGGAAAAAACTATGATAGAGGAATGAGAATGGAAAAAGTAGGGAATGGGAGAAAAGATATGGGAGCAAGGTGAAGAAAGGAAGAGAATGAGGACAACAGACAGAGGAGGAGAGAAAACGGGAGTGGGGGGGAAGGACAGTAGAGGGAAGAGAGAGAAGTGTGCAGATTAGAGGACAACAGAGGGAGGTGGAGGAAAATGAATCGTGGGAGGGGAGAAAAAGTGGAAGGGGGAAGAAGGGGGAGGAGAAGAGAGGAACGAGGAGGAGAACGGAAGGTGAAGGAGGAAAGAAAGAGCAGGAGGCAGAGGAGGGAGGGAGGAAGAGGAAAGGAGGAGGGAAGAGGAGGAAGGAAGGAGGAGACGGGAGGAAGAGGAGTAGAAGGAGGAAGGGGGAGAAGAACTGGAGGGAGGAAGAAGGAGGGAGGAAAGAGGAGGAAAATGGAGGGGGAGGAGGAGGGAGGGGGAGGGGAGGAGAAAAGGGGGAGGAGCAGGCTGCGGGCCTCGGCCCTCGCAGGCCTAGGGCTGGACGCTGGGCGCTGCAGAGCCTCCCTCCAGGCCAAGCCGGACTGACCCCCACAACCCGACGGGTGTCCTCGCCGGCTCCACCGTGCTCCGGCCGCGTCGCTCACCTTCTGCCGGGGCTGGCGCTTCTCCTCCGGCTCCTCTCCTCCTGGCCGCCGCCGCCGCCGAGACAGAGAAAGCGGATAGGCGGCCGCCTTCAGCAGGGAGTGCCGCCGCCGCCAGCGACCCCTGTTGGCCGGAGGCCGCCGTGCTTTGAGCGTGGAGTGGGGCGGGCTTGGGCTAGCTGGGCGGCCACTTTTGACACTGGCCGGGCGGACAGCGTCCAACTCTGGCCTTCAGCCCGTCCTAGCTTACGCGAGTCTATAGGGATAGGTGTGGGAGGTGAACTAGGGAGAGAAAAAAAATTTAATAGAGTTGGTTTTCCCCTCAGGAATTCCCCATATCTATTAAATCCAGTAAAAAATTAAGTCCATTAAATTAAGTCTATTTAAATTAAGTAAAAAAATTAAGTCTATTAAGTCCAGTAAAAATTTGTTTTGTTTTGGCCAGGCACCATGCTAGGCCTAGGACTATAAAAAAAATTTTAAAAAAGATAGCTACTGCCCTCAAGGAGCTTATGTTCTATGGGAAGGTTGTCTAGGAGAGGATAAATAATAGGTGCATAAATAAGTATATTCAAAGTAGCACAAGGGAGAATTAGGAAAGGTCCTGTGTAAGAGGAGAAAGGAATTAATTGCCCCTCGAAGGGAGCTAGGGACTTTGAGAAGTGGAAATGAAAAGGGAGTATGTTCCACATATGAGAGGACATGAAAGATCTGTTGAAAATGTGGTATTGTACTTGTGAATATGTATCTTCCTTAAATAATACTCACACTTATATTGCATTTATTTTCATTTATTATTACATATATTCATATTACATATTGTATTTGAGGGGGTACACATGAGTTTGATGGAATATATATACATATATATATGTATATATATAGACCCTTTTGGCAGTCTGGTGAAGCCTATGAACCCCCTCTCAGGATAATGTTTTCAAATGTACAAATTAAAATACATAGCATTACAAAGGAAATAAAAATATTAAAATAGTTATTAATTTTTTTTAACCAAGTTCATGGACCGCAGGTTAAGACTGCCTAGACTAGATGGACTCTAGAAGTTTCCTTTCAACTCTGTATCTATGATCTCTTGGTAAACTTTTGAAGAAACTCTTTCCACCAATATAGATAAGCTATTTCTCTGTAACTTAGTCCCGAGGAATTGTTTAGTGCTGTAGTTCACTGAGAAGTTAAATGACTCTTGTTGGAACAGCTAGTATGTGTTAAATAGGCAAGACTTGAAACCAGATCTTCCTGGTCCCCTATTCACAGTTATCAATAACTATATAGATAGTAATTTTTAAAAAATGATAAATTGCACTGAAACAGTCTAGCAAGCTTTCAGGTGGTTTCTTCCAGATTTGGACACTAATTTATATGAAGGGTTGGCAAATCTAATCTGAATCTGAAACTTTTTGTAAAGTTCCTAAACTACACTGTTTTTATTAGTTTCATTTTGAGATTTCATTGAACTTTGGCTTCACTAGTCATTCTGAATTCAAATAAAGAAGTACTATGTGAATGTAGAAACTATGTATTTCAATCACTGCAATGACAGAAAAATATGTGCATTAGAAAAATAGATGGTTATAAACAAAAGGAAATGTGAGGCTTACATTTTCTTCTTGCCCCATATCATTCTCCCAACAATTAGAAAGAGGTCAAAGAGTACTATGGCAATATAGAGCAATTTTTACTAAAGTGACAAACACAAAATTAGTATCCTAAAAGATAAATGACCAGAAGAGTGTCTTAGAGAAGGTTAAAGAGCAGTAAACCCATGGGACCTATTATAATGAGCAGGGCCATTTCATAGGTAAAGATTCCAATTGATAATAAATAAAATAAAATTATTTGGGATCTAAGATGCTTTTAAATTTTTCTTTGAACAGTGACACCAACCTGAAGTCAGCTTTTGCACTTTAATCAACTTCTGTATTTTAGGCAATGCCATTAATATTTATTGGTTGGTTTGGTATTTCATTGCTGAGATTACCTGTATAGAATTAAAGTCCATTCTATATGAAAATGTTTGGCTTTTCAACATAATGCTCATTCAGGATCCTCCAGATGGTCTAGGGACTGGTCTTTTGTAATATTAATGCTTTTATCCAAACAATTGTTTTCATCTTTTTTGGGGTCAGGAATGAATAATTGATTTATGATATTAAATTTTACAAACAATGTAGGCATTTCCTTCCTGTTATTTCATCAAGAGAAAAGTTGTTTGTCCCATTAATTCTAGTATGGAGGGGTGAGGGGAGGGGAAGGAAATAGGCAGTAGATCCATATGGATCAGATAGATGGGCCTGTCTTCTGTCCTACTGAAGTGATCCAGGGACTGAAGAATCAGCAATTTATAGAATGTTAATTCAGATTTATATTGTGCTTTAAAATTTACCAAAAGCTCTTTTTAGAACAGTGGTTTGGAGTAGGTACTAAAGTGACTATCTCCACTTTCTGTAGGAAGAAAGACTTGAAGAGATTGCCGGTGATCACACACACACAGCTAGTAAAAGGTAGCATGCTGATCAGGAAGTTGAACCTAGCCAGTTCTAACTTCAGGCCTAATTTTCTTCCATAAACATCATATCATACCATGGCAGAGAGGTATCCACCGTTTGGTTAGAAATAATATTGCCTTCAACTAAGGGTTTATTGTGAGTCAAGTCTAAATTTGGCTCTAGGTTTTTTTTTTTTGGGGAAAAAATACAACTGGGCACTCATGAGCCATGAAATTCAATTAAAACTCCTTTAAATAATTTAAACACATATAATGTAAGAATAAAAAGGCTATCAAATACAACTCTGTTTCCACATTTACTGATTCAGGAACTAAAGGAGGTAACCTTCAGGCAGTAGGAATTCAGAAAAAGATCTTTGGCAACCTTCCCCCACACCCAGGCTAATCTTTTTATAGTTTAAAAGAGCTACCACCCTGCCCCAGGTTCCCACTGCCTGGTTCCTCTTAGGACCTGCTGACTTTGTTTATGGGTCAACCTCCTTTGCTGGTGGGGAAAGGCAAGTCGAATTCTGAGGAGTAGCCTGATCTTGTCTTCTCTGGAACCTATCTTACCAGCCTATTCTACAGAGGCTGACCTGAAAATAACATGTGATGTAATTAGAAAAAAAATAAATACTTGAGTGGAAGACTAATGAACATTTTTGTATGGCAGTTTGCTACTGTTTTCCAGACTTTACCTTAGGAAAACAGCAGCAAACTGAGAAAAACAGTAGCAAACCGCCCAAGTATGCTTTATATATGTGATTTAGATACTTTAGCTTTTAGGTGGATATGTCTGTTGATATTTTTGATAAATCTCTGATCTGGTTGTTGTGGCTGCTTCGTTTATAAGTGGAGGTTGAAAATTATAACTGAATTTAGAGTCAGAAAACCTGGGTTCAAATCCATATTCTGATACTTACCTGAGTGACCTTGGACAAGTAATTTCACCTTTTTATGAACCCTCTGCTCCCTCATATGTCAAGTGAGGACATTGGAGTATATGGATCCGTTCTAGCTCTGTGATTCATCCACATGTTCTCATATCGTTTGATTCTTGTCCTTGTCTTCCAATAAGTCCTTCATAGAAAATCTACCCAGACTAATGTGAAAATACACTTTACATGATTGCACATGTATAACCTCTATCTTTGCTTGCTATCTTGGGAAGGGCAGAGGAGAGAGAGGGAGAAAAATTTGGAATTCAAATATCTTATAAAAAATGAATGTTAAAATTTTTCTTTACTACTAGAAAAAATAAAATAATATTTACATTTTTAAAAAAAAGAAAAGAAAAAAAGAAAATCTACCCAGCTTGTTGGGAGGAGGGGTGTGTGTATGTGTGGAGGGGCTGTTCCTGAAGGTTATTTAACATTTTTTGGCTCCCTGGGCCTCACTCAGGCCTTTGTCTGCAATCTCTTCTTTTGATTATATGATTGACTGACCTAATTTCTGGGTCACTGGCATCTCTTCTCACTTCTCAGGGGTAAGACATTGTCAGGAATATGTTACAGCTTATCTTTCCTAGATTGATGAGTGAAATTTAACAACAAGGTAAACTAAGGCTTATTTCTCCAAGCAAGACAGCATTTTGTTATCAAGGCCAGTGACCTGAGAATAAGATGGGTCATTGGCTTGCTTCCATTTATGCCAAAGATCTAGAACTGAAGATGCAACTCGTTTTTATAAGCATAGAACAAAGAACAGTACAGGGGAAGTTATATCCTGGGGTTGAGGAGAACATTGAGGAGAGGGGAACAACATAATTGGTTGGAAGTTTGGTGACAAGGGGCTAGCAATCACTCCTTTTGTCCCCACTGTGACTAAGAAGTATTCATTGTTTGAGTCTAGCTGCAAAGTCTAGAGATAATGGACCAGTCGTTTGGGACTGCAAACCAGACATCCTTGGAGGATAGCTTGGTGGTGTAAAGATCAGACCCGACTTGCCACATCCCCCAAGGTTAACTAATTTCTTGAGGCAAGAATAGAGCAGTGATTAGTAAGAGAACTAGATTTCTAAACTTAACTCATCACAGGCCAGCTGCATCCTCAATTAAATTCAGAGCCAACTTAGGCAGTAACAGGACAAAATCAATTAATGGTAGGTAGAATCAATAATAAATAATTCAGGATCAGTCTTGATCATTTCAATAGCAAACCTAAAGTGTGATTTCTTTGTAAAAAACATGATGGATGTGTAATTTTTACCTCTGGAAAATTCCTATCATGTAAAGTAAGCTATCCTTTTAATTTTAGTGACAGCTCTAAGAAAGGATGAGGCAAAGCCTCACCATTGTACACAACAAACTAAAAAAAAAAAGGTCATATAGCTAACAAATAGCACAACAGTATGTTTCTAAGAGTGAAAATCAGAAAACCAAGGTATAAGCATCTGTGATCATTGCACAATAAAATTTAAAGAGTTATTTTGATGCAAACAACAACAACAACAACAAATAATAACTACTCTGGCTCCAAGATAAGACAACAATCTCAGTTCAAATGCCTCAGATGCTTTTTTGCATCTTGCTTCTTGTGTGACTTGGGCAAAAATCACTTTACCTCCCTGGGCATTAGTTTCCTTATCTAGAATGATGGGGTTGCATTAGATGGCCTCTGAGGTCTTTTCCAGCTCCAGTTCTATGATCCTAGAAATGTATATGGAAAAAAAAGTGAGAAGCTTAAGCATCTATCTCACAGGCTGACTCATACAATGGTTACAAGTTCTTTTGAAACTGTCTTCTCAGTTGCCCCTGTTTTCTGCAAACCCCACCCGATTTCCCCAAGCTTCATTTCTCACCAGGCAATCATCCAGATTCCTTTATCAGGACCCAGAAAACTTTTTTTTTCTTCTGAAAGATCACCTCAGCTTTGGAAGTTGCCTCTGATGTACCCTCAGTCCATGACACACTGCCCTCTGTTTAAATGGCTCCTCCCAGAACCTCCATTTTAAGAGGGTGCAGTGGCCACCCATCTCTTCATTTTTCACCAGGATGAAATCTGGACTCCTCTATCATGGCAGATGCTAGAAACCTTACCCCTGGTCCCCTTTTCAGTATTCTTTTATGTGTTGTCTTCCCATATTAGAATGCAAGTTCCTTGAGGGAAGAAACTTTCTTTTTGCTTGTATTTGTATTCCCAGCTCTCAGCATGATGCCTGGAACTTGGCATACTTAATAAATGCTTGTTGACAGACTGAATTACTGACAGACTTCTAGTACGAGATTATGGTTCCTACAGTTTCCAGCTTTTTGTTTCTTTTACCATTTTCTGAGGAGGAAGGGTTGATTTTTATTTCTTAGTTCATAACTTGGTGAGGCACAATGTGCGGTTAATAATTGACCTTTTTTTCCCTCTCAAAAATTCCCTGTTGACTTAAATTTCTGTCTTAAATAAAAGCCTTAGGCAAAGCAGACAAGGGTAAGAGCCCAGATGGCTGAGATTTAGATTCAATTAAGGCTGGTGTTAGACCATTGTGGATTATGTCCAATGTAAATATCTCCAGTGAAATGGACAATATTGTTTGGCTACAAGGACATATGGCCTGAGACTATATTTCCTGACTCACAGAAAGAGGGTTTTTTTTTTTTAGGATTAGAGAGATAGTTTTTTTTTTAAAAAAATCTACTTCCTTTAGAGCATAAAAGAAATAAGTAAATGATTTAAACTTATATAATACAATAGAGTCTGGTTATACTTCTGAATAGAATTTCTTATAACACCTCACACAAAATTGAAAACTTTCTTCAGTTCAACTGAGGAATAATGACTCTCTTGTCTTCTAATGGCTTTGATCTACTTTGCCTTGCTTTGTTTCTTTTTTGGAGACATTTGGAAATTATTCCAAAATGGATGGCAAGTAGCTCTATTTTCTTTGTAGGTTATCATGCTTGTTTTTTATCTCCACAGAGTGAATAACGGTGTTCAATTAAGTTAATGTACTGACAATCTAAGTACATCCCCTGATTAATGATATTATTGTCTCAAATTCTACAACAAGAAGTATATACGCAAAGAGCTCAATTGCTGAAATCTCAGGAAGATGAGAGTATCCTTATCATGCTCCATTACTTGTTAATTGTGTAACCTTGGACGTGGCACTTTACTCTTTATGAATGTCAGGTTTTTTTTTAATCTATGAAGTAGGGACAATAATATATATACTATCTACTTCACAGAGTAGTTGTGAATATCATATCTGAAAATGTATATAAATCACTTGGTAAAATCTTAAAGCACCATATAAATGTCAGCTATTAGTTGATTATTATTATTATTATTATCCATTTCCTAATCTTAGAAAAGAGATAATCAGATAGACAGGTCACCAAGATAAATGGGAGAACTTGTCTTCTTGGTTAACTGACCACATCTCTTATGTGGGATTACATTATGATGCCTCTCATCAGCAATGGAAAGAAAGGAGGCTAAAGCAGCCATGGAGGACATCCTATAGCCCTCCTCCTGCCTTTAAATTGGGTGAATCAAAAAAAGTGTAGGGTTTTCTTTAGTTTTTTTTAGATGAAAGGGGAGGTTTCGGAGATGCTTCATAAACTGATGTCCTATTAAAGAAAATTTTGCCATTGATTGCTTGAAAAAGTAAGACAAAGAATTATATGACAAGCAGGAAAGATGTATGTGAATGGCAACAGGTCATAGAAGGACACCCTGAAGTGATGCTACCAGAATGTACTGCTGAATAGGTTTCTGGTATGGTACAAAAAACACATTGAGTCAGGGGCTGTCTGAGGACCAACCCAGCTGAATACAGAGAACTTCACTACTAATAACTTGGCCCTTAGGTGTTGCTTTCTTTGGCCATGACAGCTAATGAAAAACAAAAAAGTACAAAATGACGCTCATGTTCTTCCATAGTGATAGTGATGGTATAGCAGAGAACAGGTCAAATTGTGATAAAAATCCTGTGGTTTTTAGGCTATTTGCAAACTTTAACTAAATTGTATGTGATCTGTGAGATCTTTGTCCAATGGTCAACAAATTGACATATTCCTAGAAATTGATTCTCATCAATATTGAAATCCTTGTGAATAAACAAAAATAGGAGACAAATGAAAGATGCGGCTAAATGTAAGGATGTCACAAGTTCTCTTTGTAGAGGTAAGCAAAGGAATTGGTGGAGCTGGATTTCTTGTTAGCTCAAATGTAATAAGAAAATCATTTAACAGGATGCTTAATCATCTAATTTATCAATGCTCATGATATACATAAACCCAAAGACTATCACACAGATAATCTTGCTTATGCAACAATATGCGTTAAAGAGGATGAAGAGATAGAGATATTCTTTTAAGAACTCTAGAAGACCCTCCAATACATATTTGTTACTTGATTACTTTAATGTGAAGATAAAAGCAAGCATGGCGAAAAGTTTGTTGAAGAATATGTTTCTGGATTAGTAAACAAAAGAGGCCAAATATATGTAGACTATCCAGAAGCTTCAGATTTACGAATCATGAACACTTAAAAATTTATTTTTTAAATTCTTGTTATTCTGTACTTAAACACCAATTAACATGAGTATTTCTGTACACATAGAACAAAGAGATTTTGTGTACTTTTTGATGTTTTATAAAGCAAAAATGGGTGTTTTGATTTTTTTACCAGAAATATTTTTCTGCATTTATCAATATGATTGTGATTTTATTTTTTGTTTTTAATAATATGGTTTATTATATTCGTAGTTTTCTTCATATTAAAGGGGGGAAAGGAATAAGCATTTATATATTAGCTACTACATGCCAGGCGCTATGCTATGTATTTTATAGATTATGTCTCATTTGATCCTAAACTTCATATTAAACTTGATCCTAAATTTGGTATTAAATTAACCCTTATAAATATATAAATCCAACCAAGTCATAGCGTATAATATTTTAAATATGTTGTTGTAGCCTCTAATAATATTATATTTAATAGTTTTATATCATTAATCATTATAGATATTGATCTATAGTTTTCTTTCTTTGCTTTATCTCTCCCTGGTTTAGACATCAACACTATATTTGAATCAAAGAAAAGAATTTGGAAGAGTCCTTTCTTTTTGTACTTTTGCAAATGTATTATGTAATATCAAAATTATTTTTTGAATATTTTATAAAATTCATTAAAAATGCATCTGGTACTAATTTTTCCACTTTAGGAGTTTATTTATGGCTTGTTTAATTTCCCCCCTGAAATTGGATTGTTTAAATTCTCTTTTTCTTGTTCTGTTAATTTGAGTATTTTATATTTTTGTAAATATTTATCCATTTCATCTCTAAAATCAAATTAAGTTTGTATCTAAGTTTTCTTCATGTGTAAATAACAGGGTTCCTCTCAAAAAGATACTCAATATACAGCATGGGTATAAGATATGGGGCAGTTTATTTTCTCCATCACAGAAGAAGACTAAAATTATAGTGTACATTAATATAGCACTTAAAGGTTTACAGATTTTCCAGATGAATGATCCCTTAGGTCCCCAAACTCTCTGATTTGGGGGGGGGTATTATTTTTTATTCTTCCTCACATTACTGGTGACTTTTAGCAGTTGGTTCAGGGTCTCTTTTTTACTTTTAATTTCAGTTTGAAATCCAAAGCATGAGTCATAGAAGAAAAGGTTCTTTCTTCAGCACTTAGTGAACTGAAAAGTACTAAAATATAAGAAAAGCTTTATAATGAAAACTAACCTGAAATGGAATCTTACACTGTTTTAGATTACTTCTGGCTTCAGTGATCTTAACAAGCTATAATCACAAGAAAAAGAAAGCAGAAATGTGGTTTTTATTAGTTTGAGTTAGTATCAGAGCAGAAATTTCACCAAAATATATGTAGTCAACAGCAAGGAAATGTCAAGAATAGCTTCCAGGGGGGCAGCTAGGTGGTGCAGTGGATAGAGCACCGGCCCTGAAGTCAGGAGGACCTGAGTTCAAATCTGGCCTCAGACCAAACACTTGACGTGTACTAGCTGTGTGACCTTGGGCAGTCACTTAACCCCAATTGCTTTACCAAAAAAAAAAAAAAAAAGAATAACTTCCAGGACACAGTTTCTATCACAATTTCAAACTATCCTGAGTTGCTATTGTTGTTGTCAGGAAGCCTAGAGAGTCTTCATTACTGGATGTCTTTTTCATTGACTATGCTAAAATATGAGGTTTAAAAGCCTGAAATGAGGTTCCTAAGGAAGGAACAAGCATTTTAATGTTAACTTTGAGTCACTGTCTCCCTTCTGTATATTAGATGACTCGCAACAAGTTATGAAGGGCAGTACGGTATACTAGTGAGAGCACTGGACTTGGAATCAAAACACCTGGGGCCAAGATCCAGCTCACAGTGCCTGATAAATAGTAGGCATTTAGTAAATGTTTATTGAATATAATTGAAATGTTTACTGAATTAAATAGCCATGTGGGTCAAGTCTTTTAGCCTCTCTGAGTCTTGATTTCTTCATCTGTAACATGGGAATGGAAATACACCCCCTTCACAGGGCTGTTGCTATGAGGAACATACTTTGTAATCCATAAAGCGCTACATAAATTATCTTAATAAATGCCTGAAATAAGCTCCCAAAGATGCTGCAAGTGGCAGTTTGGCCTGTGAGATAAGAATACAGCTGGAAAGCCTCTAGAAATATCATAGCTAGCATTTACATTGCCCTTTAAGGTTTGCAGGGTGCTTTACATATGTAACTCCAGTCCCAAAGTCCATTGGTCTGGGATTCTCTCCTTATTGGTGGAGATGAATGCCCTGCCCAGCATGAGGCAGGATGGAGTCATTGAAAGCCTGGGAGTTCTCTTTAAGCTTAGAGTGGCTTGAGGCCCTGCAGTCACTCTGGGCACTTCTGGCTTCCAGTTTTGAGAGGAAAGATGGAAGGGGCAGACCCTACTTTAGATGGCTGAAGACTCTGGGAGGACATGAGAAGAGCTGGCAGTCTATCATGCCCCTATCCTCAGCTTGCTACATTAGAGACTTTGGGGGAACTTCTCTCCTTGGGTGAGATTAAGGATTCTCTCCCTTGGTTGAGCTGGGTTACCTTGCTCCTAATGGGAGAGCTCCTTCATTCTGTATTGTCTGATATATATTCTTCTTTGTATACCTTCTCTGACTTCTGTTTTGGATATATATATGTAAATATATTTCTTTGCTATTCGCTATGTGTATTCATTGTAAGACTGGTATTTGGTAGAAAAGGGGACAAGCCTTGGATATAGAGGTTGGGGTCTTTTCCCCTGTCCTCCAAAATCAAAATAGTGATCAGAAGTTAGATTGAACTTCATCACATCCTCTAGACTAATTATGTTTGAGGGAGATGAAATGGATAAATATTTATAAAAATATAAAATATTCAAATTAATAGAACAAGAAAGAGAATTTAAATAACCCTATTTCGGGGGGAAAAACTAAACAAGCCATAAATAAACTCCTAAATGGGATATAATTCTAGCCTGGTACCTGTTCTCTCTGAGGAAAGCAGAATGGCCCAGGCCTCTGCCCCTCTTTCCCTTTTGTGGCAGGAATTAAAGTCTCCCTTGGAAAAGTGTGGGGAGAGAAGAGGCTAGAGATGTCTATTCTGCCTCCCTTTAGTCACACAAAGATGCTCCCATGTTACATTTGGGGAGCCTTACCACATATGGGCCCTGCCACACATATGTTAACTCATCAGATCCTTACAACAACACTGGGAGAATAATGCTACTATTACACCCATTTTACAGATGAAGAAACTGAGGCCAAGAGAGGTTAAGTGACTTATCTCTAGGGTCACATAGCTAGTATCAGAGGCAGCATTTGGACTCAGGTCTTTCTGACTCCAACCTGCCCTCTATCTATTATAGTTTAGTCTGTTTCATTGCCTTTAATTAGTAACACGTCAATCATCCAAGACACATGTAAAACTATTGTTTTGATTTTGATATCGATTCTTGTAAAACGTTCCAACTATCTCCTAACTATGCTGCTTACACTGCAGCCATCATATTCATCTCTTCTCACTACATCCTTGGACTCCAACCCTGGGTTGTCTGGTTTAGATAAGTAAGCTTTCATCTTACTTTGATAGGAGGCCCCTGAATGACTCCGTGGCTATCTTCACACTATAATCCCACAGGGACACCCTTTACTCACTTTAAAACTTCCCTTTATGTGTTGCCTTCTCCCATTAGCATATAAACTCCTTGTGGGCAGGAGCTATCTTGCTTGCTTATAATTGTATCTCTAGTGCTTAGCAAGGCCTAACACATAGCAAGCATTTAATAGATGCTTTATTTCTCTCACTATTTCTTTCTAAAACAAAAGTAAAACTTCAAATATCTTTAATATGTCTATGACTTTTACTTCAATTTTAGAGTTAAGGGTATTTTTTTATATTTTGTTCATTAGTTTATTTATTTGTTTTTTAAATCTTTTTTTTTTTTTTTTTTTGGTTAGGCAATGGGGTTAAGCGACTTGCCCAGGGTCACATAGTTTGTAAGTATTAAGTGTCTGAGGCCAGATTTGAACTCAGGTCCTCCTGACTCTAGGGCTGGTGCTCTATCCAGTGCACCACCTAGCTGCCTCAATTAGTTTATTTTTAAAAAAAATTATTAACTATGCTTTGTTGATGACTAATTAAATATGAGATTATGTCTTTGCTTTAACTCTAAAGAAAATGACATGTAGTGGACATAGCTGGGTGGGGTATTTTTGCCAAGACTATTCTAACATATAAATCATTGGCTTTTGATGATAGAGGTATGTAGTGGACAGCACTTGGCCTTTTGTTCTGCTATCTTTATATACTTAGGACATATGTGTATCTTGGTTGTTCTAGGTCCTATGCTTCATTTCTAATTTTAAGTTTCTACTCTTTGTGTGGGAATGAGAATAACAATAAGAGCTGGCATTTTTTACAGTGCTTTACATTTTAGAAAGCATGTGACTTAGATAATCACATTCGAACCTCTCAACGGCTCTATAAGGTGTTACTACTAGGTAGTTACTACTAATTCTCATTTTACAGATAAGAAAACTAAAGGAGAAGGAAAAGGAATAAGTATTTATGTAATACCCACTATATTCTAGGCACTGTGCCAAGTGCTTTTTGCAAGTATTATTTCATTTACTTCTCACTACTCTGTGACGTAGGTGCTATTATTATTCCCACTTTACATTTGAGGAAACTGAAGCTAAATGAGGTCACCCAACTTGGAAGAGGCAGATTCAAGATTAAAACACAGGTCTTCTGGACTCTAGCACTCTATCTCCAGGCTGCCTCCAATATCTGCTATCATGTCAAGTAGTGCTTGTGAGCAGGGAAAAAACAAGGAAAAAATTAATGATTTCCCAAATTTACCTTTTTTCCTTTCCTCAATTCTGCTTCCAACCCTACCATTCATTCCCTATCCCTCTCATCCTTACCATATAGAAGAGTCATCATTCCAAAATGTTCTTCACTCATGTAGAAGTCAAACCTTTGAAAAGATTTGGAATGTTTTTTACCTTTGTTCCATCTCACCTTAAACCTTTGGTTAAACAATACTGGATTGTAATGTGAATTAGAATTACTATGGGAACAAGTTAAGGATGTTTAAAGAGTCTATGGAAGAGAGAATGCGTAGTCTTGTGTCATGGCCTTAATTTGGTGTTTATGTACATTTTTTCTTTGCCTAGATCTAAGATACACTGCATGCAGTTAGGTCAGTGTTTATTACATCACAAGGAGCATAATGTCAACACACTTCGGGTATCAGGATGTAGGTATGGCTTTCGGGATCAATATTTACCTTATAGGATGCCATCTGCTGAGCTGAGAGTCCCTGTTATGGCAACATGGACAGTGGAACAACCCATGAACATTAACAGGCATTGGCCTTTCCACCTGAATTATGACCAAAAATAGTAATGATGCACATTTTAGAGATTGAAAGAAAAAAATCACTTCTGAGTTTTCTGGTCATCAAAAGGCTCATAAAATCAGAATTTGGTTTCCTGAGAGGCCTAGAGGAAGTTACATTGTGCCACAATGTCTTAGTTTCATCATCTGTAAAACGGGGGTAATGATACTTTTCGACCTTGTTACAAAGTACCTCTACTAATTTGTACTCTGGTGATTCATCAGGCTATGTGTCTCCTTACTCATCTAAACCTCTACATTTAGCCAGCCCTAGATTATCCTTCACAACCATCCATCTCAGACATTTTGCTGCCAAACTCGCTCTGAGAAGAGTAAACAAATTAATACTACCATTCCTTCTGGAAAGGGTGTGACAATTGACTTCCCTATGGCTCTGTTTGCCATTCCTGTGATCATTCCAGACTCAAACTCTTCCATTCTCCTACATGTTTCCTCTTCCCCTAATAAGAATGTAAGCTCCTTGAGGGCAAGAATTGTTTCACTTTTGTATCACTAATGCCAAGCAAAGTGCCTATGCTTTATTTTATCATTATAAATTCAGTCATTCATTTCTTTCTGTGGAAGGCAACAGCATCCTTCTAGTTTGCCATGTTTGCAATGCAGGAATCCTCTTCAATTCCTCATTTTCCCCAATGTCACATATATAATCAGTTGCGAAATCTTATTGCTTCCACCTTCTCAATATCTTTTTAATCCCTGTCCCCCTGACCCTGCTCCTATAGTTACCACCTTAGTTCAAGTCCTCATTAACTCTTGCCTAGACTATTATAACAGCCTCCTAGTCTACCTGCATCTAGCCTCTTTCCTTTCCAATTTATCTCCCAGATAGCTACTAATTTCACTATAGTAATAATAATATATATTATGTAATATGCTATCATAGACTATATATTATGTTATATATTGAATGCCATATATAATATACTACATTTATATATAATATAATATAGTATAGCATAGTATAGTATAATATAATATAATATAATATAAACATACATATCTGATAATGTCACTGTGCCAAAATATAAACTCCTTTGTCTGGTATTCATAACCTGGTCTCCTCTACATTTCTAGAATTATTACATGTTACTCCTCTTCATGTACTCTATTGGCTAGTCAAACTGGCCTTCTCACTTGTTCCTCACATACAACGTTCTATCTTCTCTTTGCCTTTCCACAGAGAATTCACTCCCTTCTCCCCCTTGTTTCTTAGGATCCCTAAGCTTCTGTTCCAATGCCACCTCCTCCACAAGGTCCTTCCTGATCTTCCTAGATGCTAGAGTCATACCTCTGTTACCATGTATTTACTTTGTACATGTGTGTATACATGTGTGTGTATCCTGCTTGTATTTACTTACATCTAAATATTGTAATGTATATGTAGTGTTATGTAACATATGTATAAATGTACATGTTGTTTTCTCTAGTAGAATATAAGCTCAATTTTGTCATTGTACCACTAGCTCTCAGTACAATGCCTGATATATAGTTGGTGCATAATAAATACTGGTTGACTGATACTCAAATGAGTTTTCTCTAGTCTGTTATCAATACTACCCCTCTTTGCTATTCTGTTCATTATATAGAAATGAGCTTTCTTATCTTATAAGATTTTGTATATATATAGAATATAGAAATGAGTTTTCTTGTCTTATAAGATTATATACATACATACATACACACATACATACACACACACACACACACACACACACACACACACACACACACACACACACACATATATATATATATATATATATATATATATATATATATATATATATATTCACCCCAGAAAAGGAGCCTTTGGAAATCATTGTGCTCACATATAATCAGAGCTGACATTTATATAGTGACAGAGATCTAAGATTGAAGCTACAGGGAATCTCCATATATCACAGGGCAAATGTAGGTTTCAGCAGAGAAAGGCACCATTGATTGAAAATACAATTTGATTCTCTTGCAAATACATTTTGAAAAATAACTGCACACCCTGTGAGCAACTGATTATATATATATATATACATATATATATGCTAGTAAGAAAAGCTAGCTAAGATGGTGGGTGGCAGGCAATTCTGTTCCCACACATCTACCTGTCTCAGCAAGAACCTAAAAATAGCACTAGATGGGATGATGAGGAAATCCCATGAGAAACTAAAATAAAGTGACTTCTTCCCCCCAGAATGGCACAAAAAGTCAGCCAGAAGCCCATGGCCAGTATGAAAGGGAGCCTGACAGAAAAGTTAGCCGCAAAGTTACTGTCTCTCCTCAGTCAAACCCAGCAGTTCTTAACCGGAGGTCTGTGGATACATTTCAAGGAGTGCATGAATTTGGATGGGGGGAAAAATTACATCTTTATTTTCACTAACCTCTAACTAAATTTTAACTTTTCTTTCAGTTATTTAAAAATATTATTCTGAAATGGAGTCCATGATACAAAAAATTTAAGAACTGCTCTAAGCAGATAAGCTTATCTCCTTAGAAGATCATGGCCATCTGACCTGAGTTCCCTGGACTCCACCTCTTCTTCTCTACTCATCTTTATATCCTGACCCATACACTTCTCTTTCCCTCTGGTCTCAGAGAAGGTGATTTTTCTCTTTGCCAATGGTAACCCCTCTCCCTGTACCCTTGATCCCATCTCCTACTTTACTCCATCAATTGTTCCCTTTTCACTCATGCAATTTCCATCTCTCCCTCTCTTCAGATTTCTCTTCTGCCCACCAACAATACTCAGGTCTCCCCTATGAAACAAACTAACGAACAAAAAAATGCTCAAAATCATTCTCCTAACATTGTAACAATCTCAAGCTATTCTCCTATTTCCCTCAGTTCTTTTCCTAAAAATAAAAAAAAAAACAAAGTACTTATAGAAATAATCTACATTGACTGCTTCTGTCTCCTTTCTACTTACTTACTCCTCAATCCCTTGTTGAGTAATTGGTCCTGTCCCCATGATGCTACTGAAACAGTTGCACTTTCCCCCTTGACAATTTCCTCTGTTCCTATGGCATTAACTAAAATTGCTAGGCAGACAAATCCTTAATCTTTACCTCTAGCCCAGACCTCTTTCTTGAGCTGCATTTTCTATATTTTCAACTATCTGCATTTTTCTATCTCCACTTGGCTATCACACTTGCAGCTCTAACTGAACATCTCAAAAACTGAGCTCATCACCTTCTCTTCCAAACTTGCTTATGGTACCACCATTCTTCCTGTCACCCAGACTCAAAACCTTGCTATCATAGCTGCCTACTCTTTCCTCATTTTTGTTTCCCTTGCTACCACCATATATAATGTCTTAAGTATGTTAATTCTGTCTCTATGTTTCTTGAATATATCATCTCCTTTCTAGTTCCACTATTGCCACCCTAGTTATAGAGGCACCATGGTGCAGTGTGATATGGAATTAGAGGACCAGGATTTGAATCCAAACTAATAATAACAATAACAACAACAGTATAATAGTTAACATTTATATAACCCTTCCTATGTGCCAGGCACTGTGCTAAGTGATTTACAATTGTTATCTCATTTGATCCTCACAGCAACTCTACCTAATGCTATTTGTTCTAGACTAAGCCAGACTAAGCTTTACTTAGGCCAATCCCCTAATAGTTTAGGTTCCAATTCAATATTGCAATGAAATGAGTCATTTGTAGGTCATTCAATAGTCAACAAAAATAGATTTGCTGCAATTTACAAAAGCAGAAGAATATTCAAATGAGGATATGCATTGAGAAGAGGTGATTCAGTTGAATGAAGTTCCTGTCTCTGAGATGTCCATTGTAGTCTACCAGCCAAGACTCAGTGGCCAGAGCTCCTCAGATAGCCAGGAAATGAAGTCAACAACCTAAGACTTCAGTCTCTGGAGCCAATGAAATCTAAGGATTATTTTAATACCCTTCAAGAAAAACAAAACAAAACAACTAACCTAATTTGAATGGGGATGGGTTGGGGAGTAGAATATTGCTCCCACCACACCCTGCTCCTTGTGGTAAGGTCCTTATGGTCTTCTAGAGGACCTTCCACTACTTAAGCAATTTTGTAGCTATTACTGGTAAACTCTGGCTTCAGGGATTCAAGAAGCCTAATATAGGTAGTACCTGAGGATTAAAAGATAAATTAAACAGAAAGTTAGCAAACGAAATAAAACAAACAATGCAATAGTCCCATAAAGGAGTGACTGATTATGGGAAAATTAAAAACAAAAATCCCAGTCTTTGATGACTTCTCATGCCCTGTGCCCCATGGACCCCAAGCCAGGAGCTGTTAAATATTCACTTGGGTATTGGATTTGCAGCAATGTGAAGGGGCAAATTGAATCTTTATTACAGTAAGCAAAGGGCTAGAATGGATATATCTTTGTCACATTCCATGCCAGTGCCCATCCTGTTGAGTCCTGTGAACCAGGAGGGCCCTGCCATTGGGGCCACTGCTGTTACCCATGGATACTGCCCCTAGGGTCCACACTGCTGCCTGTTGCCACTGTTCAGGCTTTGATAGGATCAACTGCTACCACTTCTACGGCTATGACAGGTTGTCCGAGTGCTGTCACAGGTGTTCCCACTGACCATCTGAGCTTGAGTCAAGACAACTTCCTTTACTAAGGCCTGACTGTCCTGTTCCAGGGATTGACTCTGCTCCTCCATGTAAGTACTTATGCTGCCATCCCCCTCAAACCCCATTCTGGGGCAACAGCACACTGTGGACATTGATGCCACTGGAGCTTGACTGTTCCCTGCTATTCTGGGGTGAGCATTGCCCCTCTACTCCCAGGCCTGACTCTGCTCCCCCATGCCAGAAATGTGTTGCCACAAGGCCTTCACTGTCACTGCTGGGCCCTTAGTCCCTTAAGCCAATCAAATTTCAAGGACAATTTTAACATCTTTTAAGGAAAAATTAGACTAATTTGCACATGGGAGAAATTAAGACATTGCTCCTACCAGACCACTCACTACACATGCGACCTTGGACAAGTCATTTAACTTCCCTTTCTAGGCTAATTCCTAATCTCTAAAAATTGTTGAGAATATGAGGAAGGTTGGACTAGATGGATTGTAAAGTCCATTCCAACTCTCAATATATTATCATATGATTCTTGTTCAAGCTCTCATTATTTTTTAAATTCAATTTTATTTTCAATTCTGAATTTTTTCTCTTCTACCCCACCCAGTGAAAAAACAAGAAAAACAAAAACTATTACAAATAAGTATAATCAAGTAAAACAAATTCCCATATTAGTTATTAAAAAATAAAAATATACCTTAATCTGCACTCTTTATCTGACTCTCTAGAGTTCTCTAAGTAAGCCATCATATCATCAGCAAAAGCAAAATAAAACAAAAACCAAAACATTTTATTTCTTCTTTGACTATGCCTATCCCTTCAATTTCTTTTTCTAGTCTTATTTTTTATGGCTAGCACTTCCAGAACTATATTGAATAGTAATGGTGATAATGGACATCCTTGATTTTCTCTTGATCTTATTGGAAAGACCTCTAGTTTATACCATTTTACAGATAAATGCTGCCTCTTGATTTTATACAAATACTACTTACCATTTTAAGGAAAGTTCCATTTATTGCTATGATCATTGCTTTTTTTTTTCTTAGCAAGAATAAATGTTATATCCTGTCAAAATTATATCTACTGATATAATTATATTATTTTGTTATCATTATTAATACTGTTTACTATGTTTATAGTTTTCCTATTATTGAACCAGTCCAATATTCCTCATATAAATCCAGTCTGGTTAAAGTGTATAATCTTTGTGACTTATTTCTGTAGTCTCTTTGCTAATATTTTATTTAAAATTTTTGCATCAATATTTATTAGGGATCATAGTTTTCTTTCTCTGTTTTGGCTTCCTCTGTTTTAGGTATCACGACCATATTTGTGTCATATGAGGAATTTGGTAGAATTCTCTCTTTTCCTATTTTTTCAAACAGTTTATATATTGCTGAAATTAATTGTTCTTTAAATATTTGAAGAATTTTCTTGTAAATCTATCTGGTCTCTTCCTGTTCTGTTAATCTGGGTAATTTATATTTTCATAAATATTCATCCATTTCATTTAGATTCTCAATTTTATTGTCACATATTTGGACACAATAGCTACTAATAATTTCTATTTCTCTTTCATTGATTGCAAATTCACCTTTTTCATTTTTTGATATTGGTAATTTGATTTCCTTCTTTCTCTCCCCCTCACTTAATAGTATTTTTTTCCTATTAGATGTTAACATAGTTTTCAACATTCACTTTTATAAGACTTTGAGTTCCAATTTTTTTCTTCCTTCCTCCCTTCCCTCCTCCCCAAGACAGCAAACAATCTGATATAGTTAAACATATTTCCACATTAGCTATGTTGTGAAAAAAGAATCAGAACAAAAGGGAAAAACCACAAGAAAGAAAAAACAACAAAAAAATAGTATGCTTTGATCAAGATTCAGATTCCATAGCTCTTTCTCTGGATGTGGATAGCATTTTCCATCATGAGTCCTTTGGAATTGTCTTAGATTCTTGTATTGCTGAGAAGAGCTAAGTCTATCAAAGTCATTCATCACACAATATTGCTGTTACTGTGTACAATGTTCTCCTGGTTCTGCTCAGTTCACTCAGCATCAGTTCATATAAATCTTTCCAGGTTTTTCTGAAATCTGCCTGCTCATCATTTGTTATAGAGCAATAGTATTCAATTAAATTAATATACCACAACTTGTTCAGCCATTCCCCAATTGATGGGCATCCCCTCAATTTCCAATTCTTTGCCACCACAAAAAGAGTTGCCATAAGTATTTTTGTACCTTTGGGTCATTTTCCCTTTTTTATGATCTCCTTGGGGTACAGACCTAGTAGTGGTATTGCTAGACTAAAAGGTATGCATGATTTTATAGCCCTTTGGGCATAGTTCCAAATTGCTCTCCAGAATGGTTGGATCAGTTCACAACTCTACCAACAATGCATTAGTGTTCCACCTTCTTTCTCTTGCTGAAGTGGTTAGCTCAAATGCTCAAGTATTTAATTGACTAAAAAAAAAAACAGTTCCTAGTTATATTTTCTAGTTAAATGGGGTATTTTTGCTTTCAATTTTGTTAGTCTCTTTTGATTTTCAGTATTTCTATTGTAGTGTTTAATGGAGGGTTTTAATTTTTTCGTTTTCTAGTTTTTTAGTTGCACGCTCAATTTATTGATCTGTTCTCTCTCTTTTATTGATAAAAGTATTTAGAGATATACATTTTCTCCTAAGTGCTGCTTTGGTTACATCCTCAAAATTTCAGTATGTTATTAAGCCCCAATATATGGTCAGTTTCATTACCTGTTGAGTAGACTATTATAACATAGCCTCCTAACCACTTTCCCTACTTCTAGTGTCTCTTTACTCTGATATATACCTGAAATTATTGCCCATTAAATCTTACTAATGTGTCATTTTGAAATACTCTCACTTACCACAGCTTATTTAGTAAAATACAAATTCCTCAGCCTGGTGTTCCAGGGTCTTCACCATCTAGTTCCAACTTACCTTTCAAGCTTTAGTGTACATTGCTCCCATTCATGTAATCTCTCTTGCAGCCAAACTAGAGTATTCATCATCCCCAATAATCTTCCTTTCTTTTCTTATTTCTATGCCCTTGACTGTTCTAAAATTCATGCCTAGAATAGACTCTTTTCACCAACTGTTGAACTATTGAAATTTTTATCTTTCTTCAAAATTTAACTCTAGTGTGTTCTTTCCCCCAAAGGCTTCTCTGAGTGCCCCAGATTTAAGTGATCCCAAATAGCACTTGAGTATGGTATCTGAACTTGGTTGAACTCCTGATTCTGTTACTTAATTATCTATGTGAGTCTGGGGTGAGTCATTTAACTTCTCTGGTCCTCAGTTTCCTTATCAGTAAAATGAGGGGGTTGAGCTAGATGACTTCTCAGGTACTTCCCAGCTCTAAATCTATGATCCTTGAATTTCTCATAGCACTTTTGACCTCTTTTCTGCTGATTATATTATATAGTTTTATCTCTCCTATTAGAATGAGGAAAAGAATTGTTTCTTATTCATATTTGTAATACCAGCACCTAGCACAGTGCCTTTGCTGAATATTATGATACCAAGGCACTGGGTAGAGTTTCCAGGGACACTAAACTATGTCTTCTCACTCTAAAGAATGAAAAGTTAAAAAAAATTACAAGTTATGACAGATTGCTAAAAATGCCTAATTGCCCTTTAGGGTAAAGTTTTGTAAACCAGAATAAGTATGGCTAAAACTTCTTGTTTGGACCTAAAATATTGAATGAAGTGATTATAATGAAGATAAATTGTTTCGTGAGTCTGAGGAATAAATATGGAGATGATTCACATGCTGAACAGTGGATAAATACAGTGGTATCCTCTCTTTTTATCCACTGTCTTCTTGTTTATTATGCCCTCTCTTTTCCCATTTTAAGGAAGATCATCCTTAAAACATGGATTTCTAAAATGTTCTTTTTCATTGTGAACTTAATTATCAATAAACACAAACCATACTACTCTGCCAGGATCAATATATTCTCTTCCCCCCCAAAAATGGTTTGTATAAGAAACTTTGAACTATTATGTATAGTTTCTTTTTAAAGATGCATGTGTGTATGCTTATATATATATATTTTGCACACATAAGATATGTGTATCTATGTACATACCCAGATATATAAATACACACACACACATATATACACACATACATATACATCTATATCTATCTACCTATTTAATACATATATATATATATATATATATTTTTTTTTTCTGGTGAGGCAATTGGGGTTAAGTGACTTGCCCAGAGTCACACAGCTAGTGAGTGTTATGTGTCTGAGGTCAGATTTGAACTCAGGTCCTCCTGACTTCAGGGCTGGTGCTCTGTCCACTCTGCCACCTAGCTGCCCCTTATCTACCTATCTATATCCAGAAAAGGATAATCATAAGGCTTGGTAGAGTTCCTTTGGTGTCAGGGGCTAGGCTTATCAGTCATTCTAGTTGTTTCTGTTTAAATATTCCCTTTCCACTCACTGTGGGAAAAGTCCTCATCTGAACAGCCTATATTACTTGATTTTAAAATGGCTCCCTTGAACATGAAAATATGGCCATGTACTAATAACAGAATAAGTCAAAATAATCCCAGGCAAGTGAATCCAGGGTCTTTGAGTATCAGACTTGCCTAGCTGGATAGAATGTATTCATATAAGGTGATAATACCTTCCTTGGAAACAGCTAATGTGGAAAAAAGTGGGGATTTAGCTACAAGCTTAATATGAGGTAAGTGTGTGCTATGGCTACTAAAAAGAGGGATAAAATTTTAGTCCAAATTAGTAGTATAATATTTAGAGGAAGTACCCTGTAATAGCCAGACCATATCTGAAATTTTGAAGTTCTGGATATCATGTCATATTTTAAGAAAGATTGACCAAAGGGTGAGGGCTTTAAAAATTTGCTATCTTAAGGAATTAGAGATACTTAATCTGAAGAAAAGACAAATAAGGCTGTCCTTAAATATTTGAAAGGTTGCTATGAAAAAGGGAGGATGCTCTTTCCTGCTCCATAGAGCAAACTTAGGGCCAATATATGGTAGTCCAAAGGAAGAAGTTGGGTAGTGGCGATGGCAGGGGAGGCGTATAGTGCAGTAGAAAATATGTTGAACTTGGAGGCATTAGACCTAAGTTTGAATCTTAACTCTGCCACTTACTACTTGCATGACCTTGGGCAAGTTCCTTAACCTCTTTGAGTAGAGCTAGAATGATTTTTTCAACAATCAGATCTCTCAACAATGGAATGGACTGATTTTTGAGGTAATGAACATACCATGCTAATTTCTATCTTTCGAGATCCAATTCAGATCCTGTCTCTTATGCAAACTCTTTCTCAATCACCTGAGTTTGAAGTCATATTTCTCTTCTCTAAATTCCTATTACACTTATTACCATTCTGAACCATTCATTTGGTAATGAATCATGTTCTTTCTTGTGGTATCTCTTGCATTGAGCTGTCCTAATAGATAGAAACAATCTAAAATTAAAAATATACTTTTAAATTACAAACAAGAGATTTCATATTTGGTCCTAGAGGTTATAGGGAGTTTTTTGAATATGAAGTGACATGGTTAGACTAGTATTTTGAGATTACTTTGGCAGCTAGGTGGAGGATGGATTGGAGTGGGGAGAGACTTGAGGCAGGGAGATCATCCAGAAAGTTACGGCTATAATTCAGGTATGAGGTATTAAAAGCTTGCACCAGGATTGTGGTTGTGAGTGGAGAGAAGGGGGTGTATAAGAGAGATGTTGTAAAAGTAGAAATGGTAAGACTTACCAATAGACAGTCATGGGCAAATAAGTTTTCGATAATCTTAAAGGAGGTACAGCACTGTTCTAATTGCCTTAAGTGGTTGATCAAAACATAATTTTTTAAAAGAACATACATTCAATCAACTACATATGTATAGATAGCTTTAAGATATTGATTCCAACTTCATTTCCCCCTTAGCATGTATTACTCACATCAGAGACATAGGATTACTATAACTTAAATTATGAGCCAAAACAAATACTCAGGTTACACCTGTTTAGTTTATACTACCTTGGAAACCACTAGTATTAATTTCCCAGCTTTACAGCCACAACTCCCTTTCAAGGAAATGACATGACCTGCTCATGATTTTTTCATGGCCTGAGCTAATGCCTGGATCTTTCCTTAATCTCTACATCTGCACTGTGCAGGTAAGTCAAGCTTATTCCTGTTATGATAAGATGTATTTATTTTGTAGGGGAAAAGCCTGCATTTGTATTAAGTGGGGGAGGGCAACTACTTCAGGGAAATAGTCCCTCTGGAACTTTTGAGAGATTATAAACCTTGGCAAAATGAATGGACCTGCTATCCCTTGTCGTCCCTTCATCCTCAGTGTCTTTACTCAACAAGCTACCCTGGAGTAAGACCATCCTTCAGACTATGTGGTTGACATGAGTATTTTTATATGATCCACCAGAATAGTGTTCTTATCTGACACCTAAGAGTATACATTCTTCTTATGTTGACTTCTTGCTAATGGTACTCTATAGGAAAATTTTGTTATTTTTCAGTGGCATTGTATTATAAAGACTGAAGACTGTCACAGTGCTTTTTCAAATAAGGGTTCATTAAAAAACATTTTGTATCTTCACAGGAAACCAGGTCTTTGTATGTTGGTAGGGGACAGAAGGTAACAATTCAATTAATTTTCTTACTATTCCCATCAGAGTGGGGGTCTGAGGGCTCTTCCACATCTAATTCTGTGATCCTATAATCCTAGGTTGAGTTATAATATTATAAATTAGGAAATTGAAGCAGAGGAAACTATGATGAGGAGAGATTAGGTGAATCATTCAAGATGTGAGACTGGAAAGCTGATCTCGAGAGATAAAAGGAAATCAGGTAGACAGCTTTAATAGTGCGAACAGAACACTTCCTGAGGTTGATGTGCCCCCTTATTCTCTCCCTCAAATCCCCAAAATTTCAAAAGGTGTCTCCTTGATTTTATTAATTACAATTTGCTAATAAACAAGCAGATCTTGAGGCCCCTGGATGTAAGGAGCTCTTTGTAATATATTTGCAAACCTTGGAGAGAGGAAATTAAGACGAACAGGAGCTATCTTCTTTGTACTTGAACTAGCTTGTTCTCCACCACCTTTTTGCACTAGTCCCATGCAAATCAAGAACCAGAAGAAGATTTAACCCTCAGCAAGTTGAGTGACAGATCTTCAATAGTCTCCTGAAACATGAAAGGGTTTTGTTGAACTAGACATTGTATGTAGATATAATATTTTGTTGGATTTTAGCTGTCTCCAATATCCCCTACTGAATTAACATGGCAAAGCCTTAGGATAGTTGTTGGAGCCTAGAGCTTTAGTAACCATTTTGAGACTTGTAGGTGGATCTTTTGGGGTTCCTTCAACAAGGAACCCTCTAATTTTGTAAGGGCTGCTTGGGTCACAACTATATCATTGCAAGTATCACCACCAGCCTTAGCATCTCAGGCAAAGCTTAGCTAGGAAACAGGAAATGCGTGGTTGCAGATGACCTTGGTTATTCTATTTTATGACTTTTGGATTTTTGTTTTATTATGACTTCTGAATATGTGTTATACAAAGAAGAGTTAGTTAAACCAGTGATTTATAAATTCATTAGGTTCTCTTCTCTTCTTTCTCTACCCCATTTCCATGATTGGGTTCACTATTCTGATTCAGAAATTATTATAGGAAAACATTCACATATACTCAGACTTAGACTTTGTATCATCACCTCAGCAAAATATCTAAAGTATGATAGCTGAGGTATATTCTAACTACTGAAAAGATAAATTTGACTAGCTGTGTGACCCTGGGCAAGTCACTTAACCCCAATTGCCTAAATAAATAAATAAAATAAAAAAGAAAAAAAAGAAAAAAAAGAAAAGATAAATTTGAAGAGATCCTAGCTCCCCAGAACTGCTTATTTTATGGTTAAGTGTGCCAGTCGGGCCGTGCGCTCTCCTTCTAACAGGAGCAGGCTGCCAGGGTCATACTCACCAGGCCTCAGAGCCCACCCAGATAAACACAGAGACAGCTGATCAGGAGGTGCAAGCACTCGAACTTTATTCAGAGGCCATCACAGCAAGGCCAAGCAGGAAAGCACGAGCAGGAGCAAGAGAGCGAGCTCCGATCCCTACTACCCCTTATATACCTTCCTAGCCCCTCCTCCTCAGCCCGCCTACTAGTAATTGGTTGTAGGATCAGATACCGGAAGGGGATGTCTGGGGTTAGCACTGCACCAAGGGAGAGGACGTGACAAAGGAAGCTAGGCCTAGATACCGGAAGGACACATCTGGGGTTAGCGCTGCACTTAGGGAGAGGACTAGACAAAGGGAGCTCGTTCTCTGCCATCCCACTCCCACGTGGCACAGCCCCCTGCCTCAGGAGCACATGCTCCAGCTACTTCCCCGTATCCTGTTCCTACCCCAGTTCACCACAACTCCACATGGCACAGCCCCCTGCCTTGGGAGCGTGAGCTCCGGTTACTTCCTAATATCTTGTCCCTGCCCCATCTTGCCACAACCCCCATGTGGCACATAGCCAACATCACACAATCCCTCACAGTTCAGATTTTGTTCTAAAATACACATGTTGAGACCTTTCAAAACAGAATTGACTTATGGCTGTTTTGTGTTGGTTTAAAAAAAAACCTTTTTGATAAACCTTTAGAAATGGGTTTCATTTGAAATATTTAGTTCATTTAATATTCATGCAATGTGCATTTATGTCTCCACAAAAAACAAAGCTGTTATTGTTTCTGTAAACACACAGGGAAGAGTGATTAACTAAATAGGAATGAAGGGGAGTTTCCTACCCACTAATATTACCATCTTCTCTGGCAGCAGAGATAGGGTTTTTCTCCAAGTATTTACTTGCCCTTTCTTATCAAGCACCCTTCCACCAACTGTTAGAGTCCAGCATCCCTAACTGTCTTGTATTTAACTGCATTGTATCTATTTGTATTATTCTCTTTATATTTATCTTGGCACTTAGTACATGCTTAATAAATGTTTGCTAATTGATTTAGTGATTAGTGCTAGTAATTGGGAGATTAAAAACCAAGAAAGTATTTCTCGAACACATCTTCATCTATTACTTACTCTATAATAAGAAAACTTCACAGATGACTCTGGAGAGACATAAGTGAAATAGAAAACACTATATTCCTTTTCTTGATGAACTTAATCTTCTTGTTGGTGGTGGGGGAAGATTACCTTTTATAAGTGTTTCAAGAACAGTATGAGGTAGTATCCTCTACCAAACTTTGATTCCAATACCTCATCACTGCATGGCCATGACCTGGTTATCGAAGGCAAGTCATCAAAGCATAACCTTTGGCATATCGTATCAAGCTGGAAAGGCTTTGAATATGGGTTTAGTAATGGACTGTATGTCTTTTGTCCAAGAACCAACCTAGCTAAATTCAGACAAGGTTATCAATCAGATTGGTTTCAGGATGGTGAATTAATTATTCATCCACAGGAACAGAGAGATAGGAGGTTGTTAGCTGTTATTGGAGCGAGTACCCATACTAACAAAATACAGATCCTTGAAAGTTTTCTTTTGTTTTGGAGACCAGGTTTCCCTCTCTTGGCCAGGGAAAGTGTAGCAGCTACTCATGGCCAGATCCCAATACTAGCTGGCACAGAAGCTTTAATCTGCTGTGTTTTTCTGACTGGGGTAGGTTTGCCCTGTGTTAGGTTGCCTGGTGGTTTTCTGCTCTGAGGGGCTCTCCATTTTAGTGCCCAGCTTAGTGTGGATAAATGTCTAGATTTAGCTTTACTGCAGCTCCGAACTCTTGTACTTAAGGGATTTACCAGCCTCAGCCTTTCAGCAGCAGTTACTATAGGTGTACCACTGTACCTGGCATATCCCTGAAGTGAAGTAGGTGCTAGTATGTAAGTACGAAACTGGGTGGTATAGGAGTACCTATCAAAGAAAGGTGAATGAGAGTCAGAGTGGTCAAGAAAGGTTTCATGGAGGATTTGGGACTTAAGATTGTCTTTGAAGAGTGGGAAGAATGTGAACAGATGGAAAAAGAGGGAGAAAGGATTCCAGGAATGAGTAACAGCACAAGGAAAAAACAACAAAACTTGGTGCAGTGTGTGTATGGCTAGGGGAGGTGTGAGAGAAGAATGATATGGTTAGGCGAGGGTGAAGGATTCAGGTTAGAGAGCAGTAACAATCAACTTGAATAGGTAAGGTTAGCAGATTACAGGGGATCTTGAATGTCAGGCATTATCTGACCAAGAGTGAGAAATCATTGAAAATTCCTGAGCAGGAAATGATATGATGAAAACAGTATCTGAGGAAGATAATCTGGCAGTGGTATGCAGGCTGAATTGGAATAGGGATATTGTGGAAACAAGAAGGCCAATCAAGGAAAAACTGTAGAGAACCAGAAAGGTGGTGGTGTGAGTCTAAACTAGAGAAATGGCCCTGGAACTGTAGGAGGGAAGAATCTAAGAAACACTTTGCAAAGGAGAAATGACAGAATTTTTCAAATGATGGAATACAGAGGACGAGAAGATGCAAAGGTAAGTGACAGGCTTTTTGAGTTGAAAAGTAGATGAATGGGAGACTGGGAGGTAGTCATTAAACAACAAGCATTTACTAAGTGTTACTACACACAATACACAAAACAAATACACAAAAGGGCAAAAAAAAACAAACGCAGTTCCTGCTCCTAAAGGAAGAAGCCAGCAACACCAAGAAATGGCAGCAGGGAGAGAGAGTGTTGCAGCATGGAGGACTGTTTGTGCAGAGGCATGGAGCCAGTTAGGCTCTACCGCACAGTGCGGGAAGGGAAGTAACATCTCACAAGGCTGGACAGGTAGGTGGAGGCCAGGCTGTAAAAGACTAGGAGTTTATATGGCATCCTAGATACAATAGAGAACCACTAGAGTTTATTGAGTATATATGTTGTCCTTATTTGTATTGTATCACTTTTTTAAAAATATTTATATCCCCAGGGGGGATATAAATGTGCACAGTGACTGGCACATAGTAAATGCTAATAAATGCTTTTTTCATTCCTTTGTTGATATTTTCCCTCACTGCCATCTCCACTTTTAGTGCCTGTCTTGAGGCCAAAGTTCCCCCTAATTTTCAGAAAATTTTGGATGAATGACCAGTAACTGACTCTGAAGACTGAACATATGAGAAATGGGTATAGTGTTGTAATGCTTCAGGATTTCAAGGGTCTGTGATCTCCTCTTGGTGGAGGTTCCATATCATAATTCCTCCAACTCTCAGCAAGCAGATGGCCTGCAAGAATTTCTGTGGCTGAAAAATTCATCATCATATGACTTGGTGCAGTTTAAAGCCAGAGGACATGGATTCAAATCCCTCTTCTACCACATACTTCCTGTGTGACTTTGGACAAGCCATTTAACCTCTCTAAGCCTCCATTTCTTCATCTATAAAATGAGGGAGAAGGATTTGATCAGTGGAATCTAAGGTCTCTTCTAGCTATAAATCTATGATTCTATTATTACAACATGATGATGAGCCCTTCCAAACTTGCAAAACACACAATCTGTCAAAAGATTCACATTCAAAGCCTTTACAGCCAGATATTATATTCCATTGGAATAGCCTTCCAGAACCCAGGGTCACCTCCAGGACATGACAAGGCTTCAGTGTAGGACTTTGGCAGAGTATTGTGAATATGAAATATAATAAATAATAAAAATAAATAAATATAATAAAATAATAAACAACCCTAAAAAGTTAATCTGACATATTTAAGGTTTTGCATAATCACTATTTTGTTATAGATCATTAGATATGAACAGTTCAGATAAGTGAATTTAATTTATATGTAGCCAGACCAATTATTTTTGAGGTCAGCTAGAGGCAGGAAATGGAATAATAGGGAAGAGCAAAAACCTTTTCTGTGGCACAGTAGATAGAACTCTGGGCCTGGACTCAGGAAGATCTGAGTTCAAATTTGCTCTCATACACTTACTAGCTGTGTGGCCTCAGGCACGTTATTAAGCCTCTGTCTGCTTCAGTTTCCCCACATGTAAAAGGGCGATAATAATAACACCTACATCCTAGGATTGTTGTGAGGATTAAATGAGATAATATTTGTAAAGCTCTTTGCAAACCTTAATGTGCTATTGAGATGATGGTTATTATTATTAATATTAGTAAATAAGCATTTATTAAGCACCTGCCAGGTACCATGCTAAGTTCTGGGGATACAAAAAGAAGCAAAAGACAGCCCCTGCCCTCAAGGAGAATACAATATATCGGGGGAAACAACATGCAAACAAATATACACAAAGAAAGCTATATACAGGATAAATAGGAAATAATTAGGCAAGGCACTGGAATTAAGAGGGCTTAGGAAAGGTGCAGCAAGGTGATACAGTGAATAGAGCACTGGTTCTGGAATCAGGAGGACGTGAGTTCAAATCTAGCCTCAGACACTTACTAGCCCTGTGACCCTGGGCAATCCCAATTGCCTCCAAAAAGCGGTGTGTGTGGTTGGGGGAAACCTTACTGTAGAAGGTGGAATTTTAGTTGAGTTTAAAGGTAGCCAGGGAGGTCAATAGTTAGAGTGGAGAAGGGAGAGTATTTTAGGCACAGAGGACAGCCAGAGAGAATATCCTGAGCTGAGAGATGGAGTATCTTGTATATGGAATAGCCAGGAAGCCACTGTCATTGGATTGATGAGTATATATATGGTGGGGAGTAAGGTGTATCTTATATGAGGATACATCTTATGAAGGGTTTTGAATGCCTAATAGAGCATTTTGTATTTGCTCCTGGAGACAATAGGAAGTCACTAGAGTTTATTGACTGGAGGGGTGAGAGTGACATGATTGGATTTGTGCTTTAGGAAAATCACTTTAGTGACTGAATGGACAATGGATTGGAGTGGGGAGAGACTTGAGGTAGGCCTACCCACTCACTGGCAGTCTATTGCAATAATCCAGGCATGAGACGATAACGGCAGGCCTTAGAGAGGTGAGAGTGTCAGAGAAGAGAAGGGGATGTATTCAAGAGGTGAAATCAACAGGCCTTGGCAACAGACTGGATATAGGGGTGAGAGATAGTGAGGAATATAGGGTGACTCCTAGGTTGTAAGCCTAATAGTGAAGGTAGGAGGTGGGATGGGTTTAGGGGGAAAGGTAACAAGTTCTGTTTTGGACATATTAAGTTTAAGATGTCTAATGAACATCCATTTCTAGTTGTCTCAAAGGTAGTTGAAGATGTAAGATTGGAGCAGGATAGATAGATTTGAGAATCATCAACAATAGATGGTATTTAATTCCATGGTGATGATGAGATCCGTAAGTGAAGTAGTAGAGAGGGAGAGGAGAAGAGAAGAGGGTATAAGGCAGAACCTGAGGGACCCCAATGATTAAAGAGTGTAATCTGGAAGAAGATCCAGCAAAGGAGACAGAGAAGGAGTAGTCATATAGGTAGGAGGTAAATCAGGAGAGAGTAGTGTCCAGAAAACCCAGCGAGAAGAGATTGTCAAGGAGAGAGTGATCAACAATGTCAAAGGCTGCAGAGAGCTCGAGGAGAATGAGGATTGAGAAAAGGCTGCTGGATTTAACAACTAAGAGACCATTAGCAACTTTAGAGAGAGTAGTTCCAATGAAGGTGGGAAGACAAATTGTTGAGAGGAGAGAGAACAGAAAGTGGAGACACCTATTGTAGATTGCCTTTTCAAGGAGTTTTGCTAAAAAGGGCAGACATGAGATATAGGCTGACAGTGAAGTGGAAGGACCAAGTAAGGATTATTTTTATAATTACATTAGAGTCCAAACCCTTCATTTTACAGATGAGTAAATGGAGGCCCAAAGACATGAATTGATTAGCTTAAGACTGAACAAGAAGTAAGTGGCAGAGTCAGGACTCAAATCCAGGTCCCCTGACTCCAAATCCAGTGTAAGTTCTCCTGTGGTTAGGGTAAGTCTGGCTCTGAGTATATCTGGCATTTTTAGTGCTCAGGGTGGATGGTGGTGGCCACAAATACACTTTTCCTTATTATAATACTTTATAAGGGTGTTGTTGAATGTTAATGTCATGGCGTGGATACTGGCCTCAGCAGGATGATTCAATTAGTCATTCAGTAATCATTTATTAAGTGCTTACTATATGCTAGAGGGTCAACTAGGTGGATAGAACTCTGGGCCTGGAGTCAGAAAGGCTCATCTTTAAATATATTCAAACCACATAACTAAATATAAATTTTGGTTTAATTTGGAGTACAGTAGGTAGATATCTCTGATAAGAAAATTTTTTCTTACTGTAGTGACATTTGCTTCATTTTTCTTCCAACCATTGGTCTGGAGCTATAAAGAATAAGTTTAATCCCTCTTTCACATGACAGCCCCTCAAACATTTGAGGATAACAATCATTTCCCCTCTAAGTCTTCCTTCAAAAGGGAACTCAGAGGAAACAAAATATGTATACATATTTTTAGTATCAGTACATATATGTACACATATATAATATACATACCCATACACACATATGTTCATACACACATATACACAAAAATCTAACAAATAAAAATGTAATAGGCATATGTATATACATATCTACATCTATTTTTCTTTACATTTGTTATTTTTTAAATTTATGTACTTCTAAGAAAAAGAGTTGCTAACTGCACTGAGGAAAGGAAGATGATCCATATATACTGGACAAATTTCCTAGAGATGGTAGGATTGGTGGTAATGGAATGTATTTCTAGAATTTGTATCTGACCAGACTGAAAGATCCAAGCTTTGCTCACTTTCCAAGATTGGATGATAAGTTTTACTTTCTGTGAAAAATAGCAGAACAAGTTGTAATTCTGTATCTATTTTACTACTTGACTCCAGGATGGACAGGTAACTGGGTCACTGATGTTTCATTAAATTTAAGGATTTTTTGCTGGATTTTCCAATGACTTAGAAAAATGTGATATGCCTTCCAAAATTATAAGTAGTAGTGGGGACCTTTGGGGTTGGGCTTCAAGAAATCATCTGATTAATTTCATCTTCTGTTTGTATTTCTCACTAAAGCTAAAATCTTGTTGAAGTTAACTGCTGCTTCTTCAAATGAAAGGAGAAATTTACTGGTAAAACTAGATCCTTAGACTTTATAAGTAGAACCTCTAAAAAATCCAAAGGAGTTTCCAGAAATTACAAGAAAAGCAAGAAAAATGAATAAAGAAAAAGTAGATCTCATCAAGAAAAATCAAAGAAGTTGGGATTCTTGTAGCCAAGGATAAGAAAAACAAGTGATAACTTTGTTATTATGAGGAGATATCCATCCTCACAGGAGGAAAAATGGTGAAAATGCACTAAAATTGAAACAAGAGGCTTAGCTTAGAAAAAAAGGAAGACAATTCAGGCAGGAAAAGTGATTTACTATTATAATAGCCTGTGGAATGAGGGAGGCCCTTAACAATCTGAAGAGCTTGAAAAGAGGGCAGACAACTATTAGTTTTTGATGGCTTGGGTGTAATTCTGACTCACAGGACTTCGTCAGTCCCTTCTATTCAAATCAAAGAACCATTTCTCAACTACTTACTATGGTATTAGTATTGTGATAGATACTAGACGAAAGATAACATTTAGCTAAGACATGGTTCTTGCCCTCATTGAATTCACAGTCTGTTAAGGGAAATGAACACGCTCTCATACTTTGATATGTCAATGAGTCTGTGATTTCACTCATCCAATGGTGCAAATTGTAGCCCATTTCTGGTGATCCTCCTATTGTTGATGAGGAGAGAACACCATAGAAAGTCTAACTGATTCCCTCTGTTTCAGGTCTATGTGCACTTCTTGGAAGACATACTGAAATTCAGGATAATTTAATTCCACAAACATTTATTAAAGGCTTTTTCTCAAGTAGTTTAAATTCTATTTGGGGGAACAACATATACACAGATGGAAAAAATAAACAATATGCTAAATGAATAGAAAATAATTTCAGGCTGAGGCAGAACTAGCACCTGGGTAGAATTAGCAAAGATCTCTTGTAGGAGGTAGCAGTTGAGGGGAGATTTGAAGGAAGATAGTAGTTCCAAGAGCTGGAGATGAGGAGCAGGAACATTTCAGGCATGGGGTGGGGGTAACCTGTGCAGAGGCAAGGGCATTGAAGATAAAATGCCAAATACAGGAAGCTGAAGGATTGGTTTAGACTATGAACACAGGTAAGGGAGCAGATGTGAGAGATGATGCAAAGGTAGAATCTATAAAACTTGGCAAGTGGGGCAGCTAAGTGGGGCAGTGGATAGAGTACTGGCCCTGGAGTCAGGAGGACCTGAGTTCAAATCTAACCTCAGACACTTGACACTTACTAGCTGTGTGACCTCGGGCAAGTCATTTAATTCCACTGCCTAAAAAAACAACACAAAAACAAAACACACACAAAAAAACTTGGCAAGTGTTTAGATATGGGGGTAATGAGTAAGAGTATAACCTGAGGATAACTTTGAGGTTGTGAACTTGGGTGATTTTCAGAATGGAGCCCTCTGACTCCATTCTGGTAAGATGGTTGAGTTTAGGGGGAAAGTAATAATGCTGAATAATAAATATATTAAGTGTTTTCCCAATATATCATACTAGGTCTGAGGAGGCCATTACCAACTGGAGTAATCAAGAATGGATTAATGGAAGCAATGTTTAGTTGTACATCAAAGGGTAAGTAGGAATTCAATAGAATTCAACAGGGAGAAGGACAAGGACAGTATGTACTCCAGGCATAGAGAACATTTTGAGCAAGAGTGCAGAAGAGAATAGTTGTAGAGCATGTTTGAGGGACAATAATTTGTGCAGGTTGGTTTGAATGGAGTACATGCAGGCAAAAACATACAGCTGGAAAATTAGTCATGAAACATTGTTCAGGGCCTTGAATGCCAGGCTAAGGTGATATAGTAAACAGAAAGCTGTTTGTGCACCAAGGAGACCTTCAAATTCTAGCCTTTACCAGCCATATGGTAATGGACACATCTTTTAACTTCTCTTAAGCCTCAGATTCTTCATCTGTAAAATGGGAAAAATTATACTTGCACGAACTACCTCAGAGGGTTGTTGGAAGGAATGTACTTCTAAACCTTAAAAGACCATTTATCTGTTAGTTGCAATTAAATTTTCCTTGGTAGGCAATAGGGATCCATTGAAGGATTTTGAGCAGAGGAGGGGTATAAGTAGATCAAGGCATAATCTGGTAGTGGAGGATAGGTTAGAGGAGGCAGAGTGGAAAAAGCCTGTTAGGCAGCTCTTTTGATAGTTTTCTGGTTCTATTCAACGCCATTCAATATATAGTGCTTCTTTATTATCTATTTTTCCTCAAGGGGGGAAAACAGTAGATAAAATTCCTCTTTTCTCTTCTCGAAAAGGCCTGATAAGGCTCTTTCTACTGTTTTGTAACATGACACAGATTTTCTCTTGTGAAACATGGACACACGTCAAATGCCATATGTCATGGGGAAACATAATACTTGCTTTTTTTAAAAATTAATTTGAATTATTTATACAGATATTAACCTTTCTGGCAGGCTTAAGAAGCCTTTTTATTTAATGCATTTTGTTTATGTGTTCTGATAACTAACAGCAATGAAGTGTTTACTCCTCTTTGAATGGAACATTTTATACACTTGTCTTCATTCTCTGTGAAAAGTATTCATTACTCTTTGTTTATCTGCCCTAAGCACTAGCGTCTCGGCTTATTACATTTTATCTCTCATAAAAGAAAACCAAAGTTATTGTGTATTATTTGTGAGACTTCATGATAGGTGCCTTCTTGATACATTAGCCCAATTTTCTTAACCCTATGTTGTCAGAACATCATTCCATCTTAGAACAAGATCCTGTATGTTCTTATTGGTTGAAAGGCTAAGGGAAAAATAAAATGTGGTCACAAATTACTCTACTCGTGTTGTGATAGCATGGTGAGATTGAGGGCCTTTGTCATGACTTCCCCTCTTCATTTCCCATCTTCTACATGCCTAAATTTCTCTATAGTCTAAATCATCCTCTTTTTTTGCTCCAGTTTCAGAAAAGAAGGTGGCTGACTTCTGCCTTTGACTCCATCCCCTCCAGGACTTTGCTCTGTGGATCATTCTCTCTCATCTGTAAACCTTTCCTCTCTAGTGGTTCTTTTGATAATGCCTACAATAATGCTCAGGTCTCCTCTTTACTGAAAAAAACTTTCCCTTGATTCTTTTCATCCTTTCAAACTATTGCATTTTTTTCTATTATTCATTGCTAAACTTATAAAAAGAGTAGTTTGTGCTTCATTTTCTGCCTCCTTCATACACTCTGAGTTCCACTCAAAATGGACTACCTGATGTCTCCTAAACTCAACATTCCATCTGCCTCAGCCTCTTACTATCTGGCTTTCAAGCTTAGCACTCTATTGAAACATCTCTCTCCAAGACCACCACTTTTCAAATCCCATTTTAAAGTTTTCTCTTATGAATTTAATAAACACTAATACATATCAACATTTCTATATACAAAGAACAGGAAAGACGCCTGTTTATGAAACTAAGACATTGTATCACTTTAAAAAATTACATTAAATTTAACACACAAGTGATGAAACTGCTTTGCTTGTGTCCTCTTCTGAACTTCCTTCTGGTCTTTCATGTATTTAAACTCTTTTTTTTTTAAAAATCCACCATTAAATTTCCCTACTTCTGTAGAGGGCACCATCATTCTTCTTGTTTCCAGGTTCAGGTTCATAATTTCAGCATTATGCTCAATTCTTCATCTACCAACTCCATGACTTTTCACAGGCTGTCCCACATACCTGGAATGTTTTTCCTTCTCACCTCCACCTTCTGGCTTCTCTCAAGATTCAATTCAAATCTCCTCTTCTGAAATAGATTTTTCCTACCCCCCCCCACAATTAGTTCCTTCTCTCTGAAATTTCCTCCCATTTATTATATATATATATGCATATATATATATATAAATATAGTGTACATAGTTGCTTGCATGTTTTCTCTCCCATTAAAATGTGAGCTCAAGGGTAGGGACTGCATTTTTGTCTTTCACTGTATCCCCCAGAGCTGAGCAGAAAGCATGGCACATAGTAGGTGCTTAATACATGTTTGTTGACTTTACGTTCTTGATATATATATGTTATATATACATGTATGTATGTATTTATGTCCAATCACATTTTTGGCATTTGTAACTCTATGGCAACTCTTAAATCTGACTACTTCTCTCTACTCACATGACCACCATCTTAGTTCAGACCTTCATCTCATCTTGTCTAGATTATTAGGAAGTTAGGTAGTGCAGTGGATAGAACACTGAGCCTAGAATCAGGAAGACCTGAGTTCAAATCTGGTTTCAAGACGCTAGCTGTGTGACCCTAGGCAAATCATTTAATCTTTGTCTCAGCTTCTGAAACTGTATTTAAAACGGGGATCATAATAGCACCTATCTCCTAGGGTTATTGTATCAAGTAAGATAATACTTGTAAAGCTAAATGCTAGGTACATAGTAGGCACTGAATAAATTCATTCTTCCTTCTTTCCTTCCCTTCCTTCCTTCCTTCCTTCCTTCCTTCCTTCCTTCCTTCCTTCCTTCCTTCCTTCCTTCCCTCTATGGCCTCCTAATTGATCTCCCTGACTTATCTCTTCCCACTCCAATTCATCCTTCATACAGCTTCTGAAGTGATATGACTTTGAAATCCTTAAGTGTAAATCTGACCATGTCACTTCCCTATTCAATAATCTCCAGTGGCTCCCAATTGTCTCTAGGAATAAACATAAACTCCTTTGTTTAGCTTTCAAAGTCCTTTACAGGTTGGTGTCTATCAATCTTTCTAGCCTTCTTTTACATTATTCTCCTCACTGCACTTTGTGTTTCGGTCAAATTGGTCTTCTTATTTGTCCCTCAATGTGATACTCTACCTTCCATCTCCATGACTTTACACTGATACTTTCCTATGCCCAGAATAAACTTCCTCCTCACTGTTGCCTCCTAGAATCCTTCACTTCTGTCAAGACATAACTCAAGCACCGCTACCTTTCCAATCTTCCCAATTGCTAGGGCCCATCTTCCCTAACTACCTTGTATTTAACTATCTATTCCCTACCTTGATGGAGATTCTTTACAGAGTTCTAGTTAAGAAAGGATTTTCTGTAGATGGTAAGGTCCTCTAGATACTTCTGTTTGGGGGTGACATTGTATTGATTCTATCAAGAGCTAAAATACCACGAGCCTCCCTGAAAGAGATCTGAAATCACTAAAAGTAGTATGGCCTGTTCATCAATGCAGGAAAGACCAAATGGATAAAATATGTCTACCATTCAGATTTCAAAATGCATCTGAGTGGACACCCTAGAGAACTTTTTTAGAAAGCTCTATATAGCATATATACTATATCTGGGACAGACAATACATATGGACAGTAGTGTCCAGTTGGGCAAGAATTGAAAAGGAAGAGAGCAGAGTTATATAACTTTCCAGAAGTTGTGAAACACTCTTACTGGCCCTGAGCTTCCTATAACCAGCAAACATCCATATTTTCAATAAATATATTTGACTGGTATTGATATGTGGCAATAAGACTTGGAATACCTCCAAAGAACTAAAGATGAACATCATACAGAGAGCAATGAAAAGGTGAGCAATGAATGGGAGCAGGTTGCAACATACAACTGAGGGACTCATTACACACACACACACACACACACACATACATACATATAAATGTATATGTATAGGCACACATGCTGTCTTACTCGTGTCATCTCCAGTACAATGTAAGCTCTTTGAGAGTAGAGATTACTCCTTTTTTTTTTTTGGTCTTTGTATCCCTAGCATCTATCACATTCCCTGGCATGTAATATTCACTTAATAAATGCTTGTTGATTGATAGAAGCCCTCCTTAATAATTAATAGGTATATTGAAACAAATCAATTCATTGGCTATGTCTGAAAATATATATTTCGTTCTTCATCTCTAATCTATCATCATTCACCCACATTCATTGCTGGTCATTACGCAGATCGGAGTTCTGAAGTCTTTCAAAGTTGTTCTACATTATTGTGGGCATTGTGTAAATTGTTCTACTCCAAATTCTATTAATTTTTCTCAGTCATCAGATCTTTGACCATTCTGCAGCACTGACACTATTGGCACTCTCTTCTAAGATAATGTATTGTCCTGATTCTAACTAAGTTTTCTTGTTATTTTTCACTGTCTCAACATCTTTCTCCTCTAAATGACATTTCTCAGTCTCCTTCACTGGATTATTTATATTCCTTTTGCCACCTAAGCATGAATATCCCCAAAGATCCCTCTATAACACTTTTCTTCTTGGTGATCTCACCAATTTTCATTGCTGCAACCATTATCTGCATGCCAATGATGACTGTCATATCTATTATTCAGCCTGAATTTTAACCTTGATCTATACTCCCACATTTCTATTGCCTTCTGGACATCTTTACTTGGATGTCCTTCCAGCACCTCATTAACATTTCTAAAATTCATTATCTTCTCTTTACCTAAGCCAATCCTGTTATGGTAACACTATCTTCCTTGGCATATGGGCTCAAAAACTTGGAGTCATATTTGATCATTCCCTTTCTAAATCAAATCAGTTATCAACCTTCAAAATCTTTCAAACATATCAATTCCCCACCCCCCAGTTTAGACCACCATCACCTCTCACCTGTATTTTTGAAATAACTTCTTAACTGTTCCTTCTGATTCTGGTATCTCCTATCCCCAATCTATCCTTCCCAGAGCTACTAATATAATGTTCCTGGTTCTGAAGTCTGACCATAGTACTTCCTATTCAAAATCTACATAGGTTGCCTATTGTATATAACATAAAATATATATGCCATGGTGAGGCATTAAAAAAAGGCTTCTACAATCTGTCTCCAACTAATGTTTCTAGCTTTATTTTACATTCCTCCTTCATACACTCTGTGTTCCACTCAAAATGGACTACTAGATGTTTCCTAAACTCAACATGCCATTTCTCATTTCCATGTATTCCCATAGACTATGACTCCATGAACTTCCTCCTCATTTATACCTGTTGAATCCTTTCCTTCCTTCAAATCCTTTTAAATCCTTTTTTTTTTCTTTATATACCTAAGAGGAGACTGGTAAAGTTCTTTTGAATCCATCTTGTATCTCCTAAATGAAGTATGAGATTCTCTTTGCGAGTTTTAGGCCTTCTTAACAAGTTAAGAGGGATAAGATCTTCATTCAGACATTGATGATCTCATTGATGTGATGTAGACCTGCTTTATTTTGGGTACTCTTTGGTCCATTGACATCATCTTAAAGATAATTAACACATGTCCAGTTCATACAACTGGGTTTATGAACTTGGATTTGTCCCTCAAAAAGGTTGTAGGGCAACAGACAGATGGAGTTAGAACCAAAAATAAAATGTAGCACAAAAAGATGGTTAAATAGAAATTATAGTTAACTGAAGGAAAATCTGCATAGCCATGTGGCCCCTTCTGGGAACCATATGCATTAGAGTACCATGTGGCCAGGGAGAGAAGAACACATGGTCTTAGAGGTGGCAGTGGTAGAATAGGCCAATTTAGTAGCTACAGGGATGTAAGCCAGCAGCAATGGAGTATCAGTGGAAGAATGATGGAGTTCTGGAGCAAATAGAAGCTGAAACCAAGAAACAGCAAGGCCTGATGTAGAAATCTGAACCTTACTTGTGACCAGTCACATAAGTAGTGTGGACTGAGCAGGTCCATGGGAAAGGGGTCAACTTTCTAGCAACTCTGGGTACTTTCTTTTTGATGAGGCCTCAAAAGTAGTACTAATTTGTGAGAACCATATAAAGTTCCTTGGAGAAGGTGACAATCAGAGGAAGACTTCTTGACTCTTTAGGAATCTTCAGTTCTTTCCCTTTATGGGCCAAGAGTCCCAGGAAAATGCTGAATGTAATAAAAGAGAAAAAGCGATTGTGTAAGAAGCCCCCTGTGGTGAATCTAGCACTTTGGTGCAGGGTCACAGGTTACATATCAAGGTAAAACCTACTCCTTAAATACTTCCTTGATAACCCCTAGCTTAAATTAGTCTTTCCCCTCTCAAATTCTTCTACAGCAGTTTGTCCTGGTTTCTACTTTGTTCCAATAACATTGCACCTTACATCATGCACATTTATGTTTATGTTTTATATCCATGTAAGATTATAAACTATTTGAAAGGTAAGGAATATGGTTTTTCCAACTCTGTATCCATAGTGCCTACCCTAGTACATTGCCCATAGTAGGTGCTTAATAAAAAATTGTTGAATTTATTATTAAGGTATGGAATTCAGTTGTTCCAAGTACTGTGTTAGAGAAGACAAAAGTGTGGCTTTAACGCCTATGGCTCTGTCACAGCCATAAACTGTACCCTTAGTTCTGGCTAGATATTTTGCAGATATACTATTGTTGATCATAGTTGTGGAATGGGGGGAATAATAGTGAGGTGGAAGTGGAATATCAGGCAAAAGTGTGAGAATGAATCTAGGTAATTCTATCAATACAAAGTAGAAAAAAACCCATTTAAAATATATGTGTATTAACCTTGTTATATCATAGTTTCCAGCTGCTAAAAAGTGTTCCCAACAAGTTTATGGTGCAAATTGTTACATTGATAAACATTAAAATTCATATAAATACATTTAAAAATGTAATATATTTGCCAATTTCCAAGTAATAACTAGTTTTAAATACTCAAAATGATTTAAAAAATAACTCTACATTTCTCAGTACTGCTGAATCTCTTTATGACTTCTGAGCAGACAGATTAGTATCTTAAAGGACATAGAAGTCTGAGGTTAAGAATCTGCAATTAGAAGGTAATTAGGATCACTAATGTCTATGTGCACAGCATTTCCTTCTTTAGAGGCAGTAATTAGAAAGGCTTTTTACTTATTGTTGAGGTAAGGGTAACATGCACTTTGGAATAAACCAACCAACCAACCAAATTCAAGCTGATGGGCCAGGTTACACATGGGCACTACCCATGTGCGTCAACCGCCATATTCTTTGATGCAAGACAGGACATCATCTATTACTTTAAAAAAGTTCTCTAAAAAATAATACTCTCGGGGCAGCTGGGTGGCCTAGTGGATAGAGCACTGGCCCTGAAGTCAGGAGGACCTGAGTTCAAATACAGACTCAGACCAAACACTTGACACTAGCTGTGTGACCCTGGGCAGGTCACTTAACACCCAATTGCCTAAAAAAAAAAAAAAATAATAATAATAATAATAATACTCTCTCCACATCCAAAGACGGATAATGGCAGAAGTTAGGATTTTCTTTCACAGCTTTTATTCAATAGTAGTGAATAGAAGGGAAGAAATAAATGTATCTTAATGAATTTGTTTTCTTTCACAGAAGTCTTGCCTTTCTTGACCAAAAGCCATGAGTTGGATGTTCCTCAGAGACCTCCTAAGTGGAGTAAATAAATATTCAACTGGAATTGGTCGAATCTGGCTGGCTGCTGTCTTTATATTCTGTTTGCTGGTCTACATGGTAGCTGCAGAACATGTTTGGAAAGATGAAAAGAAGGAGTTTCAATGCAACATTAGGCAGCCTGGTTGTGAAAATGTCTGTTTTGACTACTTTTTCCCCATCTCCCAGGTTAGGCTTTGAGCCTTGCAGCTGATCATGGTCTCCACCCCTTCTCTTCTGGTTGTTTTACATGTGGCTACTGTGAGGGCTGGGAAAAAAGGCACAGTAAGAAGTTTTACATTAGGCCAGGTAACATGGACGGGAGCCTGTGGTACACTTATGTCATCAGCCTTGTTTTCAAAACTGGATTTGAAATTGGCTTCCTGCTTTTGTTTTACAATTTGTATGACGGATTTAGAGCACCCTACCTTGTGAAATGTGATGCAATCCCTGCCCAAGCACTGTGGACTGCTTTATCTCCAAGCCCACTGAGAAGAAAATCTTCCTTTACTTCTTGCTAGTCACATCATGTCTGTGCATTGTGTTGAATATCACTGAGTTTGGCTATTTGGTTTTCAAAAGTTTTGTTGAGTGTTGTCTTCAACGATATGCTCAAAATTTTAGATCCTCAGCTTGTAAGCATCACAACCTTAACTATGTCACATGGAATGAGATTAATGCCCCCAACCTGCTCCAGAAGCACAATTCTGACTGTTTCAGAAGCATCTCTCAGAAACTTGAAGAAAGTGGTTTGCAAGACGAGTGAAAAAAAAAAAGAACTGTAGGATGTTCATAAGCAGGATTTAAATTGTGTTGCAACCCAGAGTATCTCAGATAAAGTTCTTTTATTTGGTGACATTAGAAAAAAAAGGATATGTAAAGTGTATCTTCAGTTGTGAATATAGTAATTATAGTGCTGCTCTTTTTGTTCATTCTTATTTAGCGATACATTAATACTTGCTTTTTACCAAGTAATCTGAAGAAATTGAAGGGAAATGTGCTATACCCTTACTCTCAAATTTTAGCATTTAAGTATAGTGATTCTTACAATGCCTTGCACATTAGTAGGTGACTAAAAATTGGTGAAGTAAATGATCAATGTAGCGTAGTAGGTAGGGAGGAGATAAGAAGAGGTATTCACTATAAGCTCTTATGGTCATAAATTAGAAGTTAGCAACTTTTTCAAAGTAGCTTGCCAGGTCTATATTTATTTATTCCTCTTACACAATGTTTGATGGAAGTTATGTCAAAGCCACCCACCGGCCCAACCAAACCATTTGGCAAAGATGAGTGGGGACACCCACAGTCTAGGCAATCATGGACCCAAGATAAGAACAGAATGGCTGGGAGGAATCACAACTCAAGTCCTTATCAGCAAATACAGTATTCCATTAGCAGGAACAGAACAAAGACATACTCGGGGAAAAGTCAACAAGGGGGAGCAAAGGAACATTGGATATGGGTGATGAAAATTCTCCAAGGACAAAACTTGCCTACTCTTAGTTTTTCTAGGGCCTTTTTTTTTTTTTTTTAACCCTGGTGGTTGGGCCATTACAAATTATAGCACATTTAGGCTTAGTATCCAACAACTACTATGGACAAAGTGGTTACATTGTTAGTTGCTTGTCATCCTTCACACTTTTTTTTGTGTGTGAGGCAATTGGGGTTAAGTGACTTGCCTAGGGTCACACAGCTAGTAAGTGTCAAGTGTCTGAGGCCAGATTTGAACTCAGGTCCTTCTGACACCAAGGTCGGAGATCTATCCACTGTGCCACCTAGCTGCCCCTTGTCCTTCATTCTTGAGGAGGACCAAAATGACATTATGATGTTAGAGTCAAGTTATAATGCATCAGCTGTGGCTGATCAGACTAATATAAGCTTGGAATGCTCCACCAGAGGTTGGATACAAATAGTCTATGTGAACATTTGGAATGAATTCTCTAAATGTGTGCATCTTGAGTTTCTTCTGAGCTACTTCAATTCTTCTTTGCTCATAGAGCACAGAACCTTCTCTAATGAAGGCACATCACGCTGGGCAGTCCTATGCCAGTGTGTCCCATGTCACACAATCAATTCCAAAGTTCTTAAGAAAGACCTTGAAAGTGTCTTTGTATCGCTTGTTTTGACCATGATGTGAGCACGTGTCCTGTGTGAGTTCTCCATAAAATAGTCTTTTAGGCAAGCATACATTTGGCATTCAAACAATGTGGCCAGCCCATCATAGTTGTACTCTCTGCAGTAGAGTTTGAATGCTTTCCAGTTTAGTTCTAGAAAGGACCTCAGTGTCTGGTAACTTATTCTGCCAGGTGATCTTCAGAATCTTTCTAAGACAATTCAAACGGAAATAATTCAATTTCCTGGCCTGACACTGGTATACTACCTAGTTTTCACAGACATACAACAATGGGTCAGCACAACAGACCTTTAATTTGATAGCCAGTCTAATACCTCTTCTCTCTAATACTTTCCTTCAGAGCCTCCCAAACACTGAGCTAGCTCTGGCAATTCGTGCATCAACCGAATTATCAATGTGTACCTCTCTGAAAAGTATACTGCCAAGGCAAGCAAACTTGTCCACAGCCTTAAAAAACTTCTCTACTTGGAGTAACCAATGGTTCCACATGTGGGTGGTGGTATGCTGGCTGATGGGGTACCCATTTTTTCTTGATGTTAACTGTTAGGCCAAAATTAGCACAAGCAGCAGAGAAACAATCCATACTTTATTGCATCTTAGCTTCAGAGGCTTCACTGAGTGCACAATCTTCTGTGAACAAAAAATCATGCACCGACTCTCCTTCCATTTTAATCTTGGCTTTGTAGCCTTTTCAAGTTGAAAATTTTACCATCAGTGCAGTAGATGACCTTGATGCTGTGTTCGTCCTCGATGAAGCGTGCTTTTATTGCTACGCTGTAACATATCTCAAAAACGCTCTTTGAGTTTCATTCATTCACTCATTCAATAAGCAGTATGCTAGGTACTAGAGACAGAAAAATGTGAAAAAGATGCTGCCCTTATGGTGCTCACATTTTCCTGGGGGACACAACATGTAAAAAGACAAGGAAAACAATTGAGGAGGGAGAGAGAACTAGGGGAACTGGGAAAGGCTCCATACAAGACACTACCACAGCTGAGAAATGAAAGAAGCTACTAATTTTAGAGAAAAGATAAGGAGGGAACATGGTTGAAGGAGTATAGTATAAAGAGGCTACAGCTATGGATCTAGAGTTGGAAGATTTAGGCTCCAATCTCACTTCTCCCATTCTCTAGCTGTGTCACCCTGCTCTTTTAATTATTTGCTGGATTTTCATCCAATGATGGGAGTCTTCCCAAGGCACTGTCTTCAGTTCTCTCTTTTCTTTATATTGTATTGCCTCGTGACTTCATAAACTCAAATTGGTTCAATTATCTCTATGCAGACAATTCCTAGATTTATGCTTCCAGGACTAACATTTCTCCTTACCTCCAGTCTTTCATCACCAACAGCCACTTGGTCATATTGAACTAGATGTCCCATTTCAATGTGTCCAAAATAGAACTCACTATGTTTTCTCCCTTAAACCCCTTCCTTCCTTCAAATGTCCCTAATACTGTTGAGGACATTCATCATCTTCCCAGTTACCCAGGCTCACACTGTAGGTGTCATTCTCTATTCTAATTTTTAAGGAAGTATTTTCTTCAGTAATCTTTTGGACTTCCTTTTCCATTTGTCCAATTTTGCTCTTTGGGGCATTCTTTTCTTCATTGGCTTTTTGGACCTCTTTTGCCATTTGGGTTAGGCTATTTTTTAAGGTGTTATTTTCTTCAGTATTTTTTTGGGTCTCCTTTAGCAAGCTATTGACTTGTTTTTCATGATTTTCTTGCATCACTCTCAGTTTTTCCTCTACTTCTCTTACTTGCTTGTCAAAATCCCTTTCGAGCTCTTCCAAGGCCTGGGACTGATTCATATTTTTCTTAGATGGTTTGGATGTAGGAGCTTTGACTTTGTTGTCTTCTTCTGGTTGTATGTTTTGATCTTATTTGTCACCAAAGTAAGATAATATAGTCTGACTCTTTTTGCCAGGTTTTTTCATGATCCCAGCCAATTACTTGAGTTTTAAACTCTTTGTTAAGGTAAGAGTCTGCTTCCAATGCGGAGAATGTACTGTCCCAAGCTTCGCGGCTTTGTACAGCTGTTTTCAGAGGTACTTCTAAGGACCTGTAAATTTTCAGTTCTTTCAAGGTGGTGTGATAAGGGTCAAGGTGTTTCCTCTCCACCGCCACAACAAGCTCCACCATGCCAGCACTCTTCCTCACCCCAAGACTGCCCCTCAGAACTGTGACTCAGATCCAAGCACCGGTAAAGCAAGAGATTCCTGCCTCAGCCCTGGCAAAGAGATCTTTGCAATCCCCCTCTGATTGGCCACTCAATTCCCCCTCAGTCTGTGGGCCGGAAGCTCAGAAGCCAGTCACTGCCCTCAGGGTGGCTGAGATCTAGCTTCTTCTCTCACCACAGTAACAGACTTTTCCCACTGACCTTCCAAGTTGTCTTTGGCGTTGGTGGGTTGAGAAGTCTGGAAACCGCCACAGCTGCTGGCGATTCAGTCCTCTGAAGCCTGCTCCAGGGTCGCTGCGGCCTGCGCGCCCATGCCAAACTGTGCTCCTCTCCCAGTCCGGCATGATATACCTTTCCAATCAGCCATCCAGGTTGTCTTGGGCTGGAAATTTGTTTTACTCTGTTTTTTTTGTGGGTTCTCCTGCTTTAGGATTTGTTTAAAGCCATTTTTTGGAGGGGTTTGGGGGACAGCTCTAGCAAGTCACTGCTTTCCCTCCGCCATCTTGGCTCCGCCCCTCCTATAGGTGTCATTCTCAACTTACTTGCACTCATCCCACATGTTTAACCTATTGCCAAATTTTGTCATTCCTACTTCCACATCTCTTGTATATTATGACTGTTTCTTATTCACACAGTCTTCACCTGGTGCAAGCCTTAATCATTTTTCGTGTGAACTATTACAATAGCCTTGTGGTTGGTCTCTCTGCTTCATCTCTCCACCATTTAACTCATCCTTCTCTCAGCTGTCAATGTAATTTTTCTGAGCAGTATGTCTGACCAAATCACTCCCATACTCACTAAATCCCAGTGGCTCCGTATTACCTGGAGGATCCCTACTACCTCTAAAAATATTAAAAAAATACTCTTTTCCTTTTAAAGCCCTTCACAACCTGGCTCCTTCCTACCTTTCCAGTCTTCTTATAACTATCCTGCTGTACACACTCTATGATGTAGCAACACTGCCTTCTTCTTCCCTCAGAGAATTTGTTCACCTGACTGTATTTTTACTGGCTATTCCCCATGCCTGTAGTGTTTTCTTTTAGTGCTGTTGTCAAGATCAGATGAGATATTTGTAAAGTGTTTAGTACAGTGCCTGGAACCTAGTAGGTGCTATATAAATACTAGTTATCATCATCATTAACCTCTGTCTTTAACCTGTCATTAACCTCTGGCTCTGGGTTTCCTTCAAAACTGAGTTCAAATTCCACTTTCTGCAGGCCTTTTTTGCCTCTGTCCTTTCTTTTCTTCTCCACTAGCATTATCACTTTGAGATTACCTGCCATTTAGGCGATACACACACACACACACACACACACACACACACACACACCCCTACCTTATATGTATCTAGTTATTTATATGTCCTCTCTCCTATTAAAATGTGAGCTCCTTGAGGGCAGGGACCTTCCCCTCATTCTTCTTTGTGTGCCCAGCTCTTAGTGCTCTTAGTATAGTGCCTGGCATGTAGTAAATGCTTACTACTTGTTCACTGACAGCCTTTCTGAGCCTTAGTTTTCTCCTGTGTTAACATGAAGAGGGTTGGATCAGATGACCTTTAATATCCCTTCCAGATTTAAACCTGTAATTCTATGAGTACATTAAAGGTATTAGGGACAAGCCTGTGTAAAGAATGGAGAAGGGAGATGGAATGCTATTTTGATAGTCTTAAGTGAGGGGTGATGAGGGCCTGAACCAGTGTGGCAGGCAGAAGGGGACAGAGGGAAGAGATGTTGTTGCAGTAGAATTAATAAGACCTGGTAATTGATCAGATATAGGGAGTAAGGGAGAGAGAAAGAAGACCCAGGTCAGATCCTTGAGAGGACAACCACAATAATACAGGAAGCATGAAATTGATGATGATTCAGCTAAAGAGTCTGGGAAAGTACAAGTTGGACATGCAGGAGGAGAACCAAAAGATAAGAAGCAGGAGATAAAAGCCGTGGAAGCTGAGAAAGGACAGAGTATCTAGGTGAGCAGGCTGGTTAACAGTGTCAGGGATGAAGAAAAGTCAAAAGGAATATGGTCTGAGAACAAGACATTAGACAGTATTTAAGAGATTGCTGGGTAGTGTGGATTGTGGTTCAGTTTTGTTTCTATAGCTAAATAGGAGTTAGTCCATGAGAAGGATTCAATGGATAAAGATAGACTAGGGAAAAAAAACAAACGACTCTCTTCTCATCCTTACTGTGTTTTTATCAGTCAACAAATATTTATTGAATGCCTATCACCAAGGCATTCTGCTAGATACTTTGTATCATATACGACATGATACTCAAGAAACTTAAACTGTCAGAAGTAAAGAAGATAGGGTTAGATTTGAAACCCCATTACAATTCCTCTTTCTTCATTCAAACAGTTCTTAAAATCTCACTTTCTCCATTAGCTTTCCCTTAATAATTGGAAGAAAAGTAGCAAATCATCCTTGGACTCATTTGTTCTAAGCATAATGAATCTGTTTAAATTTCTCACTAACCCAGAAAAAGTACAATATCTTTACCACTTTTCTCAGTATGCTTATATCAGTTATTTAATGCAAGTATTTCATTTGGTTCAAAGTTTCTTATTTCTGTATAGCTTTTATGACTTGTGCACAGCATCAAACAAAACTGACACTTAAAAGTTTCTTTTGATTATTGAGCAACAAGGAAGTAAATACACTTTTACATTAGGAACAGTTGCCCAGACCCATTTTGGCACTTAGTTCTGCATGAGGCAGGTCCCTGGAGTATAAAGTATAAGATGATCTCTTCCTAGTCTTCAACTGGGCCACTTCTCAGTGTAACACCTTCTTCAATATACTCCAACAGGATCAGGGTAGCAGGTGGAAAAAAGCCCCTTGGATTCCAAGTTGACCATACCCATGAAGCTTTCAAAGCAGGTTGCCCCTCAAGTTAAGACAATACTAGAAGAGCTGCAGATTCTAAAATGTCTGGCAGTGCTGGCTGCTCATAAGACCCATAGTTTGCTTCCTTGTCATCTCCTACTCTAATTGGAACAAATTGAGGTGGGTGTTAAATCCTGCCTCAAGGATCCTGCATATGTGAACCTCAAGATCTTAACCACATGCCAGCCTTGGAGAGACAGTAACAGTAAACTAGGTAGCCAAATGCTTAAAAATAAACAGTGATGCAGTACTGGAAATTGCTGGACTCAGCCCTGGAGTAGCAAGAGAACACATGCTTTTAACCAGAAAGCCATGGACAGGAGAACCATGTAGTCTGTGTAGTGAGAATTCCTTTTTTTTTTTTTTCTTAGAAGCAGTGCTACCTTTTTGGAACAGAGGATTTTGGACTGGACCCCAAGTGGCAAGAAACTAAAGTCTGACCATGGGATTCAGGAGACCCGGACTTTTTACTTTGTTATTATTGTGGTATTTTGGTAGTTTGATGAGGTCATGGCAATATCAGAAACCAAATACTTTTTGTTCATTGGGCAGGGGATTGGTTGAATTAGATGACCTCTGAAGATGAGGTTCCATAACTCTGTGATCAATCAGCAGGAACTGACTATAGGTGATAGGCTGCATTATAATTCTAATGAAAATTCCTTCACAAACTTAGCTATAACCTGATAGACCAATCAATTAATCAACAAACATTTAGTAAGTACCTCCCACGTACCATGTGCTGTGTTAGGCATGGGATATAAAGATGAAAATGAAGCAGTTCCTGCTCTCAAAGGCAAATGCTTAGTTACATGTGAATATTATATTTATCTTTTAAAATATCATACTACGAACATGTGCCCTGTTAGAAAATAGCTTTTGGGTGACAATACAGTATGATCCTTACTTTGGTTAAGGTCAACAAACCTCAACCTCTTTAACAATGAGGCAACGGTTTCTTCTCTAGCCATGGAGACAGAACTTCCTGCATTGAGGAAGACAATGTGACAGTATAACTAGAAATGGAAAAGGAAAACCCAAATACAGAAAAAAAAATTAAATGCCACTTTTCCTAAGAGCCTTTTTCTTTCTGGATTTCATTATTAAAATGTCACAGGGGAGATAGGCAGTAAGGCAGATGGGCAGATTTTGGGATCCCAACTACTTGGTTGACCTGGACTATGTTAAAAGGATGATGAAGTTACTGTAAAGACTTTCACTGCCTAAGGAAAGGTCACCACTAAGCTTCATACATCAGGAAAGCGGTTGGGGAAAAGTCAAAAGAACCAGAATGCTGGCTATATCAACGATGCAATTTCCACAGCCTTAAATATGTCATTAACTAAACTGATAACTATCAATTCCCTCTGACCAAAAGAAACACTAAATCCCTGAACTGTCAAGGTTGCTTTCATTAAATTGGCATTTGTTTAATTTTCTAAGCTAAAGTAGAGTAACTTGACATTTGCCTTTTCATGGAAAATTAAAGGCAGCTCCAAATGAACTAAGCTTCTTGGCTAGAACAGATTGCTCCCAATTAAATTAATTTTGTTTAAAGATTAAAAGCTGCATTACGCAAGAAAAAGGAGATGAATGGCAAAATCAACTCAGTACCTACTCCTGTATAAACATAGTATTTCAGGTGATTTCTACATTGATGGTTAAATCCACAAAAAATTCAATTTATCATGGAAAAAATCAATGAAAGTAGATTTCTGGCATTGTGTAAGAAAAAAAAAACTGGTTGCCTGAAATGTTATTTTTTTATATAGTTAGGTTGATATTTAAATAGACAGCAGCTTAGTTTTCCACTATCTAGAAGGAGATACCTAAAAATATCTTCTTTTGGACCAACAGAAAAAACAAAAACACTTCCTTTCCCCTCATCAAGATGGCTTTTAAGGCATGCACTTCTTTTATATAAATTCCAAGAGTTTTGTAACCTTGTGGCCTTGTAGTCAAAATCTCAACAGATTGTAACCAACAACTTACACATCTTTCTTGAAAACAGGAGTACATATGAATTAAGCATTCAGAATTGAACTATACATTGGTCAGTTTGAGAAATTTTAGCTCATTATTACGCAAACAACTGTTCACCAAAATGGAATCTGCTCAATCAGATGACTAATTTGCATTAACTTTAACAAATTCTAATAGTAAATCACATACACATATACACACCACAGTCAAGTAGAGATGACACACAAAAGGGAGATAAAGAGGGCTAAATGGAAGGGAAGGAGAGTAGGAGCTATTTATTGACAAACAGATCTCAAAAGGATCAGCATAGTAGGGATCCATAATATGGAAGAGGCAGCCTCAGTGGATAGGGTACTGGGCAGAGCACTAGGCTTTCAGTCAGGAAGATCTGGATTCAAATCCAATCTCAGACACTTACTAGCTGTGTGACCTTGGGCAAGTCACTTAACCTCCGCTTTAATCCACTGGAGAAGGAAATGGCAAACCATTCCAGTATCTTTGCCAAGAAAACCCCATGGACAGTATTATTGTTCTGTGGTGTATGAAGAGTTAGACATAACTGAGCAACAACATAATATAGGAGATTTGACTTCATCCCTTTCCTTGGTTTAATGAGTCTCACAGACTATGCAAGTCACAAGGGAAAATAGTACCTACCACAGAAGAGAGAAGTTGGGATCCTTAATTTCTCATTAAAAAACAAAAAAAAATTTGCAATGGTGCTTCAACTCCAGGTTAGTACTATAAATCTGGAATATTTTCTAGGCTCTCTCACCTAAGAGGAAAGGAGAATAATTTTGATTGTTTATGGGGTTGTGTTTCAACCTTTGTGTCCTTCAGTTTTTATTTTTTTATTAATTTATTTATTTTTAGTTTTCAACATTCATTTCCACAATATTTTGAGTTCCAAATTTTCTCCCCATCTCGTCCCTCTCCCCACCCCAAGATGGCATGCATTCTGAATACCCCTTCCCTTAATCTGCCCTTCCTTTTATCACTACCCCCCTCTTCTCTTATCCCCTTCTGCTTCTTTTTTCCTGTAGGGCAGGATAAATTTCTATACCCCATTTCCTGTATATCTTATTTCCCACTTGCATGTGAAAATTTTTTTCTTACATTTGTTTTCAAAACTTTGGGTTCCAAATTTTCTCCCTTCCTCCTTCCCCACCCACCCTCACTGAGAAGGCAAGCGACTCGATACAGGTTATACATGTGTAGTCGTGCAAAACACTTCCATAGTAGTCATTTTGTAAAAAATTAACTCTATTTCCCTTCATCTTATTTGGCCCCCCATTTATTCTATTCTCTTTTGCCCCTGTCCTCCTTAGAAGTGTTTGCTTCTGATTACCCTCTCCCCATGTCTGCCCTCCCCTATATCATCCCCCTGCTCTCTTATCCCCTTCCCCCCTATTTTCCTGTAGGGTAAGAGATTTCCATACCCACTCTATTGAGCTACGTCCACAGATAATTTGCCCGAGTCTGCCCTGACATGGGCACCTCTCTGCTCTTCCATTCTAGCTCTACATTGCTGCCTAATACCAGGAAACAACTCCACCCTGAAGAACCACCCTACTGATGGTGATAATCTACAGGAATGCAATCTCTAATGATAAACAAACTCCTATATCAACCTGCCCTCTCCATCCTCCACCCCCATTATCATTATTCAAACACTTCTCCACCTCCAACTGCCAGTTCCCTTATTACCATTACCCTCAACCTAGCTGGGGGGAGGGGGCAAGGAGGGACCTTCAGCCACCCAATGTCTTGCTCTAAAGCTACCCACCCCTTCCAATGAGTTCTCTGCAATCTCTGAGACCTGGATCCCTCTTGATGACACAGTTTCTCTGGCTATCCTTTCCAGTAATAGTTATACTTTCACTCATACCCGTAGACTCAGTGGTTGTAGTGGGAGCGTTCAAATACTACTTGCTCCCATTGCCACTTTCAGGCTCTCTCTCTACTACCAACACTCCATATTTACTATCCGATCAAAATTGTAGTGGCTATTGTCTACCAACTTCCAGAACACTCCCCTTCTTTGAGGCAGCTAGATGGTATGATGGTATGGATAGAGTACTCTGCCTGCAGTCAGGAAGACCCGAGTTCAAATTCAGCCCTTAGACACTCACTAGTTATGACCTGGGATAAGTTAAAATTTGCTTCGATATTCTCAACTGTAAAAGGGAAAATAACACCTACCTCCCACAGTTGTGAGGATCAAATGAGATATTTGTAAGGTACTTAGCACAGTGCCCGGCATATAGTGGGCACTTAATGCTTGTTTGCTTCCTGCCCTCTTTGTTCAGAGTTCAGGTGCCTCACTCAGTCTTTTCATCTGCCCCATCTCCTGCCCTGATGCTTCAACACCCAAATGTTGAAAGACCCCAACTTGCCAGTTTCTTAACTTACTCAATTCCCATGACCTCATGCCAGTTACAGAGATGGTCATATCTCTGGTCTTGTCGTACCTTCAAATGTCTACTTCTATATTTATGAATAGTGTTATCATTTGACCTCTCCCTCTGCTTTGCAACTGCAAGTCCTATTTGTCCTCACTGTTAACCTCCGATCCTTTCATTCCTCAACACTTTACTATGCCATGAATCCTGCACTGGTTATACTTTCTTCCCTTCCTCATCTTGAACACTGGGTTCAACTTCAACTCTACACTGCCCTCTTCTCTCTTGGCTTTTGCCCACTTATTCAATTGCCAATCTTGCCCTGCCAACCCTCAACCTTGGATTATTCTCACCGTTGGCTTTTCTCCTGTGTTTTGGAATGAAGCTGAAGAAAATCATGAAAGCGTGTGGACAATCCTTTTGCAACACTGATCATCTCACTCACCACAGTGACTTTTTCCAAATTTTTTTTAATCCTTTCTCACACTTCCCACAGCTCTCCTCTCAGGTGAAGTCCTTGCCTCACTCTTCACTGAAAAAGCTCCATCTTCTCCTCTCCTCATATCACTCAGATGCCTTTTGCTAATATCTCCTCCTTCATCTACTTCATATAAAGAGGTGGCCCTTCTCCCATCAACCCACCCTACATGGCCACAAGTGATCTTACTCCCCCCATACTTTCCAGCAGATTACTCTCTCCTATTCCCACTCATTTCTCTATCTTCTCTACTGCCTACAAAATGCCCATGTCTTCCCATATTCAAAGTCACTTGATCTGTCCATTTCTGCCTAGGAATCATCCTATAACTCTTGTATCTCTGTGTATGGGGTGGGTGGTGGTAAAGGAGAGGAAACTCCTTGAGTAGGCTATCTACAATTTATGTATCTTCTCAACTCTCTACAGTCTGCCATCAGACTTGTTACTGAACTTGAAGTGCCCTCTCCAAAGCTACTTGATCTACCAATTGCCAAATCAAATGGACTTTTCTCTATCTTCATCCTTGTTGACCTTTCTGGATCACTCTCTTTTCCTTGATATTATCTTCTCTCTAGGATTCCAAGACATTCCTCTATCCTAGTTCATCTACCTGTGTGGTAGCTCTGTCTCCTTTGTTAGATCTTCATACAGGTCATAATTGCTAACTGTGGGTGTACTGAAGTCCTTTTCTTCTTCTATACCATTTTGCTTTGTGATCTCTTCAGCTTCCATGGATTCAATTATAGTTTCAAAGCTGATTTTCAGATCTACTTATCCAGCCCTAAACTCTTTTCTAACCTTCTCACATTTACAACTGCCTATTGGACACCTTGAACTGGATGTCCCATACACATCTCAAAATCCTTATGTCTAAAACCGAACTTGTTATGTCTTCTCCCATCCCCAAATCCTGCCCTCTTATTATCTTCCCAGTCACATAGGTTTGTAACCTATGAGTCATCCTTAACTCCTTTCACCCCCACATATTCTCAGTTGCCAAGTCCTGTCAGTTTTATCTTCATAACATCTATCATCTGACACTGACACTTCTGTAGTACAAGCCCTCAAAATCATGGATTATTGTAATAACTTTCTGGTTGATATCTTTGCCTTAAGTCTCCACTTCAGACCATTCTTCCACCTATCTATCCAATTGATCTTCCTAAAGCATAGGTCTAACTATATACCCTACTCCCTTTTCAACAAACTCTAGTGCTACCTATGGCCCCCAGCATCAAATATAAAATCATCTAGCATGAAAACTCTTCATTATCTGTCCCTCTCCTATCTTTCCGGTCCTCTTACACCTTACTTGCCTCCATATAACGTGACACTGGCTTCTTTTACCATTCCTCAAAGATCTTCCATTTCCCATGGGCATTTTGGCTTTCCCATGCCTGGAATTCTTTCTCTCTTCATCTGTCTCCAAGCTTCATTGGCTTCAGGTCTCAGTTAAAATCACACCTGCTGAGGGGTCTTTTCTGAGCTGCCTTAGTTCTAGTTCTTTCCCTCTTATCACCAATTTATCCTGTATATATCTTGTTTGTACTTAATTGTTTGCATTTTAATCCCCTATTAGATGGAACTCCAAGGGCAGGGGCTGTCTTTTGCCTTTCTTTGTATCCCTAGTGCTTAGCACGTCTGGAACACACCAGGTGCTTAAAAAACACTTGACTTGACAAGTTTAACACTTGTATGAACAGTGGTTTCTTCTTTTTCTCTCCTTGAAAGCATTAAGGATATCCTGGAAAACACTTAAGGAGATACCACTTACTGTCACTATTTGAAGGGTTGTCATGTAGACTTATTCTGCATGGCTCCAAAGGGCAGAAATTGCTACTGGGTTAAATTTATAGGGAAGTTGCATGGCAAAGTGGTAAGATGACTGGACTTGGAGAAGTGGGGATCTGGCTTCAAATTCCAGCTCTTACTACCTGTGTGGCTTTAGGGAAGTCACACTGACATTGAGTGTAGTCTGTATCTGCATTTGTAGAATGACTGTACTAGATTCTATCTCTCAGATTCTGCTCAGCATTCAATCCTATGAAGTAGGATTCTACTAAACTAGGGACCTATTTTACTTACCATGTTGGTAAGATACAGAAACTGACTATTACATAAAAATCTACTCAACATGCCATTCCTCTGTCATATGTACCCACTGGCCTATGCATCTTGAAACAGACCAACAACTAATGACCTTAATTTATTTAGGGTAGTACTCTTGAAAACCGAATGTATTCAATTTATTCCAAAAGGGATAGGGACTGGACCTGTAATTTCATTGGTTTAGGCAAATCCACGTGAGGAAACTACCAACTCATGGTGGTACCTTTGTAGCAATTTATAATCTGAGAGCTGCTTAGGGCACTGAGAGGTTAAACACTGGCCCAAGGTCACAAAGCTAATATTGCAGTTGTTTATGTACTATGCCTTCTTGCCTCTCATGTTATCCTAAAAGGCCAGTGCTCAAAATTATAAAAAATGAATTTGCATGTCCCTTAAACCAGGGATTTGTGAAAATCTCTATAATTAAATAAGATTAATTCAATTTAAATGAAAAGTGTATTTTCAATGTTATTTTGCCATCTAGTGGCCACTTCCCAGTATGTACCATAACAAAGAAAATCACATCAAGTCAATTCAGCATACAAGTTAGTTCCCTCCAAAATTTGATTCTATACTTCACCAATAAAGACAGACAAAAAATGAAGCTACAATTCCAACAATGAGTTAATCCTACACTAACAGCCCCATGTAAAGATCAGTCAGGATAGCATAATAGAAAGCATATGGTAGTTCTGAGTTTAAGTTCTAGCTTGGCCCCTTACTTGCTGTGACCTTGATCATTCTTGGTCTGTTACCTTGATTATAAAAGGGGTAATCAGACTAGACAATCTTAAAAGTTCATTCCATCTCTAACATTCTGTATTATATGCTAAGACCCTATGCTTCTCTTCTCTGACCACCCTGGCTCCCTTTAAGTCCCAACTAAAATCCCACCTTTTACAGGAAAGCTTCCCTAACCCCTCTCAATTTCATGCCTTCCCACTGTTATTTCCTATTTACCCTGTACATAGTTTGCTCTCTAGATATCTATATGCATGTTTTCTCCCCTATTAGACTGTAAGTGCCTTGAGGGCAGGGACTGGTTTTTTTTTTTGACGTCTTTTTGTATCCCCATAGCTTAGCATATTTTAGAGAGCACAAGTAATTGCTTAACAAATGTTTACTGATTGATTGCTGTTCAAAAGGGGATTTCATTTCCTTTTTTTGGGTGGGGGGCAAATCAGTATGAGTCTAGTAAAAGGAAGACTGGAGGTAGGGGTTACAGTAGACAAAAAGATAAAAATTTGGGACTTTGTTTTGTTCCAAAAGCATATTTGGTTTTAGCTTCTCAGGTGTCCTTCTGCAGTCCTTCCTACTCTTCACTGATAAATAATATCTTATGGCAGGCTACCTTATATTAATGATATCTAAGTGCTCTTTATTCTATCATCGAGGTAAGTATTGTATCAAAGCATGGAAGTACTCTTGACTAAGAATTAGAAGAGATCTTAGAAGTCACCAGCTACTCAAACCCTCTCATTTTACAGATTAAGAAATGAGGCATAGTGAAGTTAAGTGACATGGTCATCACACACCTAGTAAATAGAAAAGTTGTATTCAAACTCCAATGACAGTGCTTTTTCTACCTCATCATGCTTAAATTCTTAAATATTTTATTGATATTTTTTATTTGCACATTACCTTCATTTCTGGACATATCCCACTACTCTCTCCTACCCAGTGAGTCATCCTTTATGCCAAAGAAAAACAGCAGTTCAGCAAAACCAACAGGCAGATCACTCAGGTCTGACAGTATATTGCAACCATCTTTTAAACAGTATTTTGGATTTATAACCTGAACCTAGCAAGAACACAAGTTTGTGCCGTGAACGTACACTGGTCAAGTTATAAATATGAAAGCAAATATATGTCCAGACCAGCACTGAGAAAGATGTTAACTCCACTCTAGCTTCCTAATCCTTTCCCAAGAATCCAACTCCTCCTTCTCTCCCAGTTACAGTGAATGCCTTAACCATGCAAATCAAAGACCAAATTTAAGGATAATTGATAAAGTACTTGCCATAACTTACCATAAAGAATAAAAATTAAACAGCTAGGATAATACAGTACATACACATTATCACCTCAACAGAGAAATGAGATTAGGATCAGGAGAGACTGTAATAGATAATACTGACAGATCAGTTAAGGGGGAGGGGGGCCTGAGGAACCAGGCAGTCTGCAGGCTTTAAAAACCCTCACACAGATTATCCGCTTCCAATAACCTCCGGTTTTCTTTCAGCGGCAGTGCAGTATGCTGACTTTGTACAGGAAAAATACAAAAAACAAAAAGCTCCAAAGACCCACAATCATACACACACAATGTTCTATCAAAACTATACATTTTTTATTTGAAATTCTTACACAACAGCCATTTAAAACACAATGATGGCTGTTACTGGTGCTTTGCTTCACTTCAGGCTGGGAAACAGCTTTGCTCTCCCTTACTTTGGGCTTGTCTGTTTTCACTAATAGAAAACTGGGCTCAGGTCACCTGTTCCTTTATTTATTTTGTGGGGATAGTAGGAAGATACCAGGATTGGTAATTTTCGCATTTTATTGTGAGAAATTAATCCCACTAAAAAAAATCCTATAATTACATACTCCTTTGTTATCTTGGATCCAGAATTGCATATGGGTTTATTTAGCTAATGCAATATTATTTCATGTTAAGAAATTAGGTCATATGAGGTATACTGCATTTATGCATGCATTTAGGGGCTTCCCACCCTCCCATTCCCATGGTTATACCTGAGATGAAAAATGCAGAAAGTTTCACTATGTAGTCTCTATTTTTCTGCTGTCAATTCATATTAGAGAACAGCAGGCTATATGAAAAGAATACTGACTGACAGTTAAGAGGTGTGGTTCTATTTTACTATTTCACTGGCCTGCTGTCATCTGATAAATCAATATCCATCATCTTTGAAATTGGTGTAATATCTGTCCAACAGGTTTTGCTGTGAGCCTCAGATTATGTAATGTTATAAATCTTGTCTGAAAAATATAAGTTGCTATAAAAACACAAGGTCAGAGGAGCATTCATTTGCTTGTCATAGGCTGTGGAGACAGAACATAGAAACAACCATAATTGCTCCCGTTTCTCATGTTTCCTTCCTACCTTTCTGTGGCTGAGAATGTGTGAGTTGTTAGATTCCCCAAATCTTTTTCCATTCCTGTGAAGAACCAGGCAGTGAGTTTGGTTATAATACCTCCCTGGTGGTTTCCCTCTTAGAATTAGGGTAATTAAATCCTAAACCCGAAACTCAAAAGTAAACCAAATCCTAAACATATACATTGAATTACAAGCATCTGTAAATCATCTCCTCCTTATACTTACTTAGTAACACATGTAGCCAGTAAACATCAAAGCATCCTTGAAGTATTTTGCCCTTTGTAGGACCTTCAGGAATGCAAAGAATGAGTTGAGGAGAAAATTTTTAGGAAATTTCACTTAGGCCTGTCACTGTTCTTTAATAAGAAGGGAGTGAAGCCCTTAAAGATTAATGAAGGTTGTCAAGGGTGGAACTGGACATGGATATGGATGTTCGCTTAATCTCTATCTATACCTCCGTCCTCCTCTCTTAATCTCCCTCATCTTTTTTTTAAAACAGTGAAAGCATCAGTAAAAATGTGTGACTATGCTATATTCAAATGTGTTCAGATCTAATCATTATAAAGTACGAAGCAACTTATACCATCCTTTGTAGTTTCCATACCCACCTTTCAATTATCTGAGGATTTAGAGGTGGAGTAGAAATACAATCCACTGAAAACAAAAATCTATACATAGAATTTTAATATTTCACAACCTCCATATTTTCTTCTTGCTAAAAAGTTTCACAAATATTTTTTATAGTAAATTCTACAGTACCTACATATTTAAAAATCCTATCATTCTGAATCCCTCTTTCTCCTGCTTTCTTGGTGGTGGTAATTCAAATTGATAAAGGGATTACTTAATTCAGAAATTTCTTAGGGTTTTAGCCTAGTAAGACATTAGTAGATAAACATATGAATGTCTTCCCTGACAGAGAGAAGGAACAATCCTTAAAGCAAGTATACAAGTGAGGTAAAACATGCAATCTAGAGAAACTGCAATCTTTTAGTTTTTCCTTTTTAAAGATCCTTTTCTATTTTATAACTATTTATAAATGTCAAAATGCATTCATAATAATTAAATTAAACTCTTTGCTGAGGTGATTTTTAAAAGGAAAGACTGAAAGGCTTAGGCTACAATGTAAGAGTTGGTAAAAACCAACATAACTCAAAGACATAATTCAAATCCTAGGAAACTATAAAGAATTAACCTGACAACTAGTGATATAATTTGCAAGTGCTTTTCTCTAATAGATTTGATGAATAATTCAATGTGGCACTGATAGTTAAATAAGAACATCCTGCTTAGAAAAGTTTGACAATATTCCATGCAAAAAATTAGCTCATTGGTCACATTTCACTTTTCTCAACTAAATTCCTTCCTTTTTTGTATAAACAGTGCTTATTTTAAAAGTTGGCCATAAACTGGTAAATACCTTTGCAAGCAGGGCATAACTGAAATCAACTGCTATTTCCCAGATGAGATTGGATACCCTATTCCTCTAATAAAAATATAGGATAATCCAAGTCTTGTTTATTCCAAGTCTATTTTATTCTGTCCCTTGTATTTCAAAATAACAAGGTTTAATGCTATGAAAATATTGCTTAAAATTACCAAAACTTATGACAATGCATACTGGTGATGAATGACATGATTTCCCATTTATAAATTTCCAAGATCATTACATTTGGAAAAATTAAGATGTAGTAAAATAATATTTTGATTATGCATGATAAAAACATCTCTGTTACTAAGAAACAGACTTTAATCCCCCAACTATATTTTAGAACATTGTCTCATTCTATTACATTTAGTGACTGGCATTAAACTCTTTTAAGTGATATGCAGTGTAATAGTTAATAGCAATTTGTCAATTTTCCTAACCTAATTTTTTGGGGGGGAAGAGAGGAACCCAGGTATCTAACGCTATAACTTAAGGGCCATCACCATGGTATATTTATAAAAAATAATTTATTAAGCACATACTTGCACATGATGCTGTGCTAGGCACTATATAGAGCCATTTAGACAGAATTTCCTGTTGTCAAAGACCTGGCAAACGTCTAAGAAAACTGTATGAAAAAATCCAGTTAACAAAACTTTAATATTAAAATTATTCAAAGCTACCTAAGCTATTGCTAATCTAAAACACACCATGTTTTAATCATCCATAAAAGAAAAATTACGATTTAATAAATAACAGTAACTTTACAAAGTATAAGAATTTTAATTTGTGTCACATTTTATGCATTCCCGAAATGAATTTTAAGGAAACAAATGGACTGTTCATTATGTCCCACAGCTTCATAAAAATAAAACTACAGTACTTTAAAGATAAAATGTCCTTTAAAAGTTTTAAAAAGAAAACTATTCACTGGTTGATCATGATTGCTCAGAATACTATCTAATTGATGCTTAATGTGCTTTTTGTTTGTGAATGTTATAATACAAAGAGGATGATACCTTCATATCATCAAAGTATCCAAGCTAATGATATCACTATTCAGTTAGTCTGTCATAAGACAGTTGAAGAATAGAAATCAATCTTATTATTTATGACAAAGACAATTTTAAATGAGGAAATTGGCTTTATGAGAAAGACAAAAGGCTTTTTAAAAAAAAATCACAGTTGACTTCTGAGTAAAAGTGAAATCAATATTTTAAAACCACTTTTACCTTGTACCTGTATGGTACAAATTATTTTAAAACTCAATACCAGTGAATGTAATATAAAGCTAAGTTGAATGGTAAATGAATACTGTATTCATTAAAACCAAAAATTATTGTTAATACTGCTTTTGAGATCCACTCTAAAAAGGAAAAAAAAAACAACCCTGTGAATATGGTAGAAAAATAGACAGAATATAGAATGTAAGAATTTAAACTGTAAAATCACAGCATTCTATTTCCTTTATAGGAAATGTTTTTTTTTTAATATTTTAAATGTTAGGACTCTTACATTTTATAGATTCAAGATGGATTTATTTTTATTTTACCTATTTTAAGGTATATAAAAATGTCTGAAAAATATTTTCCCATAGGAGTTTATAAATTTTAAAGCTATACACCAATCTGTAAATTCAGAAAATTAAAAAAAAACCTTTATAAGATAACATGTATAAAACAAGAAATGAAATGTGATTTTATTTAAGGCAATACTGGGCTACTTCACAATTTACCACCTCAAATATATATACACTGCTCCACACTACTAAATTTTCTATCACATTCACAACGAATTCTTTAATACCAATTGTTTAAAAATCTCTGATGTAAATTCTTTATTCACATTTCCATTGTATTTATTTAATTCTATGTCCAGGTAGAAGCACTGAGGGGGAAAAAAAGTGTAGCTTTAGGAAAATGTTAAAAGAATGAGTTAACTACACATGAATGCCATCCATCCAAAGATACTGGATGGTAAACTTAGAAATACTAGCATGTTGTCAGTATAATGTGTTTACCCTATGAAATGTGACTTCATCAAACTCCTCTGGTAAATAAATGCTGTACGCAAAATAAACTGGATATGGCAGATTTTCTAGCTTTAGTTCAAAAAGTTCTTAATTTAAAACAATTAAAGACAATTTTTAAAAACTTGATCACTTAGTTACAAATTAAAATTCCGAATATAAATGCGTCATTTAATAGTTTAGACTTACAGACTGCTGGTGGCAGCAAATGATTTACAATAAATATATACAAAAAAGGTATCTACAAATAAAGAGTACTGTTATACATGAGCAGTGACCTGGTGAAAGATACCAATCACAGACAATTCACAAAGATTTAATTCATGGAAAGGACAGTTTCGTTTTGTTTTGTTTTTATAGAAATTTGAGGTTTAGCTCAACTATTTACAAAAACTGAAGCAATGATTATGTTCAAGTCCCATAGGGATAAAACCAAAAAATTTTACATGACTAATGTCATGATTTTTTTTTCCAGGTTAATTCACATCAACAACAACAATAACAACAACAAAAATTTAAAAAAGTCTTCACAATTACTAGCATGCTTGATGGCTTCCTATTCAAAATAAAAATGTATAGGTCACGTTCAGAGTATAGTAGCTATCAGTTCTGCAATTCTCCATTGTCATTACCCCTACTTATTTCTTTTGTGACTGAAAGATCTGCATCATTTGAATGTACTTCAAGTTTTTTCAAACTGACAGTAGGTTTCATTTCCTGAAGCTGCTTTAACACAAGGTCAGTGCAATCTTTAAGAGTCTTGTCTAAAACAATTTTTACATTTTCACTGCACTGAAGGTGTGATGGATTGGCAAACTGGACAAAGGTCTCACTTTCAGAACATGTCCATATGTGATCACCACTTGCCAAAGATGTCTTGTCAGTAGATTTTTTTGAGTTTGAGTGAGAGCCTTTTTTAGTTCCATTGTTTTGATGGTCCTTGTCAGCATTTTTCTTCTGCTTCACTGCAGACTCCTCAAGAAACTTGAGAAATGATACTTCGAATCCCATTGGTTTAAATGAACTCCAGTCAAAAGTTGTAGGTTGCTCCTCTGTGGTTTGAATTGCAACTGCTGTTTCTTCTTCTTTATGCATGCTACTTACTTCAACTGCCAAAATTTCTTCAGGTTTTTCAACTTTCTTCTTTTTGCTTTGTGAGACAGTTTTTTCTTTATTTGCTCTCTTTAAGTTATTTGACTGTTGTTTTTCAGACTGGCAGGTAGTATTTTCCTGAAGATCATTACTTACACATGAAGTTGAGTTATCTTCTTGGTTCTCCACGGTTGTGCTGTCTTCATTAATCAGTTTTGTAATAAACAATTCTGTTAGTTCATCCATTTCATCTTTTTCAATCTCACTCTGAGGAACTGGTGTACTTGAGTCATTACTGCTCTCTGATGTACATGTATCAGATTCTTTCACATCACTTTTTTTATCAACTTCTTGTTCAGAAGAAGTATCTTTTACTTGTGAGGGACAACACTGTTTGAAGACAATGAGAAGATCACGGTGTTGAGAAGTAAATGACTTTGATAACTTGTGGCATTTATAATGTCTAATTATATTGTTCTCACTTGTAACAACTGATGTACATCCTTTTATCATACATGGGTATTGTGTTACAAATCTGCTCGTACACTCTGATAAAGCATCATTCCTAGCTTTTATAGAATACACATGCTTTCCACGTTTCAAAGAATAAGGTTTATTTTCTTCAATCTGCTCAGCTTTTGAATTTTTATTTTCCGAAATAACATTTTTCTTTCGTTTGTTTTTAGCTTTGCTTCCCTCTTTTCCAGACCTGTTGTGTTTTGCCCCTCGATGTTTAGATCTTGATTTCTCTTGGTTTGCTTTACTTGATATGTTTTCCTGACCAGGTGTCAATCTTCTTGGCCTAATTAAGTGAGCTTTATGTTTGTCATTATGTTTATTAAAAATGTGTCGTAGTAGATTAGATCTAGTTGCATAAATTCGGTCACAGCCTTCACAATCACATTTGTATATACCATCATCCTCCATTTTTTTGGGCCTGAACTTGATTCCATGGTTCATCTCAAGATGAAGAATATAGTTCAAACATGTAGTAAATGAAGATTTACAATGGGACTGATCACATGGAAATCTTCCACAATCTAAGGAGGAAGGCATACTTCCAATTTCTTCAGCAGTCATCTCATGAAGTTTCATGTAGTGCTGTATCAAACTAGTGATCTCTTGAAAAATTCGAGAGCAGTCACTCACTTGACATCGGAATTCTTTCACAGTTTGCTTAGTTTCAGCTTCTTCACTTTCTTTACAAGCCTCACTTTCTTCTTCAATCTCCACAGGGAATACAGGTAGATCTGATTTATGCACAGCCTGGTAATGAAGAATCAAGTTCTGCTGTATTGTAAAAGCTGCAAAACAACCCTGATGGACACACCTATATGGTCTATAGGGACTATATCTTGTTGGCACCTCAGGAGACTGAGTTTCTGGTTTCTTGCGCTTTATCTCCTCCTTCTCTTTTTTATGCCTCCTATTTTTTCGTCCTTTTGTCTGTATGTTATTTGAAGAATGTATGTCACACTGCTCTGTGGTGGCTGTACTCGGTGGAGAACTTTCTGTTTTTTCAGGATTTTTTTTTTCTATAAGGTGTGTTTCTGCAGTCATTGCCACATTATTTATGGCAATTTCCTTTTGTGCCTCAACTTCTATTGGAGGCTGTACTTCACTTTTATTTTCTACTGTCAAAGAGGTCTGTTTTTTTATTTCCACAACCTGTGGGGCTGCTGTTACATTTTCATTCTGAGATTTTTTTCCATAAGGTCTTTTAATTTTTAATTTGACCATTTCTTCTGTTGTGAAATGATGTACCAATTGACAGTGTGCCCGGAGATTAGAATTTCTTGTAAATGTTTTTGGACAGGTAGTTACTACACATTTGAATGGAGCATACTTGAGTTGATGTTTCTTTATTTCCATAATCATCTCTGCAGTATAGTGATGAATTTTACCATAGTGTTTAAATAAGGCATCCTTTGTCATAGCACTGTAGCTACAGCCTGGGTCTTGGCATACAAAAGGTTTATTAACTTTATCACTAAACTGAATGTTGTTTCCCACTTCAGAAATCTGCTGAATGACTACGGTATTTGAGGTTGCTTTAACTGGTGTGGAAGCCAAAGCAGCAGATGCATTCACTGGTAGACACGAGGGAACCTTATCAGAAAGAGGAATATACACATCATTTTCTAACTTTAATTTCTGTAAGCCTTCCAAAATTTCTAATACTTGAAAATCATCCTTAGGTGGCATTTCAGGCTTAGGAGAGTTGTCACTTGCAGTAGTGATATCTCTGTGCAATGAAAACTGAGACATATCAGACATTTTAGAATTTCGCATTACATTTACTGAAGAAGGGGTCTGGGTGTTATAACCGATCTGTGAATTTTGTGATGCTCCAATAACATCTTGTATTTCACTTTTAACTTCGAGTATTTGAGAACTCATAGCAGTTTTAATAATTTCAAGAGTCTTTTCAAAGTTTTGTATAACACTGTCTTCAGAAATCTGCAAGTCAGAGTTTACTGATGTAGTACATGAATTCATAGCCATCATTTGGGAATCTCCATTTTCAGTTTTTATTGTTAAAGGAGTTAATGCAGCATGGGACTCAAGATTTGCTTTGAAGTTTCCTTTGATACTGGCCATAAACAATTGATTGTCAACATTATTTAACTTCTGTGTGAAATTTTCCACTAATGCCTGAGGCTGAAGACTATCAGTTGGTATCTGTGCATTTCCTTCAATGCTCTTTGCTAATAATCCCATTGCTGTTAAATCATTTGTTACTAAGTTCTGAGGACTATTCTCAAGCAATGGGGGAGCAGCTTTCCTTTTTCTCTTAGAAGCACAGTTGCCCTTTTTATTTAAATGACTAGCTCTTGCATTCTGGGTACTATTTATCACTGAAGCACGTGAATTATTAGTGGTAAAATTTTGTGAAGATCCAACAGAACTGGGAAATGAACCAGAGCACAAACCATTTTCAACAGTCTTCAGTAGTAATTCATCTGATGGAAATACTGGTAAGTTGCTGCAGTCATCTATGGAAGGAGCTTTGGTGCTCAGTGTCCTGTTTTGGTCTGTTAGCAGAGTATTTGGGTGACAGACAGTCTGCAATAAAGGAGAAACATCCGGATTGGGTATAATTGCTGCATTTACTTGAGTTGCATCAGTGACACAAGTTGCTGGAACCATGTGTGAAAGAATATCTGTATTCTCAAATGTACTGGTAATGCCAGCAGTCTCCAAGGCTTGTTTAATAATTTCACTTCCTTCCTCATTCACAGTGGTATTAAAATTAGTCACACCAGCACGAGGAAATGTATTTTGTAAAAATGTTGATGGTCGACTTTCAGATGTAAGCAGCTGAAGAAATGATGGATCCTTAAAACATGTTTCTGAATTGAAGGTAGGTTGTTGTGGTTGCTGGACATTTATTGCATTTGTAGAGAGTATCATGTTGGCAAGAAGAGAGGGCTGACTATTACTCTGCAAAGCTTCTTGAGAAATTTCTGATCCTTCCAGTGGCTTACAGTAGGACCGTTTAGATAAATGTCCACCTAGTGATCTGGGATTGGTAAAAACCCTGTAACACCTGCTACAGATAAATTTACCATCTCTAATTATTGCTGGCCACTTAGCCCTTTTGTTATGTTTTGGTTTTCTTTCTTTACCATTTGGACCCCGTCCCCGGTCTTTTTTATTTTTTTCTGGTGCTGGATGTTGAGGGGTGGTGACACTGAAGCTGTTTGTAGTGTTTACTTCTGAAGCAAAAACTCTATTTTGAGCATTTTCTTCCTTTATGAAGGCAGAATTAGTATTTCCTTCAATTTGTGAGAACTGATTTGCATTGTTTTCCAGCTGGGAAAAGACTGAATTAGTCCCATTATCTGCTGGTGAAGGAAAAAGAGATATTGAGTTGCTTTCTGTAGGCAAAGGAAGGAAAGGATCTGAACCACTGTCAATATTCAATGGCAAAACTGTTTTTGCTATATCTTCCAACTGCGATGGCAATGCTGCATTTGACAAATTTTCCATTGGAGAACATAATACAGCACCCGGTTCACTTTTAACATGAGAAGGTATATTTGTACTTATGACACTTTCCACAGAGGGCAACAATGGGTTTGATAAATTTTCTAGATGAGTTGGAAAAAGAGGAGTTGAAACATGTGGCAACTGGGCTGAACAAGTAGGTTTCACACTGGTTTTGGTCTGTGGTGTAAAAACAGTATTACTGGAACTGCTCACCTGTGATGGCATAAAATATACACATTTCCCATCGTTTGGCATATTTAAGTTGCTGGATCTCTGTCTTCCTTTGCTTTTACGCTGCATTTTAAATGCAGCATACTGGTCAGGATGTGCTGTTTTCATATGTTTTCCAATACTTTGTGAAGAATTATAAGATCGAGTACATCCTTCAACCTGACAACAGAATTTCTGAACTGGAGCTGATGGGGGAACAGGTGGGGGAACTGGTGGTGGAACAGTCTGCGGAACAGGTGGTAGTGGCACAGGTGGTGGAAGAGGTGGAGTCACTAAAGGACTGCTCAGATTGGGTTGTGGTGGAACAAATGTGATACCTTCTAATGTCTTAAGTGGCAAATTATAAAGACTAGATGTAGTTTTAGCATTACCTTCAAAGTCAAGTTTGGAAATAGGTAAATTGTTTTGAAATACTGCCTGATTTGGCAAGGTAAAGGTCATCAGGTTGTTAACTTGTTGAGGTGCAAGATCACCTATTTTAAGAGGATCAGAATTTGCTGAAGTATTCTGAACATGCTGACCTTGACTCAAACAATTACTATTACTCTCTTTTCTTTCCTGCAAACCTGGAAGACAAGACTCATTACAAGCATCTTTAACGTTTGTACATAATTGTGTACCCACAGATTTATTAACATTCATCATACAGCCTGCAGCAGCCAATTTTTCCTGCTTCACAATATTATCCTGGAGTTCTTGGCTGAGGGACACCTTAATGTTATGGGTTAATGCAGCTGCTTCATTTGCTGGAAGAAAAGGGATAGCAGGGTGTTCTGAACCATCTGACAGAAGTGTACCAGCCTGCCCAAGCTCAGTGGTGGATATTTTGGCTTGCTCAATCACAACTGATTCTGTTTTGTTTTGATCCCAAGCACTGTTTCCATCTATTGCTAAGTTGTTACCAGTGTTACTTTCTGAAGGAAGCACAAATTTCTCATTTTTTATATTTTCACCTGTGTTTCCACTCACTTTTGAAGGCTGAATTGACTCATCAGCTGTACTGTTTTGGGCTTCAGGAGGCAGCACTTTTTCAGTATTGTGATCATCCAAATGCTTTTCGAGCTCACTCTGAGAACGATAAACTTTCCCACAACTTGTGAATTTGCAGGTATAGGTATTATAGTGCTGTGCTTCATGATCATAAAGTAGATAGGCTTCTGAAAATATTCTGCCACACTTAGGAAACATACATTTTGCTCTAAAGACCTGGTGTTCTTTTCTGTGTGTTAAAAGCTCTGCATAACTGTTAAAACCTGCCTTACATTTTATCTGTATACATATATAGGGTTTACTGCCACAGTGCATTTGTAAATGATCATTGAGATGAGTAACACTTACAAAATGCCTCCGACAATACTGGCAAATAACTTTTTTGCTTTGCATTTCAAGGAAACGCTTAGCTTCTTCATTATCTTTGTGTCCCTTGACATGAGCAATTAAATTTTTAAAGTATTTAAAACCCTTTTTACAGAAAGCTACAGGGCAAGTGAATTCATTGACAGGTATTGGTTTTTGAACGGGAATCGCATCAGGTTCATAAGATTTATCTTTGTCATCATTTTCATCATCTGAACCATCATTGTCATTGAACAAAATGAAATCAGCAGAATAAAGACTATTCTTTTTTATGGGTCGTTGTTCTTGTTTGGTTACAGTAACAGTCTTTTGATTCTGACTGGTGGCTGGTACTTTAGGAGGTCTTCCTAATCTCCTCAATGGTTTCATAGCAGCCAGTCTCTCTTTACTAGACTGTTTAACATGTAAAGTCACATGAGGAACAAAAGTTTCTTTAGAATTAAAGTTTTTTGCACAGATTGGGCAACTGTAAACCCCATCTTTATAATGCTTCTGTGCATGTCTTACTATTCTATGACCCAGGAACTCTTTGTCACATAGAACACAATACTGCATGTAGGCTTGCCAGTTTCTAAATCTCGCTGATATAAATCCTCTCTCTCTTAACTTTTTAATTTCTTTCTTTTTTTCTTTCTCATCTTGTATGCCTTTAAGAAGGCTTGTGGCTTCATCAAAACAGCCAGAAAGTCCATTCACAGAAGTTTCTTTTCTTTCTCCTTGGTAGTCTTCTACCTTTTCATACACTTCACTGTCATTTAGTTCATCAATTGAAGACACAATAGATGCCTCCTCTCCCATTAAAGCAAGACACTGTCGCTTTAAGGTTTTCCAGTCCCAGAATTCTGGATCAAAGGGCCACTGCATTTTTAACACAAGTAAGAGCTCACAGCGCAGTGAATTGGGTATTGGAAGATTCTCTTCATCATATTTCTGGTCGGGCTGGTTATACAACATTTCAACAGCATAGTATGCATCAACTGTGGGTTCAAGAAGAAATTCACTCAGTTGACAAGCACGCTTGACCTCCAGATCTTCAGGCAACAAGCATGATATGGTTTTGCAAATAGATATTTTCACTTCAGTGTTTTCAGCAGAGTCCAATCGCAGAGCTTTCACACAGAGTTCAATGCAGGTAGCAAGTCCAGCTCCTTCAGTCTGTGAAAACAAAAGAATCAATGTAAACACTTAATAATTTACATAATAGTAATTTGCAAAGTAAATGCTATTTTAAAAGGAGTCAGTAGTAAAAACTGGAAGGGAGGATAAATGAGGAAAGAATATAAGGGGGAGAGGTCTACGAAATTATAAAAGGGCAAAAAGATATAGCCATACCAGCAAAGAAAAAAAAAGCACCCAGTTGAGAGAAAGAGACAGTATGGCACAGAGGCAAAAGAAAGGTAGGAAAGACATATGCCAAGTCTGAAAAGGGAAATTTAGATTTTGGTGGATAAAGAAGTGGACGATAGGCCAGTGAAACTTAGGCTGTTTTCCAGTTGAGGATGTAGGGTGTCTGGCTAAAAGATAGTTGGGAGAAGATTCTCTGGGACTTATCAGGATTTGGGCAGAACTTTCTTATGCATTACAAATATCCTGAGACTTCACTTTGCTGACTCTTCTGATACTTCTATTGTTCCTTAAATTTTCTTCTACATTTAATTATCCCCAAGACATTCTCTACATATATTTTTTCTAAATTATCTAAGATAACTGAGTTCCTTTGTTTAAAATTTCCAACTGTTTATTCCACACTTTTCCCTCAACCACACCAGAAGAATGCAAGCTCCCAAAGAATAGGCATGACTTTTGTTTTTGTCTTTGTAAACCCAGAACCTATCACAGTTCTTGGCACAAAGTAGGTATTTCACTCGACCTCACTTACAATTTCATCAACTCTAAAACGGGGATGACAATAATAGTACCTACCTCAAAGATTGTTAAGAGGATCAAAGGAGATAAAAACCGTCAAGTGCTTAGCATAGTGCCTGGCACATAGTAGGTGCTATATAACACAAGAATGTATCTATAATCTGTTTTCAATTAATTTATCTTGGGACACAGGCATGATTGCCTGCCACTGATCTCAGTGTTTATAAAGACTCACAAAGTTGTATGTATACAGAGTGAGTGCCAAACACCCATTGTTAGTGCAAAAGCCATTTGACATAATCATCTCTTAAAGATGTCACAAAAGCAAACAAGCCTATTTAGAGGTTCTTCAAATAAAAAACAACAAATTCACAACAACAAAAACAGTACTGCCCAGATGATGCATGATATTGATAAAACAACTAACTAGACTTCTCTCTCAGCTATTCTCTTAGCCATCTTTTAATCCTTCTGTCTTTTTTCCTTCCTTTTGCTGACCACCTTCCATGGCATTGCTACATTTCTCTAGGATCATTATCAGTACCATATTTGCTTCTCTTCTCCACTTACAATGTTTTTATTTTTTCTGTTGGGGGAAGAGGGAAGAGAATGAAAATGAAGGGGCAGATAGAGTAATAGCTGTTTCTACATGTAGATCACTTCTAATTTATAGCTAAGAGAATATCAGAGTAGAAGGGACCTTAGGTATCACTTGTCCAACACTCATTTTATGAGTGAAGAAACTGAGGGCTAAGAAAGTAAAATTACTTCTGAGTGACTGAGTCAGTGTTCTTCCTCTATTTTTACTATACATGCTGCTTGTAAATCAGATATTTTATGAGTTGGAGATAGACTAAAAATTAAAACAGCATGTTAATGTTTAAGAAATTACTCTAATTTGGTTACTACATCAACTAGGAGAAAGAGTATTACAAAACATGATGTTCCAAACTTTATGGAGAAAACTGGGAACAAGTTAAAGAATAATATAGGCTGCCCCAAGCATTAAGACTTTTACTTTGTATGATAATAATTTGAAGGAAATAGAAATATTAATTTCTCCCTCTCTTTATTCCTTAAAAGGAAGTTAGATGATATTAGGATTGAAAAATGAAGAGCTATTCCCCTGATTAATCAAAGTTTTTTTGTTTTTGTTTTTTGGCTAGGCAATAGGGTTAAGTGACTTGCCCAGGGTCACACAGCTAGTAAGTGTCAAATGTCTGAGGCTGGACTCAGGTCCTCCTGACTCCAGGGCCAGTATTCTATCCACTGTGCCACCTAGCTGTCCCTTAATCAAAGTTTTAAGAACAAGAATTAAGTTTTTTTTCTTGGGGGGAGATGAGGGAAGGGGAGAGGTGACATGTTGAATGAGATTGGGATGGACTTTCTTATTTTCCCTTTTCAAATAAATTACAAACAACATACACAATTTAGAAAAGTCAATCTTCTTGTACTCTGGTTGCTGATTCCATGCAATGTTAGCATTTCTAAAAGACAGTCTCCCTATTTATAAAAACAAAACAAAATCCTAAAAGCAACTGCATTCTTGACTAGAATAGTATTCTACAAAATAATCTAAAATAAACTGGTTTTATAAAAGCTGCACTCTGGGTAACCTTTAAAATAAATTTTTTATTATATAATTTTTTTTGCTTCAAATTATTTAATTATTTCTAGTTAGAAAATTTCTATCCTGAATATTCTTAAATGAAAGAACATAATATTCTTTATTCCTTCTGTTTTATTAAAAAAAAGCCTAGGAGCACCCAATGAGAAAAGTAATAAAATATGGCTTTCATATGAACTCCTTTTTAAAGCTATGGGCAATTCACCCATAGTATTTTTCCTTTGTGTACCCAAGTTTTAAAGTGTCAAATAAGAGAACATATTGCCTTATTAGGATGCTGAGAATACAATCATTGGCCAAAGTAGCTTAAAAATATTAACAGGAAAAATAAGTGCCAATAAAAAAAATCATCTATTAAATGTAATTTACGTAATTTTGAGGACAGTTGATTATTCTTACCTCTGAATTAATAACTTTAATCAGGAAGAAAATGTGATAGACCGTCTTGGTTAACAAAGAAAGTTGACGACACCTCTCTAGATAAACTTGCACAGATGGTTCTACTCTTTGTTGTAATTTACTCCAAAAAAGAGTCAGCTCCCTAAAAGGAAGTTTCAAAAAAAAACAACACTAAGATGATGCAAGAATGTAGCAATCAAGGGCCATGTTAATCCAGTTTTTGAAATCAAATATAAAACTGGTTTCACCTTTCACTTCCTCTATGTGAAATTAATATTTGAATAATCTTTGGGTTTTTTTTAAGAAATGATATATTTATAAGTAGTGAACAATCTAATGTCCTTAATAGTTTTTCAATTTAGACAATGAGGTACTACTTTCTACAAAGAAACATTTGCCACTTACTTAGACAAATAAAACCAGTGATAATTCATAATCTATATCTGAACTGGCAATATAAAAGATGGTGATAGTCATCAATGGCCATGTTATTTTTTTTAAAAATGCTTACATTTTAAAGTAGAAATAGACTACTCCATTAGATCTACTATTATTAGGTACCTTTATTAGAAGAACCAGTAATAATTTAAAACACAAAAACAGAGTAATTTCACAAAGAAATATGCCACAAAATGAGAAAATCAAATCTAATGCTAAAAAGAAATTGGCTTCACTTAATTTCATCTCAAATAAAATAGTTACATTTGACAGAAGCAAATTAATTCTTCTGAAGGCAGAGTTCTCACACTTCCCTTTCTAAACTACTGTACCATTTTTTCTCCCATAAGAGCAAGGACCCACAGCAGGAAAGCTTGCTAAGGCTAGATGAGGACAAATATTTCCGTGTTCTGTAACTAGTCAATTGATAATAAAGTTGTTTTATTTCATCCTTTTCCTTCAGTTGTTCATAAAGCTATCTTTGACACCTCAACTTTTGTCTTAGGTGAAAGAGGACAATGAAAGGTCTGTGTTTGTGCCTGAGCCAGGATTATTTGGGGAAATCAAGGATCCTCAGAAGCCAGGTAAGGACTACTGGCAGTGGTAGAAAGGGGCAGCTATGCCAATGACTGTGCAGGGAAAGCCTACTTAGAGAAAGCAAGGAAAAGTTGAGCAGCTCTGGGTTGGGCTTTGGTTCTGAGTGCCATTTTCCTTCCCACCTGGAGCTACTGCTTTATATCTTCCTCCCCTGCAGGGTTAACTTCTGCAATGAACAGTCTATCTCCCTGTGTCCATTTCCTTGCCAGATATTCTACCCACAACTATACATTGCCTGTTGGTATTTTCACAAGGTTCAGCTCTAGATTCTCTTCTCATTTCCCTCTAAATTCATTCCCTTAAAGATCTACTAATATGTTTCAATGTATAAACAGATAACTCTAAAATCGACATCTCTGGTCCTGATTTCTCCTTAGTTCCCGACCTCTTTTTTCTACTGTCTGCCTTCATTTAGGTGTCCTTTCCCACCAGAAACTGAAAATGTTTGCAGTCACCATCCTCACTTCCTAATTTATCCATTGCTATCAATGGCATTCTCTTCCTCCTGGTCAAAATCATTTGAGACTCCTTTCCATCTGCTTTCTCTAAATCCTATTCTCTTGTGTATCCTTTTCTTTTTTCTTTCTTTTTTTTTTTTAAAGGCAATTGGGGTTAAGTGACTAGCCCAGGGTCACACAGCTAGTAAGTGTCTGAGGTCACGTTTGAACTCAGGTCCTCCTGACTCCAGGGCTGGTGCTCTACACACTGCACCATCTAGCTGCCTCTCTTGCGTTTCCTAAACCAAAGGTACCAAACATGCTATCCTGCCCTCAACAAGTGTGGCAGGAACCAGATTAAAATGTAACTGGGAAATATTTAACAAAATAAATAAAAATACAATAAAACATAAATAAGATTACATTTTAAATCTAAGTAAATATGCTGCTGATAGAGATCTTTTTTTATGGATTAGTGGCCCCCCATTCTATCTGAGTTTGACATCACTAGTCTTTACAATCTATTACATCAAGGCTGTCATTTCTGTTTCTGCAACATCTTTTGATCTGCTCATTTATGACAAGCACCAGAAGGGCCCTATAACCTCACAAATATGCTTTTGAGTGGGAGCTTGAGCTAGACCTCTAATGACCTTTCCAACTCTAAGATCCTATTAATTCTATTTTAGTAGTTCTATTTGCCATGTAGCCTCCTCCTCGATCTCTAATTTCTCCATTCTTCAATTCATTTTGTACTCCTAAGATAATGTTCCTCAAACATCACTCGCATTATGTCATTCTCCTACACAGGAATTTACAAAGTGTGTCTCTTTGGATATCAAATTCAAAATCTGGTTTCAAGGTCTTCTACAAATTAAACATCACATCATCCTAAGATCTTAATACTTTCTGTCAGAAGTACTCTGCTTCAGCATTAGCAAATCTTTTTATCTGTTCTGGCCAGGGCTTATTCAGCTTCCTTTTACTGCCCTAGCAGAACCCATTCTCCTAAATGTATTGTTTCCTATATGTCAAAACCATGCCTCCTTTCTAGTCCTTAAAGATCTGGGTTGAAATGATCCATCTAAAGAAGTTTATTTATGGACTATTAGCTATGTTTGATATGGTCTGATTATTAATTTTTCCTTCCATTTATATTGCATATATTCAAATCTATGTTATAAATATTATGAAAATTTTATTATATGCTATTATTTTAAAGGCCTTGAAGGAAAACATGTCTTCTAATTTATTTTGTTTTCCCTATAGCAACAAAGCCAGTAGAGGCTGGAGAAAATCTAGGATGCCAAGAGAAAAGACAAGGACTACTGGCAGGAGGAGAAATAGGTCATCATGCCAACAATCCTGGAGCCTTTCTGAATGGAAATTCCTTTCCAGCAAACTGTAAGCTTTGTGAGGCCAAGAATAGCTCCTATTAATCTTTGTATTTGCCTCAGCATCCTTGCACAGTACTTTAAAGTTGACATGTAATAAATATTTACTAAAATGAAACAAAACTTAAGCAATTTTAAAATGAAGCGCTTAATAACCGTCAAAGAAGTACGTAATAACTGTCTGTAAGTCATCAGTATTGAAAAAATCTAAAAGAATTTTAAAAGTAAATAGTTCATCTGGTTAATACATCTTTTAAATCACTGCTACCATTCTATTTTTACTGATTAAATTGGTCTTCAAAAAAATAATTAACTCACCAGGCACAATACATGTCGCCTTGCTGTAGTTGGCGGGACAAAAATGCAGTACATAAAACCAGAGCACTTTTTTCATCTCCATCAGATTCTAAGTTACATATCATTTCTAGTGCATCTTTGCAATCAACTGCTGAGATCTAAGGGAAAAAATACACACATGACAGATTTTATATTTGGATACATATTGACCTAATCTACCATTACAGAATTTCTATTAGAAATGTATTGCTTAGGATCCAACAGTAAAATCTCATTAATTCAGGTGCCACTAATTAGAACCAAGGAAGTAAGCATTGAACTTAATTTATTGATCTTGAGGCCAACATTAAAAACACTTAAGAAAAATCAGTTATTTTCAAGGCCTTTAAAAGTGAACAAGTAACATTCTAATTATATACCTATATCCTTATTAAAATAGGTTCATTAAGGACCCCTAGTAGATAATAATTTGAAAGAAAACACATACATTTAACAGTAAGTTAACAATATTTTTTTTGAATCATATATGTCAAAGGATTTTAAGTCATTAAGTACCTGAGTATTTACGATGTACAAAATAAAAACTCAAGAAGTTTTCTAAGAACTTAGTTACTAAGAAGTTAGTCTACTTATTAGTGGAAATGACAAGGAGTGATCAAAAAACATTTCTGGGGTTCTGCTGACAGTTTCCAAAAGATCTGCACTGGTTTCCCCCTCACCCCATTTCAAAGCCAGTTAATATTCATGAATACATATCCTGAGGGTTCAGACAGAATGCATGATCAGATTCAAATCTAAATAATGATAATGATGACAAGATGATGACAAATGGCAGTTATATAGTCTTTAAGGTCTGCAAAGGATTTAGCCAACAAACCCTTTTTATTCTGAACATATATGGCACTATATTGGCCACTATTCAAAATCAGTTAAATTATATATAATCCTACTTGTTACAAGTTTATGAAATAGATAACAGCCACATAGATAACTATTATTACCATGGACAGTAAGATAATTAGAACACAATGCCACTTGGTTTGTGGTCATTGCAAATGATTTGTGGAGAAAACATTTTTCCCCACGGTAGACCCAGAAATTTTAGGTTTCTGAAGTAACTGATCCCCTAGGACCCCCTTCCTCTTATCATAAGCCAGATTTTTTCTCCTCTTAACTTCTGCTACCTCTGGGCAGGAAGAAGCAAGCATAAGAATGATGGTGGTTTATACTTCCTCCTGCCTGCTTAAAAGGAAGCAGCTGCTGAATCTCCTAGCATTTAGGCAGGTGAAAGGAGGAAATAAGAACTACCACTAGATACTACTCTGGTTCTAGAGGGCTGCAGTAGTAAAACTTGGACAGAGAAAGGCTACCCAAGAAAGAGATAGCTAACTGTAGAAGGAAGAAACGAAGGCCGTGTTAGACCTGTTATACCATTGTCTCCCCTGCCTCCCCCTGCACTATGCTGTAGGGTAGAGAAGGATTTTCATATATTCCACAATATATAAGCTAGACATTTCTTTATATCCTCCATCATCTGTACTATTAATAGGTTTTCCCTATATACGTATCAATTGAGAATAATATGTGAGACCTAAGTAGTTGTCTATCCAAAGGTTGAGGCCAGTTCATGAAGAAGGCATAAATTCAAGAACTGTCTGAATATTGAAGGGAGAGGTGACTGGTGACCAGATGAGGAAAAGGGTTACACCAAGACAAAGCTTAAAAAATATGAGAGTCAACAGTGGTAATGAATAGGGATAACTAAAAGAGTAGAAGGGAAAGGCTGAAAGTAGATGAACAAAAATGAAATTAGGCAAGGTATAAATTAAGGGATTTGACGGACAAGAATTCCATCCTTATATAAGAAGAGGCAAGAAATTAGAGCCTTATACAAGGTACAGTAGTGACCTAATTAAAGTAAAGGATAGAAAAGAATACTTTTGCATTATTTCTAAAGAGTAAAAGGAGGGGAAAGATTCTGAAAGTCCTACAGAAAATATAATATTAAAATTCAACTGCTGCTTTGACACTCTGAATTATCACCAAAGTGTCCCTGCTGTATTATGACATCTTTGATTTCCTTCTTTCTTTTTGTCAATTCTTGATAGGAGAAACAGGATCAAGTTAGTATAAACATTAACATGTGATGTCGTTGTGGATAAGACAGATGGTTAACTGGGATGGGAGAGAGGTTGCTAAGTATGTTAGATGGAACATTGCAACGTGTAGATAAATTCACAAGTCATCTATCATGAAATGAAAAAGGCTGGGGGAGGGGGGGCAGCTAGGTGGCAGTGGATAGAGCACTGGCCCTGAAGTCAGGAGGACCTGAGTTCAAATCCGGCCTCAGACCAAACACTTGACACTTACTAGCTGTGTGACCTTGGGCAATTCACTTAACCCCAATTGCCTAAAAAAAAAAAAAAGTTGGGGGAATATAATGAAGCTGACAGATGATTTGTAATAAAGCCAATCATTTTCATGACCTACAAAAATTAGAGACTAGATTATCTCAAAATTCTCTTTCAGTTCTGGATCATAGGATGCTGTAATTCTCTGCAGGGTAGGCTTGAAGAAACAAAAGCATATCCTTGTGAAATCTAAAGCACATATAACATTAACTGGAGTATATAACAATACACAGTAAGCATATCAGGGAGGTATGTCACAAATTTCATAAAGGTTCATGTGGTAGGAAAACCTATATATTCAAGGAAGCTGTGAAAAAATTTGAATTAGGCTTTATTGGGTAGGGATTCAAAAGACAAAGAGGGAGAGGATATTGCAGTTAAAGGGAAAAAACTGTGACAATCAATCACTCAACAAACCTTTACTATGTACATACTACATACTAGGTACTGTGCAAGGCACTGGGGATATGAAACAATTCCTACCCTGAAGGACCTTAAATTCTATCAGAAAATACAACATGTTATATGCAAAATAGATACAAGGTGATTTTTTTCAAGGAAGGGCACTAGCAGAAGACATCATCAGGCAAGGTATCATGTGGAATATGGTGTCTGAGCTAAATCTTGAAGGAAACTGGGGTTCTAAGAAGTGAAGGTGAGGAAAGAGGGTATTTCCTACATGAGGAGCAGCAAGTACAAAGGGCCAGGGATGATAAATGGAGTGTAGTACATAAATAACAGTAAGAAGATCAGTTTACTAGGGCGAATGAAAGGAAGAACACTGTATAAAAGGCTGGAAAGAGAAACTGAGGGGCAGTAAGTACTAAGGGACAGAGATGAGAAATGGAGCACAGTATATAAGTAACAGTAAGAAGGTCAGTTTGACTAGGGTGAATGAAAGGGAGAAATACATAAAAGGCTAGAAAGGGAAATTGGTGCCAAGTAGTAAAGTGGTTTAAATGTCAGAAAGAGGAATTTATATCTGATCCAACACATAACAGGGCACAACTAGTGCTTATCAAGCAAAGGAGAGAGATGGCCAGATTTGCATTTCAGGACAATGATTTTGGCAGTTGTGTGAAGGACAGATTGGTGTGGGGAGAGGTTTGAATCAGGGAAGTATTAGGAGGTATTACAATACTCTGGGCAAGAGGTGATGAAGGCTTGAATCACGGTAGCTTTATAGGTGGAAAGGTGAGGGAAGTGTGAGATGCCACTGAAGTCAAGACATATTAGTGAACATATTAGTCAGTCAACAAACATTTATTAAGAGTTTATTATGTTTGATGTATTGTGTGCTAAGTGATGGGGGGACCAAGAAAGGTAAAAACAGTCCCCATCCTCAAGGAGCTCACAATCTAATAAGAGAACAAAACATACAAACGACTTTCAACAAACAAGACATGTATAGGAAAAACTGAAGATAAAATCTGAGGGAAAGCACTAATATTAAGTAGGAATGGGAAAGGTTTCTCACAGAAGGTGGAATTTGGCTGGGACCTGGAGGAAGCCAAGAGAAGTCAGGAAATAGATGAACAGAGAGAATTCTAGGCATGATGGATAGCCATTGAAAAGGCATAGTCCAAATATACTGTTTTGTTTGAAGAACAAGTAGGCATAGACTACAGGAAAGGGAGTAAGGTATAAGACTGCAAAGATGAGAGGTTCCAGGTTATGGAGGGTTTTAAAAGCCAAATAGAGGATTTATATTTGATCCTGAAGGCAACAGGAATCCAATGAAGTTTAATGAATGGGGTGTGTGTGTGTGTGTGTGTGTGTGTGTGTGTGTGTGTGTGTACACATGAATGCACGTGTGTGTGAGACATAGTCAGACCCAAAATTTAGGAAGATCACTTTGACAGGTGATTGGATGTAAATGAAGTGGTGAGAGACTGCTGCTGTGATAATCCAGGTGTAAGATGATGTGTGGATGAGGGTGAAGAACAGAAGATGACATCTTCAATTAGTCATCTTCTAATCTGGATGACTAGGAAGATGCTAGTGCCTTTGAAAGAAATAGAGAAGTTTGAGAGAAGGGAGAATTTTTAAGGAGACAATGAACTCTGTTTTTAAAATGTTGAGTTTGAAATGCCTATCTATGTAGTTTTATATCTATCTACCTCTCCAACAGGCAGTTGGAGATACTGGATTGCTGTTTTAGGGTGAGGTTGGGGGTAAAGACCCAAATTTTTGAGTCACAGGATAAAAGTGGTAACTGAAAGCATGGGAATAGAAGAGATCACCAAGGGAGATAATGTAGAGAAAGAGAAGAGAGTCAAAGACAGATCCTTGGGGAACATCCTCATTTAAGACATAGGAGGAACATAAGGAACCAAGATAGGAAACACAGGAGGAGCAGTCAGAAAAAAAATCATTAGAGTAAAGCTCCACAGAGGTCAAGGAAAATGAGGGCTAAAAAAAACAAAAGTCATGAGATTTAGAGATTAGGAGCTGTGACCTTAAAAAGAGTTGTTTCATTTTAGTGGGGGAGGATAGAAACCAGACTTTAAAGGAGTGGGGAGTACGAAGATAGGCAGATGTAATTGTAGTAAGTAGAACTATTCTTCATAGAAGTTTGGCAGCAGAAGAAAATAGTATGATGGAGCTGAGGGAATGGTGGGCATCCAAGGAAGATTTAGTTGGAGATAAGAGAGACAAAAACAGCAGGATTCGGTTGGTAGGAGGAAGGAGTTAATACAGAAAGAGAGCATCACGATTAGACTAACAATGGAGCAAAGTAAAGGAAGAGAAGGGTGGGGACAGAATCAGTGAAAATGAGGATAGCCATCTCTTTCTATGAGACTGCAGGAAAGGAGACTGAAGACAAGAGAGATTTAGAAGGAAGGAGTGGAAGAAGTTCACATCAGGTAGTCTTCATTTTCTTGGTAAAGTAGGAAGTTAAACAATCTGTTCAAAGTGAGAACAGAGGAAGTACAATTGGGAGTGTGACAGAAGAGAATCCCTAGTAAAGCTGCTGTAGATGAAATCACATAGAGTTAATAAAACAATTTTTATGCAGTGATAAGGACCTAGCTGAAGTTAAATTGCGTACATTTTTAGTGGACCTAGTCCACTAGGTTTCTACTTGAAGGTAAAAAGAATGAATGACAGTACCAGAGATAAGATGGTCTTGTGGCCTAATGAAGTATCTGTGAGATAAGACAGAAATAATGTTTGGATAATGCATTCAAGGAGTTTGGGAAAAGTAGTAGAGAAGGTGTGCTGACTGGACTGAAAATCAGGAGGGAATGGTAGAAGGTCAAGAGGACAAGGGATTCAAAGATGGAGTTCCATTTTCAGACTTAAAGACAATCTTAAGACAATAAATTACAATTACACTTTCTGCTGAAGTTAAATAGCATTACCAATGGTTGCTGGGAAAAGAGAGCATAAAAATGGGAAAAGGACCCACAGGTACAAAAATATTTATAGCAGCTCTTTTTGTGGTGGCAAAGAATTGGAAATTGAGGGGATGCCTAATTAATTGGGGAATGCTGAACAAGTTGTGATATATGAATGTAATGGAATACTGTTCGACTATAAGAAATGATGAGCAGGCAGATTTCAGAAAAACCTAGAAAGACTTATATGAACTGATGCTGGATGAAATGGGCAGAACCAGGAGAACACTGTACACAGTAACAGCCACACTGTGTGATGACTGACTTTGATAGACTTAGTTCTTCTCAGCAATACAAGGATAAAAGACTCATGATGGAAAATGCTATCCACATCCAGAGAAAGAACTATAGAGTCTGAATGCAGATTGGAGCATACTATTTGCTCTTTTTTTTGTTTTGTTTCTTCTTTCTCATGGTTCCTCCCATTTGTTCTAATTCTTCTTCACAACATGACTAAAATGAAAATATGTTCAATAAGAATGTATATGTAGAGCCTATATTAGATGGCATGCTGTCTTGGGGGGGAAGGGAGGGAGGTGGAGAAAATTTAAAACTCAAAATCCTATGGAAGTGAATGATGAAAACTAAAAATAAATAAATTAATAAAAATTATTTATGTAAACATTTCTTTGCATAAGAATTAAAATGCTTTTATGTCTTCTGCAAAAATAAACCAATTTAAAGCCCTTAAAAAAAGAGTTGTCCACTCAAAAAGGTTTACAATTACCTGTCATAAAGGAAGAGTTATTAGACAAGAATTCATTTCTATGAGTGAGTGAGAAAGAATGGTTATTTAGGAACCTGGAGATGTTTAAGAAACCTATGTAAATAAATGAAAGTATAGAATCTGGTCAGAATGGTACTATTTAAATTATTCTTGGACCCTTTAGAAAGTATAAATTGGACCTGTGATTTCAGTGGTACGGAGAATCTCAGCAGCAGGAAATTCCTTCCACCAATGCAGGTAGGCATTTTCTCTGCAACTTAGTTTTAGAGTTGCCTGTGGTACTGAAAAGCTAAATGATCTGCCTAGGATCACAGAATCAATCAGCAAGCATTTATTTAAGTGCCTACTATAGGTGAGATACCAGGGATATAAGGACAAAAATGAAATAATCCTTACTCCCAAGAAGTTTACATTCTAATGAAAGGGACAAGAACATATATTAATATATACAACATAAATACCAATACATACAAAGTAGTTAAATACAAGGTGGAGCACACTAGCAGTTTGGGGGAATCAAGAAAAGGCTTTATGCAGAAGATGGTACTGGAGCTGCAACTTCAAAGGAAAATGAGACTCTCTAAGGCAGAGTTAAAGGAAGGAGCACATTTGAAGGCAAGTGGGATAGGTTTTGGCATGGGAGATGGAATGTCACATGTGTAGAACAGAGAAAAGGCCAGTTTGGCTGAATAGCAGAATGCAGCAGAAGGAGTAATGTCCAGTGAGACTAGAAAGCTTAGGAATAGCGTTATGAGAAAAAAGTTAAATAGAAGAATTTATATTTTATCCTAAGAGCAACATGAAGCCACTGGAATTTACTGAGTAGAGAAGTCACATGGTCAGATATGTGCATAAAGAAAATTATTTGGGCAGCAGGGTGAAATATGGATGTGACACAAGGGAACTAACGAGAAACCTGCAATTAACAAGGCAATGGTAATGACAGCCTGGTACTCGTGGGCGTGGAAAGAAGGGGTCAGATGTGGAGGTAGAAATGGCAAAGATTTGGCAACTGATTAGATATATTAGGCAAGTGAGAGTGGGGAGTCCAGGATAATGCCCAAATTACAAACCTAAGACATTAAGGTTGGTTGGGCTGTCAATGGAAACAGAGAAATTATAAGAGGGGAAGAGTAATGAATTCAATTTTGGACATACTGAGTTTGAGATGTCTAAATGATATTTAGTTTGGAATCAGGTGATGTGGACCTCAAAATGGCTCAGGGCTGTGAGACCCAATGAGGTTACCAACAGAGGGCAGACGAGGACAAAATCTTGGGGAACACCCACACTTAGAGAAAGGGTGTGATAAGAATGACAAGCCTGGAAAGGAGACTGAAAAGGTAGAATTTAAACCAAGTCTTCTTGGTTCTGAGGCAGGCTCTCTATACACTATGCCACAATACTTCTCATTACCATTTAGTAATTGCTCTAATGTTTTCCCTATTGTTTAAATGGTAATTTTTCAAGTGTTGGAATTCCCCAAATTTTTACTTCCTCCAACTTCACCTAAGAATTAGGTACATTATCTGATGATAGAAAAAAAAATTCCTACCTCAAACAGAGGTCCTAATTATTTTACAAAATAACTTTTTTTTCCACTTTAAGCTTTTAATTATCATTGGATCACTGGATTATAGGATTTAGAGCTCGAAGGGAACAGATTATCTAGTCCAACCCCTTCATTTTACAGATGAAGGAGTTATAGAGAATTAAAATGACTTGCTTAAAGTAATTTCTGTTCCAATGGGAAGTTAATAATGATTTATGTCAGAATGATAAAAACTCAAAGAAGATTCAGATGAGGTACAAATTATTATCTTTTTTATTTAAAAAGAAAAATATCCTTCATGAGGGAAATGGTCATTTAAATTCTGTGCAATGACTTTGGAAGTATTAAAAAATAGAAAGATATGTAAAAACTAAAGTGTAAGATCCCAGGAGGTCAGGAATTATATTTTACTTACCTCTTCATCTTCCTCAGTACTAACATATTGCATTGGATATAGCAGACATTTAATAAATGTTTTTGAACGTTAAATTCATGACAAGTTGAGTGTCTTGAAACTATACAAACTGAAGATAACTTCAAAGTCTGACACAAAATAATGATTTTTTTAACTATCACATCTTTCCTAAAATTTAACTGCATTCTTTAAGAGAACACTATCAGCTAAAATATAGCACCTCAAAAAATTTACATACAGCAGAATAGACTAAGAGAATTCCCTCTATTTAAATCAATAAGCAAACAAAAAAAGTCTACAAACAGTTAATTACCCATGACTAACTTGAAGGATGAGAAACAAAAACCTTATGACCTCCCTCCCACCTTGAATTAATAATCCCTAAAAATTCATGCCTGTAAGTTTTAGAAGCAATCTCAGTAAAGAAAATATACTTACCTCTTCAATTAACTTGTCATTTGGTGATGCTGTGCTGAGACAGACAAGGTAGGTTTGCTTAAAACTGCCCTTTGTACCAAGCTCTGGATGGTCGGAACACAGCTTTGCCAAAGCAGTAGCTTGGCTTAACTGATTTGCTTTGATTAGATGTTTAATTCTCATATCCAACAAGATGGGACCCTCAAAGGCTAAAAATTCATTCACTTTGAAAGACAAAACATAACACATTATTAACAGAAAATACTATATTTGATAATACTATATTTGAAATACAAATATTCCCAAGGAATTTGAAAAGCCAAAGGGGCAGAGAGCACTAAAAACATTTTGTAACTGCCATTGTATTGCTAGGCTACTGTTTTTTCTTTTTTTTTTTTTCCATAAAGTTCCTGACCTTAAAAAGAGGTTATATTTTCAAGAGTCATTAATAATTTCTGTCCACTAAAGTAACATATTAGAAGAGACACTGTAATAAATTCTGAAATACTTTAAATTTAACAGGAGTAGAAATAATCTACATTAAAATTGTCCAAAAACATTCTAAATTCTTTTACCTGCATGATAGTTAACTCTAAGCAATAACATTATAGAGATTCCTAATGGTCACATAAATGTGGATATGGTATTTCAGAAGGTTTTAAACTGTAGTTTTAATTTACATATATGAAATGTTTTTCTTCCTAAGAACTCAAGCCCTATTTCATCTGTGCAGTTTGTCTGGACAAGTCATACTTCCTGAAGAATAGAGCCTATAAATTGTTAATCTCTGTATATTTTGTTTCTCAAGTGACAAACTATTTGAAGTCCCTTTCTAACCCTCTGGTTTCACAGTGGTGTGTTTAATCATCTACAAAGAGGAACTTTTTGCCTAATATATAACATTTTATATGGTGATAACATGAAATAGTTTTTTTTTAACTAATGACAACATCCCATAAATAATACTGTTTTTCCAATTTACAAATGGAGTACAATACTTACCTAGTACTAATTTTTTCTCCCTTTTAGATATTTATTCTTTACTTTTTCTTAGTATTTTGTAAACTACTTATAATACTCTAATGACTAAGTTCTGAATGTCTGGATCATTTAACATAGTTTCTCAGCTTCAAAACTAAATGAATCACAGAAATCTCAGATTTGGAAGGTACCACTGAGGCTCTCTAGTCCAATCTGTATATAAAAGTACCAGAATGAGAATCCCCTCTACAACATACCCGGCAATACTAGGCAGCTCTCCAATGTCCTTTGGGCAACCTGCAACTTTGATTCTTTAAAGATTGTGGTGTTCCAAGATTTGTCACCTACAGCATATGACCTGGAGAACATTTGTGTTTAAAAAAAAGATGTGGTTTTGTACTCGGGCACACCTTGGGATTGTTGAAAGCATTGCGCAATTTACCAAATGCCAACCACCGTTTTCTTCCTTTTATTCAGTTCTGAGGCTAATGTTGCTCATTTGCAGTTGTCTTCCCAGGTGTATGTAATAATATAATAACTTAGGGGACTGACCACTCACCTCTCTGTTTGGGTTTGGACAATGGGCATTTTTCATGCATCTAAGTTTTCCCATTTTTTCCTCTGTATGAATAATTAGTAATCACAAAGAACAAAAGAATCTTGGACCAAGAAAGTACTTCAATGGCCATCAGGTCCAAGCTGTACCTTAATAAGAATTTCCTCTAAAATAAATCTCATTTTGCATTTTTCTCTTTTCAGTTTAATCTTACTATAAATATGGCCCATTGCTCTGGTCCAACAACATCTTTCTGTAACCTAACTACATAACACAATATATAACCTATTCTAGTTTTGTGTCAACTTTAAATTTGATAACAATCTGATCTATGATTTCATCCATAACATTGATAAAAATATTAAGTAGCACAAGTCAAGGTCAGGTCCATTAGTCACTAACTGATTATGCCTTAGGTCCAAACATTCAAATAATTCTTAGTAAACAATGTCAATATATAAAAGTCAAACTATAGAGATATCACATAATTTGTTATCTTTCTGGTGTCCTTTCTTCTATTCCTCTTCTAAGTTTTTTGACCCCATTTCTCTTCTACTCTTCTCCATATCAAACTAACTCAAGAAATTAAAAGATTAAACATATAAAATAAATGCCAACAACATCTAGTTTGATAAAAAAAATAGATATACAGGGCAATATTTTTTCAAATGTCTATAAGGGGAAAACTGTCATTAATTTTTGTATTGTGTTGAGTGTCACATGGGGAATACAGTACGTGATTTTAAATCTAAGTGTAAAGAAAATATGAAATAAAAATGATCATCATTCTTACTGTAAACAAGTCAAAGTTATTTTACTAGCTTCTACTTTCTAAATCTATCTTCTCTGAAAAGGTAAGCTAGAGATGCACAAAAGATAGGAATTATTTCAAAATAACCCTTCAAAGGCTCAAGATGAGATTACTGTTAAAGAAGTAATTTTGAGAGGTGGCAAACATGTCAATCAAACAGATGGCTGGATTTCCTAACATCCCAAATTAAAAAAAAAAAAGGAAATTAGATTGGGAAAATGGGCAAAGAGAAATTTTTACAATGAACAATTAATCTTACGAAAAGTGGATTTAAATATGAAGGCAAAAGGTGTGAGATAAGGGAAAAAAAGAACCTTTGGACCAGGACAAATCTAACTCTCAGGATAATGGTAAAGTTCATCCTGGATGTAAGCTGTCAAAAAATATCACACAGATTGCTATCTTTTTAAAGATGAAGCAGTTCAGGAGGTACTAAGCTATTAAGTAATCATTTTTCAAAGGGGAGAGATAAAAAGTGATAACCTTGGCCCAAGTAAACTATAAGAGTGTGTATGATAAAACTAACAGCATTTACCTCTGTTTCTCTATTCTCTGTCTCTTTCCTTCTTTACTCTCTTGTTCAGGAGTTATTTCCTTACTCCGTTTCCTCAATCCTCATTCTTTTTCTTTAACTGGCTATAAAAATGGGTCTTAAGTATTTTATAGTTTTTTCTAAACATTTTCAAAATGGTTTTGTGCTCCCTGCTCCTATTTTAAAAGTGAGCTGAACTGCACTAATAATCATGAATTCATGTAAAGTCCTTTCTCTTCATTGTGTAAGTGAAAATGATCATGTTTGATGATGTTTGTCAAATAAAAATAAAAAAAACACTCAAACAGTAAGATGGATGCATCATATTTCATGATAAAAAAATTCTAAAATTAAGGTAAGAAAGTTGAACATCACAAAAATAAGTTCCCTAAAAAATTAAATTGGCTTTTACATTGAGAACCATCAGTCTTTTTCTCTGGAGCAAATGAAACAGAATATTAAGAACATTTGTTTGCAAAGAGTTTTACAAGTATTAATTTTGAGCTTCACATAAACCTTGTGGAAGTGCTGCCAGCATTAGCCCCATTTTTCAGATGAGGAAACAGGCTGAGAGAGGTTAAGTGATGTGTTTTTGGACACATAGTTACAAAATATCAAATGTGAGATTTGAACTTAAAAGTCTTCCTGACTTTCAACATCCTATCTATTCTACTAAAGGAAGAAAATTTTGTGACCTATTTTAGTCAGTTGAAAAAAAAAGCTTGATAGGTATCATAAAGTATAACTTATTAAACTTTAAAACTACCATTTGAATTAATAGAAAGTTTTTATTTTACTCACCTCTGTTAATCCATAAAACTTTAAGGATATAGAGAAACATGGAATATTAATTTTGTCACTACTGAAAAAGATTAGTTTTGTACCAACTAAAGCTGAAATTTTAAGGGTTAAATTTCATTCATTCATTACTACTTGGGAACATTTTAACCCTTCAATAAATGAAGGTGGTTTTATTTTTTTACATATTTAAAGAAAATAGTTTTTACCACAGCCTTTGCAATACTGGGAGTTATGATTTTATTTAATTAAATTTGAAGAAAGAAGAATTCAGTTTGGGGAACAAGATTTAGTTGGCTCCAAGTGATGATAATTGGCATTTACAACTTTATATATCAGACTCTGATATTTGTCCATTGGTAGAACAATGAACTTGGAATCAAGAGGCCTAGGTTCTAATTCTGGTTTTGAGATGGCTCTGTAAGAAAGTCAACAAAGATTGTTTTTCATTTTTGTGTCATTGTATCCCCAATGCCAAAATGTCTGTTGAATTAAATTAGTAGCTATGTGACTTTGGACAAGTCATGTTATCTCTCTTAAGCTCAGTTTCCTTACTTGTAAAATGGGAATAACAATGCTTATACTACATACTTGTATAAGGGTTGCTGACAAGCTATATGGGCTTGTGAGAAAAATGCTTTACTAACAACCTTCAAGTGATATATAAATGTGGGTTGTTATCATTACAATATTTGCTGATCATGGGAAGGGAAGGGGAGGGGAGGGGAGCGGAGGGGAGGGGAGGGGAGAAAGTGGGGGAAAGTTACCTGACTTCCAACAATTAATATTCAATTATTTTGTAACCAATAGGCAATGGGAATCATTTGTAATTTATGCTGAATTTATGTCAATGACACATTGAACCAGTTCCAGTCTATTTCCCCAAGATTAGATCAGATCAATGGTGTTCCTGTATTCCTAAAAAAATAACTGACAATAATTTATTTTTTTGTAGAAAAGAAACTAAGTTTCAAAATTTCTATAAATTTTCACCAAAGCTATTTCAAACCTATACTTGTATGGAATTGAAATTTAGGGAAATAGCTTTTATAGTCCTTTCCAAATTTGATGAGTTCTCCAGAAAGGTATTCTCAAAATATGTTTAGTTGATCTTTAAATGTTTTCAGTAATGGTTTTTAAGGGAGGTCTGCTTCTGAACTTTAGAAGTTCATTTAAAATTAAATTTTATTTTCTCATGCAATTACAAAGGTTTTGTACTGTAAGTGTAAAGGAAAGTGCCTAGGTTTTTTTAGTAATTTATTTTTAGAATCCTGACATGGCTTAATCATGTATTTCTAGCTAACCAGGCCAATTAAAAAACTTAATTTGCTTTATCTTTGTTCACTAGAAAACTAGCTGAGTAGAATTACTGTATTGCTCAGAATATAGGACACTCTTCCCTAAAATGAGATCTTTCTGAAAGAAAAATAACTATAGGTAGCCTTATATTGAAAATGATTACATCAAATTCCTGTATTATTTAAAATATTTATTTCAGAGAGTAAAAAAAAATTATTTCAATTTAAATAAAGATTTTTTTTAGACTGTCATGTTTCTCATTGCAACTTGTCAGGAAGATAGTTATGAGGATTAAAAAATAAAACCAAGTTACAGTTCTTATACAGACAAGACAGATATGGAGTGTGGCTTATAGTTGGCCAATATAATATTTGTATCTGTTGTGCCTAAATAAAAGGCAACAATAGAAACTATTTGGACTAAAGCTTGTCCGTATTTAGTACGGACATTTTTATGGGCTTCTTTTGGTACCATCATTAATTTCACTGTTTCAGCTGCTTAAAAAAATTCAGTATTTTAAATAGTGGTATGTAACTGTTTAATAAGAGAAATGTAGGCAGAAGTTCCAAAGCACTCCTATAGATCTTTTTTTTTTTTAAACTGGAAATACAACTAACTAAAATCTTTTTTTGTTTGGTGAGGCAATTGGGGTTAAGTGACTTGCCCAGAGTCACACAGCCAAATGAGTGTTAAGTGTCTGAGGTCACATTTGAACTCAGGTCCTCCTGACTTCAGGGTGGCTGCGCCACCTAGCTGCCCCCAACTAACTAAAATCTTAAGTCAAATTAATGTGATTCACATTTCTTTTAAGATTTTGCTTTCTCTAAATGATTACAGCTGGTAGAAGTATTTGCATGATTTGGTTCTTTAATTTAAAATTAGCTTCTAAACAGTATTTTATTCAATATCACCAAGACTGAAATTTTTAAAAACCCACTAATTTATAAGGACACTTTATTATTACTTTTTTTTTTTGTTTCTACCAAAAATATAGGTTTAATAGCTAATCTCCTGGAGAAGGAAATCACAAGAAGTGGAAAGTTACATTATCAGAAGTTAATGTATTTCACAAAACTCATTTACACATATAGATATATAATATATACATTTTTTATTTCTTATGTTGTATTATTTTATTAATATACACTTCGATAAAATGTAAACTCCTTGAGACCAGAGGCTGTTTAATTTTCATTCTTTGTATCCAGAGGCACACAACAAGGTACCTGACCCATAGTAGGCATTCTAAAAACTACTTGTTGATTATCTGGTGTCCTTAAATTCCAATTTATAAAACAATTTCCTATACATCAATCCCTAAAATACCCCAGGAGTTATTTTTTTGTTTAAGGAAAGAGGGATTCAATGACATCTTATTCCTATCCCTAGGTCTCATTATTTTTTGAACTATGTTGCATGTTGTTTCAGCTATTCTAATGAATAAGTACAGAGATACCAACTAATTTATCTAAAACAAGACATTTAATAGAATAACTATTAAATTGCTGAGTCATGGACTGACAATGTATGCTTTATTAAAATGATTACCTTAAAATAAAGTTTGGTATAGAGGAATTTAAATAAAATATTTAAATCTAATTTTAACAAAATCTTTTCCTTACTGGAATATATCTCATTAAATATATACTTAGAGAATGCAGGGAACTTTTTAAAGGGATATTTCAGACTGTTTTTTTTAACTGAATTAAATATCCAACACAGTATTCATATAATATTAAAATATCTAAGTACTATTCATATCCACAATACACAATATAATAATAATAATATAAAGACTCAAAAATATGTGGAAGAGATAGGATATTTTCATTTATTTAGTTTAACTAAGTGGCTCTATCATCATGATAGGGAATCATTTTTCTATCCAAAGTCAATGAATCACAAAAAAAATTAATTCAAGACATACACAATAAAAATAAATTTAACTTAATTTAATGAGCTGTTCAGGTCATCATTTTTTTTTTTTACCATAACAAAGCAGTGTGGCACACTGAAAAAGGACTCTGGACTAGGAATTATGAAAGACCTAAAGAATTATGTTACCATGGATAAGCCACTTCATCTTCAGCTTTCTCATCTGGAAAATGAGGATAATAATATCTATAATACCTACTTCACAAAGCTTTTGTGAGGCTCAAAAGACAATATAAGCAAAAATATTTGGTAAAACTTTAAATGCTATATAAATAACAGCTATCATAAAGAAGAGGAACTATGAAATTTAAGAAATAAAACAAAAAATACTCAATTCTATATTATGGTCTACAGGGGAGACAAAAAGAGGGCAAGAAACAAGGAAAAAGAAGGGAAATCAACATTTGAATGACAACAACTAATGATTCTCTTAATGCTACTGTATGGTTAAAATACAACCACAGGGTTCCAAAATATGCTGCTCCATTTAGAATTACATGGCATTTACACATTCAGTTTGGAGGATAAAAGAACTAGGAGGGGATAATATATCAGGTGCTCTTTGGGGAGACTGCTCCAGGAAACAGATTTCCCCAATTAGGCTGAATGAGTACCAAAGGTTCCAAAAAGACAATACCCTGACTTAACATTCAAGAGAGGCAAATATACACACAAAGATAAAAGAGCAAAAGACAAGAGAGAGAAACTGAAAGATAATATGTTGAGATGAGGGTGTAAACTAAACTGCTTTGGTCCAGATTTAGAGGTGGAAAGGACTTCAGAAATCATCTATTCCAACCCATTAATTTTTCAAATGAAAAAACTAAAGGGGTTTAAACCCTCTCAGAGGGTTTAAGTCACTTGCTCAAGGTCACATGTATTAAGAGACACAGCCAGGATTTCAGTCCAGGACCTCTAACTACAATCCAGGGCTCATTTCACTACCTCACCCTCAGGCCCTAAACTCTTGGGTGAATCTATGTCCCAAATTTTCTTGAACATTTCGGAATTTGGGAAAATAAAGTATAAAGTGTACTTTGTAATGAGGCTTTGCAAAAAGGAGATCTTTATTGTTTTTTGGTTTTTGTTTTTTTTGGTCAGACCAAGTGACTAGATTTTAGGAAATATGGGTACCCTATTTAGGAGTACACAGTCAATTATAATTTGCCCTTTGAACCTTGCTCAATTTGCTGTCCTTTCCACAAGTAGGAAAAAAGTGTTTCTAGGTTAACTCTCAAATTTCACAAATGGTGTTTTGTTTTTTAAAATTAAAGGCTTCAGAATTCTGAAGAATTTCCATACGTATAAAGAACAGACTTTGGTTAAGAAGTTTATTTCAATTTCATAGCTAATTCTTTATTGACATTTGATAGTCAAAAGAGACTCATTTCTCAATTTTTGTTAACAGAAGAAGGCTTGTCATTCAAATATTTGAATATTACACTGAAACCAACATTTATGACATTGAATCCTAAAGAAGGCAAAAAAAAAAATATCCCACCCCTCAGAAAACAAAAAACTTTTCTGCCCAGATTCTGCATAGTTCCACTACCCAGAGAGGGATCTGGGCACTACTCTTCCCCAACCTTTGAGAAAAGCTGCACTAAACTTACTAAAATGCAAAACCCTTAAGGACACAACTACATGCTTTATACAGTCTGCATATAAATATGAATGGTATGTGTTCACAATAATTTGATAGTGTCATTCATATTCTGACTAGACATTAATTTCATGTATGTAGGGTGCTCTCAGAGGAACTTCCTTTATCAAAGTAGATCAGTAACTTCTGTGCAATTTGTGGGGTGGCTAAATCATTCATATTAACAGAGTAACTTTGCAATCTAGTTTCAGTATGACACCAACTAGTTCTCTTGAAAATATGTTCATTATTACTTAAACCCAGTTGGGACATATTTAAAGTAAGTAACATTGAAGACGGAGGCGGTAGAGTACTAGGTTTGGAGTTAGTGGACCTGTGTACAACTCCCAGATTTGCCACTTCCTATCTATACAACCTTGGGTAAGTCACTTCCCCTCTGGGTCTCAGTTTTCTCATTTGTAAAACAAGAGGGTTAAACTATAAGACCTCTAAGGTTCCTTTCTAACACTATATCTACAAAATGCTATGATTATAAATTAGCGAGAAATAGGGCAATGGGCTCTAATATTAAGAGTACCAAAATGTGAATTGAGACCTAGGTTTTTATTATCAGCTCTATCAATGACTTACTGTGAGAGTCTGGAGAAGTCATTTTTCATTGTTTTAGTTTCCCAATCTGTAAAATAAGCTGTCCATCCCTCAAAGCATTCAAGCAAAAATTGACCACTCCTGTAGAAGCAGAAGACCTTAAAGGTCACTTCCAACTATAAGGTTCTCTGAATGCACCCTCTCCTGACCTTCTTGACAGGTAAGAAAGAGCCTTGAGGATGAATGAGATCAAACACAAATGCTTTGAGCACTGCAGAGGAAATTTTACTTAAAGAGAACTTTAAAAAGTGATATTTTAAACTAAGATTTCACAAAATATTAACTTATTTTTGTATTTCAACAGATATATTTTTTCTTTTTCTAAAAATTTTACCTTTTTCTTTATCCAATGGTTCCTGGGAAAGAATTGCATGTAATACTGGGTTTTTCCATACCCCAATTTCTTGAGCAAGAGTAGCTAAAAAATGCAATTCACAACTTCCATTCTCCATCAGCTTTTTATGAGCTACCTATAAACATCAGAAACCAGAAGAATTATGATTACATTCTTAAAAGCAATACCAAAGTATTTTGAAATTTGTAATTTTAAAATAAAAATAGCTAAGTGGCTCAGTGGATAGAGCAACGGGCCTGGAGTCAGAAAGACCTGAGTTCAAATCCTGCCTCAGACACTTACTAGCTGTGTGACCTATTGCAAGTCACTTAACCTCCATTTGCCTTAATCTACTAGAGAAGAAAATGACAAACCACTCCAGGATACTTGCAAAGAAAACCCTATAACAGGGTCATGAAGAGTTGTACATGACTGAATGACTGAACACATCTTTTGAAATAACTTACAAAGTTTTATCTGGAAAAAAAACTTCTTATATTACAAGACGGTTAATGCCTTCATTTCAGATTTTAAATAATCTAAAAGAGCAATAAAGCAATTATGAAACTTAATTTCTATTATTTACAAAGAGAATTAATATAGAACAAATATAAAAAATCTGAATACATTTCATCAAACCCATATTTCATGGAAGACATCAGTATTGCCACTCTATAATACTGACTTTAAAATCAATGTAGATCAAAAAAAATTTTAAGCCAATGTATGTCGATGGCACATACAGGTATAGTTTTTGCATAAAATATTCACAAAAATTTCCCAAAGGAAAAACAAAGAGGCATGCTTTCATTTATAAATTATATATCTTTTGCATTTTTATTTCAGATTTTATTTATTTATTTATTTGGCAATTGGAGTTAAGTGACTTGCCCAGGATCACACAGCTAGTGTCAAGTGTTTGGTCTGAGGTCAAATTTGAACTCAGGTCCTACTGACTTCAGGGCCAGTGCTCTATCCACTGTGCCACCTAACTGTCCCTCAAATTTTATTTTGAAATTATTTTTTACAAATGTTTTCAAATGTTGCTTATTTCATTTTGCCCACAAATTACAAATTAAATTCTGAAGTGTACACATACATCTTTTTTTTAAGAAATATAAGGCAGCCTTGTTAATAGTACATAATAATTCTCTATTAAAGAAGACTAAATAGAATGATTTAAGGGTTTTACAAAGATAACAAAACAAATAGGATACTTTTCTTTATCATTCCTCTTTGTACAAAAGGTTCAACCAGGTAATAATTAGCAAAATGTGCAAAGTAGTTCAATATTACATTTGCATATAAAAATCTACAAATTATCTTTTGTTAGTAAAGTTTATTTGAAAATATAATATTCATTACAATCTAAGCTCCATGATATGCTGAAACTCTAAAACAGGGGAAAAAACAGATGCATAAATGTGAATTTTAGTATCAAATAATATAACATTTTATTTTATTTTAGGCAAAGATAAACTTACAAGCAAATTTTAAAAATAAATTTCTCAGGCCAACTAATTTTTTTTTTTACTTTCTCACTATTTTTAAGTCTGCCATTCCCTAATAAGGCTTACACCATTATAAAAACTAATAAAGCTAAAAAGGTATTCTTAGAACTCTTCATAGACGCATACTATGATAGCTTGTAGGGAGGATTCTACCCCATCATTAGAAATATGTATTATTAACTCAATTAACTAAATCACACAACCAATATATTTTTAAATTATCTACAATGTACTCAGTTTGGTTCTGAGGAAGATATAAGGGAGTATAAGATGCTGTCCTGCCCTAAAAGACTTTATATTGCTTGTTCCTGAGTCAAAGCTAACAAATAAGACAAAAATTAGAGAAAATTAAGTACTGCCTTAATGATATGATGACCTTAAGTGCAATAAGAAAACTAAATGGGAATCCCTAGCTTCCTTCAAGGATCAGCTGACGTGCCCCTTCCTGTAGGCTGATCCTTATACTCTCATTTCCCCTAGCTACTATTGTCCTTTTTTCATCTCTGAAAATACTTTGCATTTTCTTTGGATACATTGTACATATTTTTAAAATATACTTTAGTAACAGAAAACAATTACATAGATTCTATATATACTTTCTGGTGCATCTGAAGTTTCTTTCCAGTAGAATGTAGATTTCTTGACAGCAGGTACTGTTTTTTATTTTGTCTTTAATCCCCAGTGTTTAGAATAGTTCCTGAACATAATAAACACTAAATAGATAACCTATTGAATGGATCAATTAAATATAATACCTTCTTTAGAAAAGTTTAAATTAAATGGCTTAACAAAGTTGGATAATAAATTGGATATTTCTAAATTCAGACATAGGTAGTTGACTTCCTCTGAGAAACCCAACCTGACTGACCATCAAAGAAAAGTGCAAGAGCTAAGAAACCTATTGAAATGTACGTGCTTCTTTTTGCTGCCTAGTACAAATTGAAGTTTTGTATTTTAAAATATGAGGCAAAAGCATTTAGGACACAACTACTACAAATTCTTACCTGCACCAGTGCCTGAAACTCTTTCCACTGATTATCTGATAATTCAAAGGGCAGACACAGTAAAAGCTCGACACAGCTTCTGAAAAGCACAAAGTTGGTAAGGATATACAGATAAGTCAAGTAAAATTGAGTGATTCTTGTATTGACAGATTTAACTTAATCTATTTAACATTAAAATTTCTTACAATAATTTCTAAAAGGTCATAAAAATCTAAATCTGGGATTTGATTTACTGAAAAATATACTTACAATGCCAATCGTTCCAGCACCAATGCTACATTTTCACACTCAGAGGTAAGATAAGGTCGTGCTTTAGCATAGCTTTGAATAGCGACTGTGTAAACCTCCAACAAAGGTAAAGGATCTTCTGAGGTTTTCCATTTCTCAGCATATTCAAGGAGTGTCTAATCAAAAGAAATAATAAACAATGCTAAAAAATAAAACAAATCTTAAAGCTGAAAAAAAAATCCCAACAAATTTTACAATTTGTTTCCTAAAAGGGAAATTTCATTCATTAGAGGGAAGGAAATTACTTGAAAATTCAACTAATTCACAAAATCTCAGAGTAGGAAGAGAACTAAAAGTCCAACTTATCCCAGAATAGGAATGCCTTTTACAATATCCCAACTCGTGGTGACCATCCAACTTCTGTTTGAAGATCTCCCTTGATGAATAACCTACTTCCTCCAGAGGCAGCTTATCCTACTACTGGATAGCTGCTCCTAGTTCTGCTCTTTTTCTGAGACTAATTAAGAAGTAGACTGAGGGGCAGCTAGGTGGTGCAGTGGATGAAGTACCAGCCCTGAAGTCAGGAGGACCTGAGTTCAAATCCGACCTCACACCAAACACTTGACACTTACTAGCTGTGTGACCCTGGGTAAGTCACTTAACCTCAACTGCCTAAAAAAAAAAAAAATAGAAAATGAAAAAAAAAGTAGACTGAACTGTCTGAAAAATAGAAAGAAATGGGTTTTCTTAAACGATTCTCTTTAATTTAGTATTTTAATTAGACAAAAGCCTTATTGTTAATTCAATCAAAAGAAGTAAATTGTCATCACTGTTGGTGTATGAATAGCCATGGTTACCTCTCCTGGTTAAAAAAAAGCTACAGATGAAATAATGTCTCAGCTAATTTAAGGGAGGTTGTTTCAAAACATAAGATGTTTAAATAACTTATTTTTAGCCTAATTAGAATACTTTTAAGCTAACTAGCACCTTTGATCTAACAATCTCAAGGATAAGGATATAGACTGTACCTGTGATTTCATTTATGCAGAGAACTCTCTCTGCCAGTGCAGGTAAGCAGTACCTTCTCTGTAACCTAGAGAAGTGCCTTAGAACACTGAGAAATTAAATGCCCTGCCCAGGGTTATACAGCCAAGATGTTTCCAAGGCGGACTAGAAGCCAGGTCTTTCCTGGCTCTCAATTCTCTAATCCACTCTTCCTCTCAATAATTTCAAACATATTATTACAAAAGGTAGAAAATGGGGGTGATTCTAGTGTTCTATTTGGCCATGCTACTTTAAAATCCCAATGACTAAATTTAATATTGGTCATCAGATAAACTGAAAATTTTTAAGATTTAATTTAGCTGGAAGAACCTTTTGAGCTCGTGCAATTAAACCTCCTTATTACACAGATAAGGAAACTAAAGCCCCAAGGGGTCAAGTGTTACACAGGTTACACTGGTGAACCAGGATATGAACTTGTCTTCTGACACTGAATTAATAATTCCACTAAAATGAACTGCTTATGGTCATAAGTTTCAGTCCAAAAAATGAAAGATATTGTACAAGAAAAAAAAATGCAGTGGTTAGGGAGAACAGTCTGCTGGACTTGGAGTCAGGAAGACCAGGTGTCAAATTCTGCCTCTGTAGCTGTGAAACCCTCCATAAATCACTTACATTCTCAAAATCTCAATTTCTTCATCTGTAAAATGAAAAGGTTGGATAAGATGCTCTTTGAGATCCCTTCTAGCTCTAAATCTATCATTTAGTTAAATTTATAATTTTCAGTTATATAACATGTTTCCATTATACTGAAATAAGTCAAAAATTTTAAATAACTCTTTATAGAGTCAAGGCATTTCTTGGAAACTTCCAAGCTTTTTAAACATCCAAACTGACTTTCAAAAAATATTAAGTATAAAAGGGTTACAAATCTGTAAAGAAGTTATACTAGAGCCAATGAAAATATACTATGCTTTTAAGAGACTGATTAAACGAAGGAATTGGGAGTGGTAGATGTAGACTTATAGATGTTATTAATTCTCCTGCAATTATTATTTTAAGGTTCCATGGTTTATTTTGAATACATTGGGACTCTATACACATATTCTTATATGGTAATAAATATCTCTGAAAGCAATCACCCGCAAGTGTGCTTGGCAGACTACTGGTCAAGGACTCATCAAGGTCACACCTAAATTGTACATTCCCAAGAAAATAGGTGCACTGGTGGCAAATATGAGATTACATTTTCACTGTTGTTGTATCCTAATAATCAGACATGCTGTTCTTGTCTCCTCAAAAGAATGTAAGCTCACTGTACTTAAAGGCTGCCATTCTTTATCTTTGTATTCCCTTTCCTTCTCCCTCTGAGTCTAGTAGAGGCTTTTAATAAATGCCTGCTGATTGGATGATTTTCCAAGACTGCACAGTAAGTAATGGTGGAGCCAGAACTGGAAAAGTCAAGTCTTCTGATACCTAGTCCCATATTCTTCCCAGGGTACCTTCTACAAAGAGGGTTGTAACAGAAAGAATCAAAGGACAAACAGAAAGCAAAGGACACCTGACAAATGCCCTCCTGGAAACCTATAATAAATTCACTATGTATTTGGTTTTTAACTAACTAAAGCAGAGAACTGAATATACATCCTCTGGAGCAAGAAAATATGACAAATTAGGCTCAAGCCACATTACTTATTTCCCTGAAGGAATAATAAAGAGGAAAAGGTGGAAGATTAAAGTCACTAGGATTTAAAATTTTATGCATGTACAAGTTAAATTACACTTTAACTCAAGAAAATAGTAATAATGGGATAAATTTGCATCGCTCTATCACTTTTGGCTGTTAAGTATAGTTTCTAGAGACATCAATCAATTATATTTAATTAGATATTTAAGTTAAATATTATTAAAAGTTTTCATGAAGCCATAATAAGAACACACATAAAACCTTAATTGTTTAGTTTTAGATTGGCTTTCAAACTACAGTGTGGCAATGAAGTTGGAAAGGTTATAATTTGCATTAAATTTTAACAGCATTAAGTTCTCAGTTTGAAGTTTTAAAATGAGCAAAGTACTTAAAAGACATAAATGTCCAAAGCTAGATGTAAAAGTGAAATTAATTCTATTATGTTCTATGACTTATAAAAGCAACAAATGTAAAACCCCACAAAATAAACTACACACTGAAAATAAAGGCTATGTTATAGTTCTTATTAATATACAACTTGCCTTGACAAGGTTAAATGAAGATGTCAACTCTAAACTTTGATTTAAGTCCTCTTTTTAATATGAATAAAGAAGATAAACTTGGGTAGAGTAGGCTATTTTTTCTGTGAAATGTAAGTTCCCTAAGAGAGGGGAGTGATTAATTTTTGTCTTTGTACTCCCAGCTCCTAGCAAGGTGACTGGACCCATAGTAAAGAAGATGCTTAGGATCTTAGATGTAGAACTGGATCCCAGAGGCCTGTTGAATTGAAATGAATTTGGTTTATAACCTTTTTTTTTTAAAAGGCTCTTGATTTTAAAGATATTAGTCATTTATTACCTAAGAAAATAGGAAAGGGTAAGTTTGCTTTTTTACAACCATCAAATTGTGTACTCAAGGTTAAGAATGACTGCAGCCACTAAAAGCCATTCCCCAATAGATAAATGTAAAATTATGTGAAGAAACAGCCCTCAAAAGAACTGTAAACTGTTAATAATGTGAAAGAATGTTTCAGATTACTAATAATCAAGAAATGAAAATCAAAACAATTCTGAGGTTTCATCTCATATCCAACTAACTGGCAAAGATGAAAAAAAGTATAAAACAGTAAATCTTTGAGAGTTATAGAAACAATGGAGGGCTAATACACTGTAGACCTGTGAACTGGTCAAACCATTAGAAAGCAATTTGAAACTATGTAAAGTGAGTAAAATATTCACATCCTTTGATCCAGAGATTCCACTGCTAGGAATTTACCCCAAAGATGTCAGTAATAAAACGAAAGGTTCCATAACATTTATAGATCCCAGTACATTTACAAATTTTTTTTTTTTGGTAGTTGCAAAGAAGTGGAAACAACGTAAATACAGGGTTAGACAGATAATCAGGTTAAGTTGCAGTACAGGAAATGTAAGAGAATTTAGTATGCTATAAGAAATAATGAACATGATGAATATAAATTGAAGTAATAAGCAGAACTATGAAAATAAAATATACAATGACTACAACAATGTAAATGGAAAGAACAAAATGGCCACTTTCTTAATATATCTGACATCTGTAGTGTTGCACTGGGATTCTTAGTTTCTTTCCTCTACAAAGAAATGGGGGAAGGGGTGCTTTCTCAGAGCTCTTCTTTGGAGCCAAGTATAGTCGTTATCATTTCACCGTATTCAGTTTAAGCCATCTAAAAGAGTAATTTCAGCTATAGGAAATTGAAAAGCTTCCACAGGGTGTGTGCATATGTGCGAGCACACATTTGCGTGCGCGCGCGCACACACACACACACACACACACACATACTGGATAAAGAAAGCAAGTTGGGAAAAACATTTTTGTATAAAATGCTCTTGATAACAGTTTGCTATCCAAGATAACATAGACAACCAACAAAAAGATATAAGTCCAAAAGTCATTCCCCAATAGATTACTGGTCAAAGGATCTGGACAAATATTTTTCAGGTAAAAAATTGTATGCTCTTGAAAACCATAAGAAAGAATGCTCCAAATCACTAATAAGAGAAATGCAAATCCAAACAACCTTGAGGTTTTATCTCACACTGAACAAATTGGCAAAGATGACAAAAGATGGAAGTGTCAATGTTGGGGGTGGGATGTGAAGATAAGTTCACTAATGCAAGTTGGTAGAGGTGTGAATTAGTATATACTACTACTTTAGAAAACAATTTGGAATTATGGTAAGGAAACGGATAAAATGTTCCTATCCTTTGATCCAGAGATCCCATTGCTAGGCACATACCCCAAGGAAGTCACTGATGAAAAGAAAGGCCTTATATATACTCCAAAATACTTACAGTAGATCTTTTGAGGAGTAGCAAAGACTGGAAACAAAGTGGATGCCCATTAACTGGGGAATGTCTAAACAAATGATGACACATGAACATAACACAATATTACTGTGCTACAGGAAATTATGAATATGATGAACAGAGAAGCATGGAAAGACTTACTTAGATGATGTAAAAATAGTATCAAGAAAATGTTTTAATTTAAATTTTTTTTAAATTAAAAAAAATTTTCAGCAGTACGAGATCTTAAACTATATTATAAGGTAGTACTTATCAAAACTATATGGTACTGGTTAAGAAATAGGAAGATAGATCAGTGGAACAGAGTACATAAAATATACAGCAGCAAATGATTACAGTAACCTCGTGTTTGACAAACACAAAGATTAAAGCTTTTGGGATAAGAATTTATTATTTGGTAAAAATTGTTGGGAAAGTTGGACAGCAGTCTGGCAGGAATTGGGTATAGATCAATATCTTACATCATTTACCAAGAAAAGGTCAAAATGGATACTTGACCTAGATATAAAGGCAGACATCTGAAGAAAATTAGAAGAACATGAAACATACTACCAATCAGACTTATGGATAGGAGAACAATTTATGAATAAACAAGAGATAGAGAGCATTGTGAGGTATAAAGTAGATAATTTCTATTGCATTTAATTAAAAATATTTGTACAAATAAAACCAACGTAGTCAAGATTAGAAGGAAAGCAGAAAATTGGGAAAAAAGTTTTACAGACAGTTTCTCAGAGAAAGGTCTCATATTTCAGTAATATAAAGAACTCTGTCAAATTTATAAGAACATGATTCATTCCCCAATTGATAAATGGTCAAAAGACATGAACAGGTAGTTTTTTGATGAAGAAATTCAAACTATATATAGTCATTTGAAGAAAATGCTCTAAATCACTATTGAATAGAAAAATGTTCATTAAAACTACTCTGAGATACCATTTTACACCTACCAGATTAGCTAAAATGATAGAAGGGGAAAGTGACAAATGTTAGAGGGAATGTGAAAAAATTGGGCCACTAATACACTGGTGGTGGAATTGATACAATCATTTTGTAGAGAAATCTGGAATTATGCCCAAAGTGTTATACCCTTTGACACAGCAATACCACTATTAGCTGTGTTTTCCAAGCTGATAGGGGAAAAAGGAAATGAACTTATTTGTTCTAAAATATTTATAGCAGCTCTTTGTAGTAGCAAAGAACTAGAAATTAAGGGGATGCCTGTCAACTGGTGAATGCTAAACAAGTTGTGGCATATGATTGTGATGGACTACTACTGTGCTATAAGAAGTGATGAGTTGGTGGATTTTAGAAAAACATGTTAAGACTTACAGGAAATTATGAAGAGTGAAATGAGTAGAACCAAGAGAATCTTGTAGACAGTAAAAGCAATATTGTTCTAAGAACAACTTCGAATGACTAAGTCATTTTGATTATTATACTCAAATCAACTACAAAGGACCTATGAAGGAAGGTGTTATTCATATCCAGAGAAAGAAATGATAAACAGATGTACAGTATGGTTTTACACACACACACACTTATTTGTGTCTAAGGGTAGCTTTCTCTAGGGTCAGGAGGGAGAAAAAAATCTAAAGTGCACAGCATAGAACAAAAAACAGAAGGAACCACAGAAAAGCTGGATAGCTTTGAAAACAATGTGTAGTATTTGTTAAGCAGTTAAAAAAAGTAAATGGTATGAAATGGAAATCCACTGTTTTATACTGAATCTTCTTTTTATGTTGTGCTATATACATGTAAATTTTCTTTTTTTTATATTTGTATTTAAGTTCAAAATGAATACATTTTAAAAAGTGTCTAAAATGTCTGTATCTTTGACCCAAAGATTCCACTGATAGGCATACACCCCAAGGAGGTTATTGACAAAAAAGAAAGGCTCTATATGTTAGTTATTTTGAACATAGATTGGTTTTTGCTGAATTTTTCCATCTTTTTCTTTCTTTAAAAATTTCTTGGTTATAAGTTTTAGCTCTTTGAAATATGGGGAAGGAGGGATATAGGAAAATCTAGACAATGTAAAAACAGAAGATATCAATAAAAATCTATTTTAAGATAGGTTTGACCTTGTTACTCATCTTTTCATTATCTACTAGTTGCTCAATTATCCAGATGATTAAATATAAAGCACTCTGGCTTTTTAAGACCACCTAGCTCTTTCATACTTTTCCAGGTTTTTTTTTTGTTTGTTTGTTTGTTTTTTGCACTTTACTCATCCTCATGGACCTACAGTTTGACAATACAGGCTTACTTGCTGTTCCTTGAATAAGAAACTCCATCTTCTGTCTGCATACTTTTTCACTGGCTGTTCCCCATGGCTACAATGCTTTCCCTCATCACCTCTATCTCTCTTGACATCCTTAACCTCTTTCAAGGGAGCTCAGATGTCACTTCTGTAGCAGGCCTTTCTAGACCCAAGTTTACCCCTCAAAGGTTAACTTCCTACTTTAACTACTGTGTATGTACTTCCTTATGTACATGTGTGTTCTGAGTTGTAAGTAAATTTCTTGAGGGCAAGAATTGTTCCCCCATCCTCTTTCTTTGTATTCCCAGAGCTCACCACAGTGCCTGGCTATTAAACTACTAAACTATGGCAGGTCTATGTCCCTCTTAATTTAGCTTGTCACAACCTAAATTCTGGTCCTTAATTCATATCAACACATATTATTAACCACTTATTATATTCAAGGCCTACAAGTAAAAAGAGAAAAAAAATTAAGCAGTCCTATTGTACAAGGGAAGGTGGGAAAATGTATATATGTATACATATAAGTGCAATACAAGGTAAACTGAGGATAGCACTGACAAATGGAAGATGGGAAAGGTAAATTACTGAGGTGACAAGTGAGCCCTTTGAGGTTCAAGACAAGGATTTTGAGACTTGGGGATATCCCCTTTCTTATATATGCACCATCAGCATGTAAGTATATATGAAAGCATAATACAAGCTATTAATTTCTATTGTTTCTAAATGAGGCAGTGTGGCATGTTGGTGTTAACAGACAGAAAATCATTCTCAGTATCAGTAAGACCTGGGTACAAGTCTAGACTCTGATATATGACCCTGAGAACATTATGATCTATCAGCATACCAGGTAGCTTTCTAAGACTATAAAAAGCAGAACAGTCAGTGATCTGCACTGGCAGAGGGACTATCCTCACTCGGAGTTTCCTACAACAATGAAATCACAGATCCAGTCCAAAAAATATATATTTCTAATAACTGTGGGGCAAAAAGGGGTAAGATGAGTACCAGGTGGAAAAAAAAAAAACTAACAGTTTTAAGAGACTGAATTAATCTATTAAGTTTCTTTGCTAAACATTCAATAAGGGCCTGCTATCTTCAAGGAAGTGCACAAAGTACCGGGAACTTTTTTTTCTTTTGGTGCATCTGTGATTTCATGAGTCTTACTGTACAAACTCCTTTCATTAAGAATATTGGCAACTCTCTAACTTAAAGATTAAGAGAAGCTACAGACCTCTGAGTCTTCACCCTTTATGACCTTTCTACAACATTTGACACTGTTGATTATCCCCCTACTTCTGGGTTTTCATGTTACTACTCTGTTGGGGTTCTCTCCATACCTGTGGAAAGGTCTACTTTGTAGGACCATTACCCATGTCCTTTCTGCTATACATGAGTATAACCCAAAGCTTTATCCTGGGCCTACTCTTCTTTATATTTCCTTGGTGATCTTACCAATTCCCATCAAGTCAACTATCCCTAGTACATAGAAGGACCTAATAAATGCTTGTTAATCATTGACTAACTCTATACTTACTACTTTTTTTTTGGCTAGGCAATGGGGTTAAGTGACTTGCCCAGGGTAGTAAGTGTTATGTGTCTGGGGCCGGATTTGGACTCAGGTGCTCCTGAATCCAGGACTGGTGCTCTATCCACTGCGCCACCTAGCTGCCCCTACATATGACTTTTTACATAGCTAGCCTTCACTTTTCTCCTAAAGTTAAAACCTCAATCTCCAAATACCTGGAACACACACGATCATAGATCCAACTCCCTCATTTTACAGGTGAGAAAACTGAAGCCTAGCAAGGCTAAAAGTCTAAGGTCCTATAGGGAGGAGGCGGCACAGTAGGGAACTGAAGCCTGCTTCTCTGACTACAAATCCAGCACCTTACCTGGATGTCTCAAAGGCATCTCAAACTCAGCATATTCAAAATAGAACTCTTTATCTTTCCCCCTAAACCCAACCCTCCCAATTTCCCCACTATAATTGAGGAGGGCACACCCTGTTTCACATCTTTTGGTCCTTTATTCTTTCCTTTCTCTCATCCCTCACATCCAACAGTCCCCTGAATATTCTAACATCTAGCTCTTCTCTTAATTCACCTCGTTGTTTGGTCATACCTTTCTGTTTAGACGAATGCAACAGCCTCCTAAGTGGACTCCCTGCATCCAGTCTGTTCTCCTCTCCAATTTATATTGTCTATACAGCTCCCAAATTGTACCTCTAAAATACAAGTCTGCCTAACTCCACTCTTCTGCTTAAGAATATTTATTGATTGTCCAATGACTTCAAGATAAAACATAAACTTGTCTCTTTGGCATTCAAAACCCTTCAAAACCTGGCTCCCTGCCTGTCTTTCCAAGTTGAACACCTATTACTTTCCCTGAGGCAGTGAAGGCTTCATCCAAAGAGGCAATACAACCCTCCATGTCCTGTTCTGCATCTTTTCAACAGGCTGTTTCTCAAACCTGTGGTGCTCTCCTTTCCTATTCTCCATCTCATGAAACCTCCAGCTTCCTTCAGGGTTTAGTTAAAATAACACTTTCTTTAAGAGGCCTTTCCAAGCCCTACTATCCTAAATCATGGTGTATTTATTTTGTATTTGTCCTGCATTTATTTATCTCTCTCAACTGATCCTTGGAATGTAAGCTCCTTGAGGGAAGGGGCTGTCTTACAAGTTTATTCATAATGTCATAAATATACACCTGGCAGATAGTAGGTATTTGCTAAATGTGTGTTGACTGCTGAATGATCAAAGATCATCTAGTCCAACTCCCTCATTTCACACAGGATCCAAATCCCAGGAAGACGGCCAGGGCACTAAGAAGTTAAGCGGCTTGCAGTACCCAAACAGGCAATATGGATTACAGGAAGAACTTTAACCCCAGGTGGTCTTCCTGACTCCAAGGTTGGCAAAGACTGCCCATGGCACTTAGATACGTTAGCGATATACATCTCAGGTACTAGGGATATAACAAAAATGAAACAGTCCTGGTTCTTAAAGAGATTATTTTCCACTATATAGTGGAAGACTATTAACGTATCTAGTATATAGAGGATGACTATTAACGTATCCAAAAATAGTACCTGAGCTGAATCATGAAGGAAGATATGGAGATTAAGGGGAGTTGATGAAGGAATACGTTCCAGCACAGGGCACCAGGTGACTAAGTATTATGAAAACAACCTGGTATCAAAGTTAAATTCCAAGGTAGTAAAAACATTTTGATATGTGAAGGTAATATTAAGATTCTATTGCTGTATGGGTCAGTGACAAAACTATAACAAAGTTACAGAGAAATAACATGGGTACACACAGGTCAAAAAAGGTAGACATATCAGTTAATTCTTAATAAAGAAATCCTTGTTCTACTGTCTCATCACCAGAGCTGTGAACTCTGTACAGAATTAGTCAAATTTGGAGGAGAAATACTGGACTTTCCTTAAGGCCTGTCCCAAAGAGTGCTCAGTACCCTGAATAACTGAATGAAGATCCAAGCTAGAAGACTTCATCTGTGGCTCATCAGTTGAAGTGTAAAGACACTCTGCACAGAGGATATGACAACAGGCATACAGACACTATGCATGGAAATGTCAAGGGGAGGGCCTGGGTATGGAATGGTTCTTGGTGCTGGAACTGGGACAATAAGGAATAATCATGCTGTGCCCTTTAGGATTTGGGGTTACCAATGCTGTTTGCTTCTTTTTCTTTTCTCTTTTAATAAAACTTTAATAAACATATGCAGCCAGTATTCTGGCAAAAATGTGATCATAGCAGCTTTGGGAGGGCTACACAATCGAAAGGATTCTCCCAGGTTTCGAGGTGGAGGTTCAAGTGAAGTGTGACTTCACACCATTCCCATTTCCCAACCTCACTGTGCCACAAGGTGCCAGATACAAGGGTTACAGATAGAGGCATCTCTCCACATTTGTTGCTCCAATGTCCTTTGGTAATAAATAAAAACGAGATAGCCTCATCCTTAAAGACAAGGATTTATAGTGCTAAGGCCTTTTGTGAAACCCCCAAAGGCCAGCTACTTCAGCTCAGTCTGGGTTTTTTCTTCTTCAAAAGGATCTTGATATAAAATATAAAGCTCACTAATAAGTGAAACAAATTTAAGATTAATAGCCCCATTCTGGGAAAAAGAATGAGAGGGACAGACATAGAGTTAATTGTTCTGTTTCCATTTGGAAGACAAAAGAAAAAAAAATCAAAGGCCTAAACTTTCCTTTGGAGTGGGTGTTCTTAACTTGGGGTCAAGGAACTTGTTTTTAAAATATATTTTCATAATTGTTATTTTAATATAGGTTTCCTTTGTCATCCTGAATATTTAAAAACATTCTGAGAAAGGGTCCACAGATTTCACCAGATTGCCAAAAGGAGTCTATGACAAAAGATTAAAAATCCTTGCTTAGAGAGGCTGATTTTGACTTTTTTCAGCACACACACACACACACACACACACACACACACATTCTTTTTCTAAGAATCAGTGTTCAACTTCATCTGAGAGTTCTTATCTCAGGCAACATCTTGAACCACATGTCAATAAGAAAGAAAAGGATTAAGCAGTAAAGATCTGAAGAGGCCTGGAAGAGAAGGAAAAGGAAGTAGTTGGTAAGTCAGAGTAAGAAAAGCTAAGTAAAATAAATTGATAAAAAATAAATTGAAAAGGGTTTGCTTGTTTTATATCAGGAAAGTAAATATTTACTTATTATTTAAATAAGACCAGTGCCTGGTGTGTACAATAATAAATTAGAAAAGAGAGAAAACGGAGCTTCGAGCTGCAGTTTCCTCATCTCTCTGCACTGAATGGTCTAAGATTCATCTAGCTCTCAATCTCAATCTAGGATTCTATTCTTAACTTTTTTTTTTTTTTTTGGTCAAGGACAATACCAGAACAAAAACAGCTAACAGCAAGCTGATACCCAAGAAAAGGGATAATGAGAAAGCGTCTAGGTGTCCTTGACTCAGTTCAGAGGAAACAAATCCTAGGGCACTGGAAAAAGTGGTAGATGTGGATGTGATCACTGAGCCACTGGATTAGCTAAGGCGGGAGAGAAGTATTGCAGAATCCTAAATGTGCCAATTCCACCCCTCACTGCCTTAGATTGCCTAGATAAGGGGTTCTTAAACTGGGGTGCCTGAACCTTCTTTTTTAATATTAGCCTGAATATTAGCAAACCATTTAATAAACTATCTCATACTATTCTTGCGGAAAAGATTGAGAGAACGTTGGCTAGATAACAATGAAATTAGATGGTTTTAGAACTAGTTGAATAGCCAGATTCAAGTGGTTCAAAGTCAAATTGGCAGGTTTCTCTGCAGTAGAGTACTCCATGGATCTGTCCTATGCTGTCCAGAATTTTTTCATTAGTGTGAATAAAAGTAAGATGTAAGCTTATTAGATTTCCATATTATACAAATCTGGGAGGGATAGTTAAAACAGATGATTGTTTGGGATCCATATTTTTTTTTTAACAGGCCAGAGTAGGAGTTCTTAACCTTTTTTTTGTGTCACGGACCCCTTTAGTAGTTCAGTGAAGCTTATGGACTCCTCAAAATATTGTTTAAAAATGCATAAAATAGGGACAGCTAGGTGGTGCAGTGGAAAGAGCACCAGCCCTGAAGTCAGGAGGACCTGAGTTCAAATCTAGCTTCAGACCAAACACTTGACACTTACTAGCTGTGTGAGCCTGGGCAAGTCACTTAACCCCAATTGCCTAAAAAAAAAAAAAGCATAAAATAAAATATGTAGTTACAATGGAAACCAATTATACTGAAACACAGCTATTGAGGGATTCTAATTGCCACAGTACAGCAAAGACATTGATAGGTTTGAAGGGCATCCAGAGGAGCAACCAGAAGGGCAACCAGAATGGTGACGATCTTTGAGTCCATATTACGTAAGAATTGATAGAAGGAAATGGTGCCATTTAACCTACAGAAGACAAGACTCAGGGTGACAAGATAGCTGTTTAAGGCTCTCAAGTAGACTAGGTTTTAGACTTACCTAAGGGCAAAACCAGGAAGAATAGTTCGAAGCTGCTAAGAAGCCAACTTAGACTTGTCAGGAAAAACTTTCTAAGTAGAAAGAAACTAGATGACCATCTGTCAGGGGATTACTCCTGGGATGTGGTTTGCATAGCCACTAAAGTATTTCCCAACACTAGATTCTGTGAGGATTCCTGAAGAGAAAAAAGTTAGTTTCTCTTCTTAATAATTGCTTTCAAGTTGACATTTGATTCTTTACAACTCCCCTTAAGTCTCTGGAGATGCAGCCTACTGCAGTGGATATAACACTAGACTTAAGAATTAGGAAGAGCCAAGTTCAAATCCCATCTCAGACACATCAATTGTGATGAGATGGTGATAGCAACAGCCCCAAAGGTTGTTAAGAATATATATATATATATTTTACGAGCACACACACACACACACACACACACACACACACACACACACACACAGAGCGGTTGAATACAAGGTAGTTTGGGAGGGAAAGCACTAGGTTGAGGGGTGAGGCAGGAGTCAGGAAAGGTTTCATGCAGGAGATGGTGCCTGAGCAGCAACTTGATGACAGGGGAGTATATGAGTCAGAGGTAAGGAGGGGGTACACTCTAAGTACGAGGGACAACCAGTGCAAAAGCAGAGGTGGGAGATGCAGTGTTGAGTGAGGAACTATGATGGTTGGTTTGGCTGGATGTAATGCCCAACAAGTCTAGAAAGGTATGTTCAGACCAGCTGCTGCCCTAGCCACCCCCACCCCCACCCCCACCCCCACCCCCACCTACTACATCAGAAATTCTAGGTCTTTTATGGCAGAGATGTCAAACTTGGAGGCCAGCAGCTACGAAATTCCTACGTGTGGCCTAAAATAGTTATTGGGAAATGTTTAACAAATAAGTACAACATAGATAAGGTTAATTTTTGGTTTTCAGAGTCAAAATGTCCTGCATTTCTGTTTGAGTTTGCTCTATGGTACTGCCCACTATGCTATACAACTCAAAGGAATCTTTCTGATGATTTGGATTTTAAGCTTCCACACCTCAAGTCAATTAGTATATCCAAGAAGTCTCATCAAGCCCAGCCCAGGTTTCCTAACCATTCCTGATTACTGTCTCAGATGCTTGTAAAGATCAGCTTTAAGATTTCAATTAGTGATATTGATTGAATACAGACTGAAGCATGCTATTTTTCATTTTCTTTCATTTTTTCCTTTTTATTTGAGTTTCCTTGTATACAATAACCAATATGGAATGTTTTATATAATTGCACATGTATAACCTGTATCTGACTGCTTGGGGGGAGAGGGGGAGGAAGGGATAGAATTTGGAACTCAAAACTTTAAAGAATAATGTAAAAAAAAATGTTAGAATTGCAGCTGTCCACAAATATATCCCCTATTTATAAAGTTGTTATAGAAATAATGGCTCTTTGAATGTTGCTTCTGTTCTGACTAGGTGAGGTATATGCCTATATATTCAAAAACCACAGAATAAAAAAAGACAACAAAGAATCCAACAGCCATTTATTAAGAGCCTACAACACACAGAGCATTATTCTAAAAGCTGAGTAGGATACAAAATTTAGGTAAGATAGTTCTTATCCTCAGAGTTAGCTCAAATGACATTATTTGCATGTAGTCTTTACATGGAATTCTCTCTATCAATATTGCATCACTACCTGCCTGCCCTCCCTCACCCATCTCCTTTAGAATTCCAATAGCAATTTCTTTGTATTTTTGCATGGAATTTATCATGTTGTATTTTATTTCCTTTCCTTGTAATATCTGAAAGTAAATTTCAACTAGGCCCTCACTTCAACAAAGCAATCCTTTAATTTCTTCCAAATTATTCTTTATACCACTCTCCACAATGAACATTCCAAACATTCTCCTCTCTCTGAAAGCTTCCAACAACATTCTCCCCACCTTCTCAGGTGAGACTTTATAACCCACCTGTACTTACTGCCTCTATTTCTTCCTCTTCTGAATTCCCTACAATCTCTCTTCTAACTTTGTCACTGAACTAAAATTGCTCTCTCCAGTTAACAATGATCTCAATCACCAAATCTAATGACTTCTCAATCCTCATCCTCCTTCACCTCTCTGGAGAATTTGACATTGTTGACTGCCCTCTCCTCTCTCAGTTATTATGCCACTTTGCTCTCCTGGTTCTTCTTTGCTAATTCATCATCCATGTCACCTTGTAGGTGCAACACAAAACTCTGTCTTGGGCCATTTTTTCTTTTCTCTTTACACTAGCTCCATGACCTCATCAGCCACTGTGCTTTCAATGACCATTTCCATGCAGATTACTCTGAGAGCTATATATCCAGCCTTAGTCTCCCTCTTGTGCTCCAGTCCAGAATGACAAACTGCCTATCTGAACATTTATACCTGAATGTCCCATAGATACCTCAAACTAAAGATGTACAGAACCAAACTCATCTTTCCCCTCAAATCCCTCCATCCAAATTTCTCCATTACTGTCTTGGGCACCAACATCCTTCTAGCCATCCAGGTTTGCAACAGTGACATCATCCATCATTCTTTACTTACCAATCAACCACCAAATCTTATTTCTCTCCACATCTCTGACATACATCCCCCTCCTTTACACTCATATGACCACCACCTTAGTATAAGACCATATCACTTTTTTCCTGGACTTGCAACAACCTTTCTGCTCTCCCTCCCTCAAGTTTCTCTCCACGCCAATCCATCCTCTACACAGCCACTAAAGTAATTTTCTTGTAACTCAGGTGTGATCATGTCACACTTCTCCCTGCCTCCCACTCCCCCTCCTTATTACCCCTAGGATAAAATATAAACTTCTCTGGTTGACATTTAAACTTTTAATTACCTGGCCCCTTCCCACCTTTCCAGCATTCTTATGTATTATTACCCTCCTTGCACTCTATGATCTAGCCACAATATTCTAATACCCATCTCCATACCTTTATACTGTCTGTTCCCCATCCTCAGAATGCACTCCCCCCTCACCTATATCTCTTAGAATCCTGGGTTTCCTTCAAGACTGAGCTTAATTTCCCAACTTTTACATGAAGCCCGATCCCCCCATATGCTAGTGTACTCTTCCAAACTATCTTTTATTTATTGAGTACATAACACACACACATACACATTTATATATGTACACATTTCCCTACTATAATGTAAGCTCCTTGAAAGGGCTGTTCTACTTTTGTCTTTGTATCTTCATGGCTTACAGTAGTACAATGCACATGCTACATGTTTAATAAATTTTCTTCACTGACTGAATAAAAAAAGATTACATGTTATAAGAATTCAATGAAAAAAGTAATCATCATGGCTCACAGTAGCCAGAGAAGCTTTCATAGTTGGAAATGAGGCACAGGTAAGATTTGTTTTGATAGGAAATGTAAAATGGGGGTAGGGGTGGGTAGTGGATACCATGAACTAGGGCAAAGGCAGAAATGCACTCAACTTTTGCTAAAGGTAATAAAATAGCCAATATTAATAGGAGTATATAGTGGGAGATGAAGTTAATCAAGTGAGAAAATACCAGTTCTTAAAGATTCCTGAACATTAAGTTGAGGATTTTAGATTTGACACTTCAGTGGATATGATCTCTTCAATGGGAACATATTCTTTCTTTCAGTGAAGACTAAAAACCCATGATGCTTTGTTATACTGTACTGCCCATGTTTTTCTACAGACTCTTCACAGAGGACATACACAACATGATGGAGGCCTTTCTCTTGGTCTTTTATATTTCACATGTTCTAGTGAAACAGTCTGAGGACCGTCCATTTGTTCAATCACTAGTTTTCATTTCATGCCTAGCTCACTTGCTTTTCCAATCATACATTTCCTCAATGATTCTTATGCAATTCCTTGCACATAGGTAATACCTAAGTACTAATCCATATAACCCATTCTTACTTTAATGAAATCTTTATGAGAAAGATTTACATGCTTATTGAGGGCATCCTCTAGGAAAACCAGAGAATAAGGCAAGTCTTTGCAAATGATTCTCTACAGAAGACTATGGCTTTACAATGTGGAAAAAATTTTAAATAGTCTTAGAGCACGGATTCCTAACCTAGGTAGGGTCCACAGACCCCAGAAGGATTTGTGAATAGATTTCAAGGGGTCATGAAATTTGCTGGGGAAAAATCCAACTTGTTTTTAGTAATAACTAATTGAAATACAGAATTTTCTTTAATTATTAATGTAGGCAACAAACATTAGTCTGAGAAGGGGACAACAGACTACCAAAACTATCATTCACAGCACAAAAAAAAGGTTAAGAACCACTGTTTCAGAAGTTTCCTTTCAAAAAGGGATCTTTTGTGATTGTTAAGTTCCTATTTTATTTCTGAATAAATGCAAAAAGAGGTGACTATTCAATTATACCATGATTAAGAAGAAAAATGAACCATAAGATGGGGAAACATATGCTCAAAAAGCATTTGTGACTAAGATGGCAGACATCTTGGGTTAGGTCCAAATGGATTTGATGCAATAGGAAACATAACTATTATAGATTCTTAAGAAGATAAAGGTCCATACAACTAACTTTGTTAAGGCTTACAAAGTGCATTCACATCTTATTTAAGACTCAAAACAACCTTATGGGATAGGATGGCTAATATACCTCTAGTTTACAGTTGATTTAATTTTTTATTCTGTACTGGTCCAAGTATAGGCCTTTTTTTCTGCCTGTACATAATCTATAATCAGTGCTGTGTTTCAGAAAGCATTTTTTTCAAAGACCTCATTTGATGGGTGCAATCTATATGCAAAACAATATAAAATCAATGAACTAAATAAATGCTGATCTTGAGATAAAGCAGTATGGTCAAAACTTGAATATTACTAAAGTAAAACAAAAGTTATACTATCATTAGCATCTATTCAAATATCAATAGAAATTCTGGGGGTTTTTGGTGTCATCGTTTGCAAGGAATGTAGAGGATCAGAAGCATTCCTGATATGTTACATAACATACTTACAGATACAGTGATAAATAGAACTGGATAAAATATGATAGGATAGATGTGGCTTTGGTAAACAGAAATAGAAGATTCAGGATATTCAGAATCAACATTTTAATTAACTTGAGAAAAAGAGATTTTATTAAATAATTAAAAAAACAGGTTGTCAATCCACAGATTGTATGCCAAAACATTTACAAGTGACACAAAATATTAATAGTCACATTTCTAAAGCTAGAAGGTCCTATAGTCCAACCTCATTTGATAAAGATACTCAGGCACTAACTGGCTAAATGACTTGCCTGAGGTCACATAGGTAGACAGTGGGGGAACCATGACTACAACAAAAGTCTCTAAACCAAATGTCTTCCTACCATACCACATGAGCTGTCTACCCAAAGAGATGTTCTAATGGCCAACAGAGTCTTAGTTGCTTTTTATCCTATGGTTACAGATCCTTAAGGTGTTCCACCAAGATATACTTGGCAGAGAAACTTTCAAGTAAGAGGCACCACCTGGAGAATATGTTTTGACTCTTTTTTTTTCTTGCTTTTTTAGTGAGGCAATCGGGGTTAAGTGACTTGCCCAGGGTCACACAGCAAGTTTGACTCTTGTTGCTATGGCCATAGGAGGAAAGAGATACTTCCACTGAGGAGAGACCATAGAAACAGTTTATATGACATATGTAAGATTAGGGAAAGCCTTCTCACAAACTACCACACTAAAAATGCAAACAAATACTTATTAAAAACATACTTTTATACTGTGTGTAAGGCAGTGTGCCTACAATGACAGAAAATAAGAATTTCTTGTTTTCAGAAGACTTACATTTTTATTGACAAGATAGAACATATACACAGATAAGTACAGTGAAAGGTCATCTGAGCAAGAAGAAAAGACTAGCAAGTGGCAGATTTCATAGACGAAACTTGAGCAAAGCTTTGAAAGTAACAAAAAGGAGGGGATTCTGGGAAGATAGTGGAGTAGGTCAGACAATTTCAAGCTCTCCAGATTTCCTCCACAAATAAGATAAAATAGCACCTCAGGGCAAGTGTAGAAATGTAAAAACAAACAAGAGTTGGGGTAGAACAGCGGCCCTCTTGGAACAATCTGAGAAGATCCAGATATTTAGTCTTGGTGAAGTGTAAACACCTCCAGGCTAGTTCCACTGAAACAGCAAGTGTTAAGCCCTGGGGCTAGCTGGGTTGGGAGGCAGCCCCCAGATGCAGCCAGTGAGTGCAGAAGCAGAGGTAGTTGGGGAGACCGCGTTGGGTGCGGGCACTTACAGGAGGGCAGAGTTCTTGGCTTCAGTTCCAGGCTATAGGGGAGAACTGAAAGAGAATCTGAGGCCAGAAATACCATCTCCCATACCTAGAGGTGATTACAATAAATAAGTTGCTATTAAAAAAAAAAAAAAGCAGGCAAAAGAGAAAGAACCCAACCATAGAAAGTTACTATGGGGATAGAGAAGACTGGGGTTTGTCTTCAGAGGAGGGGAAAAAAAAAGCCTCTCCTACCCCAGACATGAAATGGTCACCTAAGAATTCATAGAAAAACTTAAAAAAAAAAAGACTTTAAAAATTAAGTGACAGAGACTGAGGAAAAATTTAGGGGGGGAAAAAAAGGAACCACCTAAGAAAAACAAGAAGATTATGAGAAGAAAGTCAACCAACTAGAACTGAGCAAGGGGAAGCCAGTGAAGTTATGAGAGACCAAGAAATAACAAAACAAAATATAAAGAATGAAAAAATAGAAGAGAAAGTGAAATATCTCTTTTAAAAAAACTGATCTGGAGAACAGAACAAGAAGAGAATGATTGGACTACCTGAAAGCTACGATCAAAAAAAGAATCTTGATACAATAATACAAAAAACAATGAAAGAAAAATCATCCAGAAATGTTAGAACAAGAGGGGAAAGTAGAAATAGAAAAAATCCAATGATCACCATCTGAAAGAGATCCTAGAAGGAAAGCATATAGGAACACTACAGCTAGATTCCAAAACCCCAGCTCAAGGAGAAAATATTAACAGCAACAAGAAAAAAAACAATTCAAATATGGCGGAGCCACAATTAGAATCACACAAGACCTATCAATGGCTACACTAAAAGACTGTCCAAAGGTCTCATAATGGAAAATGCTATCCACATCCAAAGAAAGAACTATGTAGTTTGAATGCAGATCGAAGCATACTATATGCTATTTTTTTCTTCTGTTTTGTTTTGTTTCCTCTTTCGGGTGGTTCCTCCTATTGGTCCTAATTCTTCTTTACAACATGATTAATGTGAAAATATGTTTAATAGGAATGTGTATGTAGAGCCTATATTAGATTATACACCATCTGGGGAAGGAAGGAAGAAAAATTCAAAACTCTAAAGTTTATGGAAGTGACTGTTGATAAATCAAAATAAATTAATAAAAAATAAAAGTTTATTGACTGATAGAAAAAAATAAAAGACTGAAGATCTTTGAACACTATATATCAAAGAGCAAATGAACTGGAGTTGCAGCTGAAAATATCATACCCAGCAAAGTTAAACACAACCCTGAATGAAAAAAATGGCCATTCAATGAATTGCCAGGCTTTCAGGATTTTGTTGCAAAAAGACCTGAAATCAATAGAAAATTTGACAAACGAGATCCAAGAGAAATATAGAATACATAGAAGGAAAGTGAAACATCTCATTAAAAAAAAAAAAACTGATCTGGAGAACAGATCAAGAAGAGAGTAACTGGACTATCTGAAAGTTATGAATATAGAATATATTCAAAGATAAATTACAAGGGCCTCAATAAGGACAAACTGTTTACATTTTATATGAGGAAATGTAAATTGTATGCCTAAGATTATTATTAGCAAATGGGTAGTTCAAAAGAAAGACTGGGGTAGAGCTGAGTATGATATGATACTAAAAAGTAAACGGTCTAGGAAAAGGTAAAAAGGATAATTATACAAATGAGGTGCAAGAGGAAGAACTGACATAGAGGAATTAGATGATAGTTTTGGAACTCTACTCTCATGGGGAATGGGTTAAAGAGGGAACAGTACATATTTATATTTAGAAGGGCATAAAAGTCTTCTAAATTCAGAAATGAAAGGCTAAGGGGATAGGGAGGGGAAAGAGCATATGGGAAGGATTTTAGAGGGGGGAGAAGATAAAGGAAGGATCTTTGGTGCAAGGGGAAAGGATGGGAAGAAAGGATAAGGGAAGGATCCTGGGAGGTAGGGTAGGTTAAGTAACAGGAGGGTAAGGTAGAGGATAGAAGTAAAGCAAAGGAGTCAGGAGAGACAGGGAATAAGAGATACACACAAACATAAAATAAAGATCAGGAGCAGAATTTACTATGCAAAAAAAAAAAAAAGAGTAGTAATCGTGATCTCAAAGTTAACACTAAAACAGATTTAATCAAAAGAGAAAAATACAGAAACTACACTATGTCAGCCATACTAATCAATATTGTTTTACACTATTTAAAATAACTAGACAGCACAAGGTTGGAATGCTGCTGTGGTGTAGGAAATGAGTTGGTGGATTTAGAATAATATGGAAAGGCTTGGACTTATGGAGAAAGATGTCATCCACCTTCAGAGAAAAAGAAGACAAACAAGCATAGTATGATATCACAGAGATGCATAGGAGTGTGTGTGTGTGTGTGTGTGTGTGTGTGTGTGTTCCACATTTAATTGTAACCTTGAGGAAGAAGGGAAAAAAAGAACAAAGTAAAAAGTGCACAGTAGAAAACAAAAGAAAACCTACAAGGCTGCAAAGATGGATACCTCTTAACACAATGTGAAGTATTTATTATATAAGCTTTCTTGAAATGGAAATTTATTGCTTTATATTTTGAATCCTCTCATGTTCTGCTGTGCACATGGCAATCCTTTTTCCTTATTTTGTAATTAAGTTTAAAATAAATTAGTTTTTAAAAATTCAGTTATGAATACAAGACCATCCACTCAAAACATAACAAAACAAAAAGAGAAAGTAACACAAGGATTCTGAAAAGTAGAGTACAGGGAATTCATTCACAGCACTGGGGGATCTGAGGGGAAGGGACCCCTTACAAATGCTTAGAGACAGGAGACTGCATATCAATTTTGGGGAACTGGTTTGCAGTCTAGTTAAGCTGGAACAGTGTGATAGGGAATGATATGAAATAAAGCTGGAAAGGCAGGTTGGCAACACATTATGAAAGGATTTAAATGAAGGGGCTCAGGAATGCATATTTAATCAAATGAGGATGTATAAAAAGCACTTTGCAAAACTTAAAACATATATAACTCACCTTTTATCATAAAATCACAGAGGCAAGAAGAGGGAGCCACTGAAGGTTTCTGAGGAGAGGTACAAGATCAGATCTGCACCTTAAAATTATTTTGATAGCCATGTGTATGATGGATTGCTGAGGTGACAGAAAGGTAGCTAATACTAGTCTAGGAGAAATGCAAAAAGAACATGAAGCAGAGTGATCACTGTGAGTGGAAAGAAAGAGACAGATACAAGGGATGTAGCACAGAATACAGCTTTTGAGGACTAGAAAGGACTTGAGAAGGCATCCAGTTCAACCCCTTCATTTGTAGAGGCAGAATTAACAAGCCTTGGGAACAAACTTGTTTTGGAGAATGAGGGAAAAAGTCAAGGATGATGTTAGTGGTGGTGGTAGCTGAATACACATTGTTCAATTGTATTCTAATAACCCTGAGATATTATCATCCCCATTTCAAAGATGAGAAGACTGAGACACAGAGAAGTTAAATGACTAATGATCACATAGCCAGAGGCAGGATTTCAACCCAGATCTTCCAAAATCCAAGCCAACCCTCTATTCACTGAACTATACTGCCTTGCAAGTATGATACCAAGATCAAAACTGATCCCTTTGAGAGAAATAGAGAAGTTTGGTGGAAGCAAATGTTTAGGCAGGATGATAATGAGTTGTGTTAGACATGTTGTACTTCAGATGCAGGTGGGACACCCAGATGGAGCTCTATAGCAAGTAGTTGGATTTGTGGGAGTGGAGTTCAGATTAGGAATGAATATCTAGATTGTGAAGATGGAGAGATGAAAAGTAAACCCACAAGAGAGGATAAGTTCACAAAGGCAGAAAACAGAAAGAAGGGGGCTCAGGGCAGAGGCTTGAGGGTGGGAGATGGCTGCAGCAACAAAAGCATCTGAGAAAGTACAATCAGATTAGTGAGAGAAGCAGCAACAGAATAGTGTTACAGGGAGGAGAGAGTATCTAGGATAGTCAACTGTGGTAAAAGCTACAAGAGGCCAAGGATAATCAAAGCTGAGAAAAGGCCACTGAATCTGAGAGCTGAAGGATCATTTTGGAACCTAGGAAATATACCTGGCTTGGCTTTGCTTTCTGAATATCCCTGAGGGCAGCCAGTAACCTATGAAATAAAACCCAGGGTCTCTTCCCCCAGGGAAGATTTTGTGTCTTTTAACTACCTCATCTCTAACTGTACTTGTCTTAAAAGGTTGATGTGAAGGCACATTTTGTTGCTTGCCCAGGTGCCAGTGCTGCTAATTACGTGAGGTCAGAAGGCAGTTGCAGTACAGCAGTGGAATTGGAAGGCAAATTATGAGGGGTTGAATGAGTGGGTGGTGAAAAAAGTGGAGGTGGCAAATAGTTTATTCAGTATTAAAGTGTACATTAGGCCACATAAACCTATGGTCACCTAGGGAACTTTGCCTTCAGGTCCAGGCTCTTTTGCCTGCACTCTTTTTACTTCCCTGATCCTTGGTCCCCAATCTGAGGTATAAATCCTATTGGACTTTTCTGAACTCTGAGCTGATGTAGCACTCAAAGTTCAAAGACGCACAGTACCAGAAACCAAACAATTCATTTCCCTTGTGCACTTTCTGTCACTTTCACAGTCTCAGTTCCATTTCCTAGCTGCTTCTTCTTTCTCCTTTTATGTCATCTATGTACAATATACTCCAGGGTAAATTTACAAGGGAAAGAAGTATATACAATTCAGAAACAGTATAGGAGGGCAGGGTCCTCCTATCAGTAAAATCAATCAACATATATTTATTAAGCACAAATTTTGTGTTAGACATCATGCTAGAGGCTAGGGATAAAAAGACAAAAACAGCATTTGTCCTCGAGCTAGCTTACATTTTATCAGAGTAAAATATATAATATACTAACTTACACACTCAATATATACATGTATACACACACACACACACACACACCCCTACATATATATGTATACAATATGATGGAGCATGGGGGCTAGGGGTTGGCAGCACTAGGGGAAGGGGAGGTGGGGAAAGAAGAGATGAGTGGATTAGGGAAAGGCCTAATATAGAAGGTGGTCTTTAAGCCAAGCTTAAATGTGACAGAAGGTGGGAGCAGTTTCCAAGCAAAGGGAACAGATAGGGAGAATGGAGAAATCTGTGTGGTTCCAAATTAGGTTATAAGCCTTTGCATCCAGTATTTCCCTCAGCAGTAGTAGTCCTACTGGGTCTTCCACCCTGTAACAGCCCCAGATGTATAAGATCATCTCAGTAGAACACACTCATTCCAGATTTAGAATTTTTATCCTTTTATTTATTTTGCATATACAGAACATAAGCTCCAAGAGGACAGGAGTTCTTTCATTTTTGTATCTCCAAATGCCTGGCATATATTGGGTGCTTAATAAATGTTTGGTGACTTGATTTTAAATCTAAATTTCCTCTCAGCCAACTGGAAAGCCTCCTAATGGTATAATGACCTTACAGTTAGTGATCTACAATACCGTAAACTTACTTAACTAGTTCTTGGACTTTACTTCCCATCAAGGAAAAGGCAAGAAAATACAAACAAATAAATAGAATCATTCCCACAACACAAAGTCAATTTAACCCAACAGAGGCCACAACTCTAATCCCTTTCTTTCAAAAATACCCTATTTTAAAATTGCTTTATAAAGGAAATGATTCTTTTAATTAAATTTTTTTCTCCACTTTAGCCCTTAAAATAACCCTTAATCCTTTAAAATAGTACCAGGGTAGCAGTTTTAAATTCTAATCAAAGATGCAATAATATTTAAATGGAAATACATGCTTTGTACACCTAGCCTTTAGCATTTTTTTTTTCATTTTTGTTCACAATTTCTGAGCGGAGTTAATATCAGCAAGAGCCATGCACCAGATGCTTATATATGGAGTGTTTAAGTACGGAGGATGGGAATGGTAGTCAAGCAACATGGGAGTACTGTGAGGTATTCAAAGCACTATAACCTCAGTCAGAATGCATCCCTGAGGTCAAGTCCAACTTCTATTTAATACGTGAATCACTGAAATGACATAAGATAAGTACTTGCAGAAACTGTAAATGAACACTTGCAGTGACAGAACTCAAGACATCTCTTGAGGCAAAGGAAGGGAAAGACATTATGTTTATACTCCACAAACCTGAGCAAAAAGAATAGTGACTTTTCATCATTTGGGCAGCCATATATTTACATGCATTAAAGATATTCACCATTCATGTCTCCCTCTACTACCTCACACAGCCCTAACAGCAGAATGCACTGGGTTGGTGGCCACAAGTCTTGGCTAGTACTGTCTTGCTTTATAACTCTGGGTAAGTCTCTTTACCCTTGGACCCCATTCTGTCTGCAAAATGAAGGATTAAGCTACATGATTTCCAAGATTTCTACCACCTCTAACACTAAGTCTAAGAGCTTCCCAAACGTGCCAATACATACATGTTACAAGAAACATTTAAAGATAAACTTGAACACAAAATTTAGTTATTTGTAAATTAATGCTTTATTGAAAGACAAAATAAATGAGGCATGTGTAAAAAAAATTTTTTTTTTTATGAAATAGATGCCATTTCCCCAACATTACAAAAGCAGTTGTTTCTCAACTAAGAAGCAGAGTTTAACAAATAATATATCCTTTCTCACTGAAGGTAACTCAATTAGTATGCTGCACAAGTTTTATCTTAAGTGCTATTATCCTGGAAAGGACTTAGAACTTCAAAGTATTCTGGCCATTATGATTCTACCAAGTTTTAGAGCAAACAAATAGGAAAAATTATTTTAAACTGAATTCTTACAATCCTAATTAACCTCCTTTTTCTTTTCGTAATACTGCAAAAAAGCTATTGCCCTTTTCTAGTCATTATCATTCTACTGTCAACACTACATTGCCCCCTAAAAGTTATTCCTCCTTAACTTTTTCCAGATAACCCTAAAGGTGGGAATAGTCTTTTCTGTTCGTGCTGCAGAAAGTTGATTCTGGAGTGTACACTATGATCTTATTAATGCTATGACTAGCAACTTAATGGATGAAGCCTCTCCTTTGGGTTGTGGATCACAATGAATCCTGCAAAGACAGAAAAAGAAAACCAAATTACTAGGATACCAATTATGTGTACTTAAGGTACAAAAACTTAAGATAAGCATTATAGATATTAGATGATGGAGTATTAAAAAACTATCCTTTAGGGGTTCACTCTATTTAAAGATTCTTGATCCCTAAGAAATAGTTGTGAGGCATTCCACAAACAATAGAAAATGAAGTCATCAATGAAAAACAGTAGGCAATTTATTTCAATATTAAGAATTTGGGGAAAGAAGAGAAAATCAAGGGAAGATTTAATAATATGTATTCTGAGATAAACTCAAGAAGACCTCACCCCAAAAAATCCCAACACACTCAACATGAAATTTATTCTTTAAGCAAATACTCCCAGATGACCTGCTACAACATAAACACAATATTATATAATATTTCAAGGGACTGAGTAGCCAGGTTACTAAATCTGGAGCTACATGTGGCCAGGTGAGTTCTTGGGTTAACAGACAGCACAACTGCCATAATTTAGTAGACTGAGACACTGGTAAAGTATTGGCAAACAACAACAACAACAACAAAAACCCTTGCTTGATCAGGGGCCACAATTAACAGAATTTCTAAGGTTAAAGTTAAGAAATCAGATGGAACTTAACTGATGTTTAATGAAGCATGGGTTTATTTGTTTTAATAATTTGGTCAAGTACACTTTTTACTGAGTGGATTAAAGGCATTCACTGTGAGAGCTATTGCTATTGCAATAGAAGCTTGGGTTATACTACTAATAGGTTAATATTTCTATAAATTGGAAAAAGAAGCAGCCCACTCACTCACTCAACCCATTCATTATAAATGCCTCATTTTTTTCTTTGCTCCACCCCCTTCACTGTCAGAGTTTTTGCTGTGGGAGTTATGGTGAAAAAACCTGGAGAATCTCTGAGTTTGGAAATGGAAGAAAGATGTGAAAGGTACATATAGCTCAGATTGCAGAGGGCTGGCCTACTGGCATCATACTCAAATATAGTTTCCCCTAAAATGAAATGCAAAAATAAGGAACTTTGTTATAGTATTTGAAATTCTACCAGTTATAATTCATTTAAATTGACAAGTATCTTAAAAACAAAGTAAAATATAATAACCCTCTAGCTAAGGGCCAGTCACTCATACATTAATTTAAAACGGTTCAGGCGATTTCCCTCCTGAAAACGAGAAAGCCTCATCAGAACTGGAAAAAAAAAAGGAAAGAAAGAAAGAAAGAAAGAAAAAAAGAAACTTTAACTAAGTCCTTTAGAAGTCTATGGAAATAAAATCTCAAATTGGGCCACAGGGACAGCTTGGGGAACCTTTAACTTTGTATCACAAGTTCTATAAACTTAAAACAAATATGACAATTGGATTAAGATCGCTACTTTATATAGAGTAGGGGCATGCCTAAGTGTAATGTTGCAGTGGGAGAGGAGGAGGTATGAAGCAACTAGTAGTCCTACTGGACTTAAGAGTGGCAACAGTGGTCTAGAAAGGGAAGCGAAAAGACACTAAAAAGAAATTTCACCTACTTGTAATTTTGTCCCTTCAACCAGGAATGGGGTGGAAAAAAAAACTTTTCTATTCTTATACTCCATGACTGTTTCAAGGGATCCAGAATTTGAGTTAGTTCTGGCATATCATAGATTGGACAGATTTTTGAGATTTGGCCAGGTTTCCTAATGATTTCAAGTATCACTTCTACAGAGAAAATGTGTTCTAGGCTACAAAAGTCAACTTATAATACAAACTTTTGGATTACAAACTGCAAGCTGAGGGATATGTCTCTTAGCAAATTCATTTCGGGCCCTAGTCATTTTGTCAACTAATCCTATTTCATAGATATTTACATTATTGTAGAACTAGAAGAAGGCAGCTAGGTGGCGCAGAGTATAGAGTGCCGGACCCGGAGTCAGGAAGACTCCTCTTCCTCAGTTCAAATTTGGTCTCAGACATTATTAGCTATGTGGATCCTGGGCAAATCACTTAATCCTGCTTGCCTCAGTTTCCTCATCTGTAAAATGAGCTTGAGAAGGAAATGGAAAACCACTCCAGTATCTTTGCAAGAAAACCCCAAACAGGGACATAAAGAGTCAGACACAGCTGAAATGACTGAACAACAACAAAAATTGGAAGAGACTTATTACCTAGTCCAATCTCTTCACCTTATAACTGAGGCTACACAGGTTAAATGAACTGCCCAAGATCACAAGACTAGTAAACAGACAACCAGAATTCAAACCCAGGTCTCAGGAGTCCCAGCTCAGAGTTCTTTTCAGTATCAGCTGTCTCTAATGGAAATGTCTTTAGTTTATTAGACATCACAGCCTCTCAGTAAGAGACTTTATGCTCAAATTTCTAACAGGAGCAATTCCCCCCCACCCCCAAAAAATGACAGTTCTCTGTAAGGTACAAGTCTGAGAGCTAACAAATCATTATTTTCCACAACAAACCCTAATGAATTTACTAATGGTTGTTTTTTGGAACTTGATTCAAGTTCAGAAATATCATGAAGTGCATTCCTGCTAATCTTCATTAATGATTAACAAATAAAATATATTTTGCTGTTCGGATACATCTCTGTTAGGAATCTACAAGCCTCCTAACCAAGCAAGGATTAAGTATAACTAAAATGTGTAAGATTTACTTTGGGAAAAGGTAAATAAATAAGCAAAATTTATCACCAAAATTTAATATCATTTTGATAGGCTAAAAACTACTCTGCTAAATATCAATACAGACATATTCTACCCATTCACTAATTTTAGGGACATCAGCCAGTTCAATAACATTAGCCATTAGTTCAAAATGTCTCTATCATTTCTATAATCCTGATAAAGCAACTGTTAATATAAAACATAGTAATACCAAATGCTATTCCATTAAAAGAAAATCAATATCAGAGATCTTTACCCCCCAAAATGTTAAAGTAAATATAGGATCTGTATTAAGTACAATACCTTCAGATAATGAATGAGTTTTCAGATGACTCTCTTCACTAGCCTCTGGCTCCAGGTTCCTCTCCTCTTCGACTAAAGCAAAACTTAGCAATGTTATATCTGAGCATCTAACAATGTAAAGCAATATAGTTTAGGCTATTTTTGTCCCCCCAAATATTATATAAAACTGTTTTAAAAATTAAGTAGGCAGATTCGCTTTACTCCTCCATATACTTCTACTGTATCATGAGGTTTGAGGATAAAGTGGGAACAAAGTTAACTGATATTTATCTACTACTGTTTTGAAGGAAATCTGTTCTCATCAATCCATCAAGACCTAAAATCTCAATACATTTCTGGTGGTGAAATGATTCTCTTGAATTCTAATTCTTCATATTAAGATGACAAAGCTAGTTTTTTTTTATGACATTTATCTTTGTAGAAAAAGTTTAAAGTAGGGAACACTAAAATAAGTGGAAGAAGTAAATCCAGTAATTGCTGAATCTGAAAATCTTACCAGGGATTACCCGGGTATTAACAGAACATTGTAATGTTTCCTGTATAGAAATAACTTATTTGGAGAATATATTCAGGTTTGTTAAAAGAATCCTACAATATTTTCAACTGGTTATTAAGGATATTAATTTCATAACAGGAAAAATAGGAAAACAAAATATCAAAATGACAAAAAACACAAGTAAATCAAGATGGTAAGTAGACAGTTGGGTAAGTTAGCATTGTTGATTAAATTAATCATGGAATGTAATATCAATTTGCAACATTTTTTTCTGTCTTTTTCAGTCTTCTCCAAAAATGTCTTAAGCTAAAATAATAGTAGTACTTTGTTGTGTCATGTGCAAATTTACTCAAGCTAAAATGAAACTTTTCAAAGCAATAGTCTTAGTAATAAGTAGACAAAACAAATAATACTGTTTCTGAGAATTTTTAGTTCTGTATTTCCTGACTACTAAAATTAAAATACAACGGATAATTATTCAAAATGTCAGACACTATGTGTTATATATTTCTCAAGCCAAATACATGTATTCAGAATCTTATTAGCATTTCTAAAAATCACTAGCTCTACAGATAAAATTCCATTAAAATAAAGTGTTGTTTTTTTACATTAAAACTATGTTCATGTGCAGCCAGTAGATTAGCCATACTAATAATGGCTTCTCTGTTAAAACGACACTATTTCTTGCATATAAAATGGAATCCAGGACATATTTTAAGTTATTTTAATATAATATTCAGGGACCTTAAAAATAGTAGAGTAGGACCAAATCAAACCAATGCTTTTCCTATGGGAAATGTGAATTTAATTAAGAATGACCGACAGATATGAAAACAATAAAAGAAAGCCAAAAAAGCAGTTATGTCTAGGAAGACCAGATTGTTGTCATTCTCCTGTGCACTCTAAGACTGAGAGATTAAACTAAGAAATGTTATTTCATGGAGAGCCTCAAAGAAGCAATTTGGACTTTTTGTAGACATTCACCTTATATCACTACCTGAGCTTTCACTTTATTTAGACATTCCTCCTTAAAGGTTATCTTTTTATCTTTATATACCTTGATGCATTTCATGCCAGATTTTAGGTTAGATTTTCAAGCTAATACAGGAACATTCTATCCTTCACATATGAAAATTCCTCTAGTGACCTAGCTGTGCTCTTATCCAGGGTCTTTTGGGACCAACAGCACACATTTGGAAGGCTGATTGCCACATTAGAAATCAAAGCTGTGCCAATGTAGAGAGAGATAACATGGCTGGTCCATGTAGGAAACAAACCACTATCCTGACCTCATCTGTACTTTGTACTAATCAACTATGCTAAAATAATAGTAGTACTTTGTTGATCAAGTTACAACAAATTTACAAAAGAAAATGCTGTAGCACACTTTCTTCAAAGATTCAAAAATATACTTGTGCATTACTAGCATTATCACACAATGAAGAACTTGAGACAGGTGAGTAGAAAAAAAGAGCTCAATTAAATTTGTCATGAGTTTTTTTGTTTGTTCAAATCACTGTTTCACTCACCAAAGCAAATATTCTAACCACGTTTTTTTTCTCAGAAAAATTAGTTTAGGGGATTTACTTTCAACTCCTAGCACAAAGTACATGATTAATAAATGACTGTTGAACTTTCATTTATTAATCACTATAGAGAGGCTGACTATGGTGGATAATATATATTCCTTGAAAAAAAATCTTTGCCAATGAAAAAGTCTTGCTATCTCTACTTCTTTTGAGATAGGAAATTATTCTTTGAACAAAGTGTCCTTGAAATCACTTTCAAATGTTCCTTCAGTATTTTATTTGGAATGTTTTATTTTCTTGGATGACATGCTTCACTTCCAATGCTTTTTAAGCCCATCTTAAAAAAGCAATTTTTTTTAAGGTTTACCTTTGGGATTATTGAGTTTTACTGTGCTGCAAAATTCTTTTCAGATTATCCTATTGTTAAGGGCTGTTTAGGGGTCCCCTGAACTTGTCTTTTTGAGCTGCCATATTTTCTAGAAACACTGGACCCAAAACATGAAGGAGGCCCTGAATGTGTCAAGGATGAAGCTTCCCCTGAGCTAACATAATTTGTTGTTGCAGCCCAAGCTGGACTCCTTGTGTGTCCCCGGGAAGCCAGACAGGCACCAGCTAGTCAGTGCCAGGCTGGGATAATTCCTGTGCAGCTGGGGTCCTTTGCAGATAAGCAGACCTTCCTATCTTCAAAGTCTAGCACAGACCTACACAATTTGGCAGTAGGTAGGGGCCAAAATTAAAATAGGCTAAACTTCTTTGGCCACAGATAGTCTAGTCACTAAAGACAGCCTCACGATGGTTGGTTGCCAAAGGCCACATAAACAGGAGATAGCATGCAGCAGCAATCCACCTGCCAAGTTACACAATGAGCACAATAGTGACCAGCGGAAGGCAGCTTAAGCAGAGCACAGACGAAGCACTCGTTACATCTTTACTTTCTTTTACATCCTCTACATTTTTTTTTTGTGGGCTGCAAGTAGACGGCATATTGTACAGGCCTGGTCTAGCCGTTCCCACGAGAAAAGAATGAGGCTTTTACTATCACCCTGCTCTTCCATATGGGAAGTGGTCTTGTCTCTTTTCCCACCTTTGCTGTACAGTTCCCCCTCCCATGTCATGCCCCTTCCTAGTATCCCCTCCTCCCTTTGTCCTGCTGTTTATTATAAAAATGTAAACTGTAAAGACTGGGAACCCTTTGGGTTCCACATGCATGCTCGTTTCTCTTGAAATAAACCTGGTTTTCACATAAGTCTTGTGACATGATTGCCTGCTGACACCACTAACACATAAAAATAATTTTAAGAAAACAAATTTCATCTTTGTTGAACTCTTCTACTTCACACTACACCAGTATTTGCCACTGCTGGGAACCGTGTCTTGTTTTCCTTAAAGTTGGCATCCATAGGGTGGTTCAAGTTTTTACTTTCTTCTTATAATTAAACCCTGTTGGGTTTTTTTGCTGAGACTCTTACAAAATATATTCCTTTTTTTTTTTAAATCATATATCAGCTACATTCATATTTGGTCATATTCCACATAACTACCTTGTTACTGATCTTCCTTATTACAATTCTCTCTACAGTAAATTCAAATTCAAAATGCTACAGACTATACAACATCAACATTGGAGCAAATGCATTCACTAACTTTTTTTTTTTTTAAAGAGAGTCCTTGACTCCTGAGCCTACCAGCGTTATTACAGCAACTACAGGGTCTAATAAAGATCACCTAGCACCCTGAGTTTAGTATAAAACATAGTGGAATCATATGTCAGGGGTCATCAGTATTTCTGATATTATAGGGTACCAATACTATATCAGGCTTTAGCCAGTCATGTGTATGATCTGTTAAGTGTTACCTGTGAATCATTTCAAGGTAGCTGGTCTGACAGCCAAATACAAAGATTTAAAATATGGATTAGAAAATAGAGCACCAGAAGAAAAAAAAACAAACCAAAACCTTAAAGGTCATCTTGCCTAACTCTTTCATTTTAGAGATAAGGAAACTGGCGCCAGAGAGGGGAAGTGACACATCCAATGCATTAAGCTTTCTATTCTACCATAGTCCCCTAAATTTTGTTTTAAAATCAGCAACAATTTCACAAGTATAAAATGTATCTCTTTCATAATATTAACACACAAAGTCCAACATACTTCAGCTCATTATAGGTGGTAGATTATTGCTGTGTACTTATTTTATACTGGTAGCTTTAATATTTTTTTAGCTTGGTTTCCTAGTAAAAATATTTCAACAAATTAAAAATCACTACTCTCAAAACACTATGATGGTTCCACAATCCTTGCAACAGTGGATTGGGATTTAGGATGGGTGCTTATATGCTACCAACACCCTTATATAGATGTTTATTATTCCAGGAACAGAAAATAGATATGCTGTGAAGACTTGTTACAGAGCAAGTCTCAATATAGACAGACTGTTTAAAGTTTAAGTTTAAAATTTGAGCAGATTATTCATTTATGGACTAGATTTATCAGTCCCTTTTGAAACTTAAGAAAATTCCCTTTAGCATCTATCCAAACAACATTTTTAACAGAGTGTAATATAAACCCTCAGCCCTTTGACCATTAAAGCTAAAACTCAATAACACAAAAGCCAAGTTCCTATATTCTTTTCTTTCTCTTACAGAGAAGTTCAAGGTTGCAATTCCCAGTCTTCTGAAACTGGAAATTCCTACTGTACCCTAAAAAGACAAAATAAAACTTTAACTCTCTCCCCCTCCCAATCAATTTTAAAACTACTCCAGCTAATAACCAGCTACTGATTCATTTATACTTTAAAAGAATTGAGAGAAAGTTGCTTAAATAGTAGTACCAGGATGTAGATATTGCATTTTAGAATTGAGATAGGATAAGAATTTCAGCCAGTTGTACAGATTAATGTAAAGAAAATTTCAGTGAGTAATAATCCTGCAAAAGTATAATTCATCCTATTAATACTGAAGTATTTCCCTCTTTATATTTCAAATTTAAGAAAAACAGAGACAACGTCTTAACAGTTGTTCCATAAACCGATCTTTTCAACACCAACATTGTTCTGGTAATGCTATTAACCAAGAAATCTTTACAAAAACCAAAATTGTGGGTTACTGCAAATGAAAGTGTAGAGACGCCCCCCCCCCCTCCAGTGGACAAAAGTAGGGTGAGTACATTAGTAAAGAAAATAGACTTCAAGAAGCTGAGTAAAGGACATCAAAGAGATGTATGGCTAGAAAATGTAGTGAATCATGGACATGTATGAGGAATAGTAGATGGACAGCCTTTGTATTATGTTAATATCCTCAATATGATTAAGAGCCTTAGAGGAAGCTCCTTAGGATTTTGGTTAGATCTCCTTTGGAAGATTTACAGGCAGGATATGAAAAAGAGCTGCATAAGATGAGAAGGCATGGATGAGTTACAATCTGGACCCATCATCTGGAGAGAGTACTTGTTGTATTTAAGATCACAGGTTCACTGAGATACTTCATAAATAGTAGAAAAACCAATCCAAACTAGTATTAAGTACATTTGCAGAAATATTTTACAAGTACTTGCATTAAGCTTACTCACTTATGTTAGAATCCAAGCTGCCACCATAGTCATTAGGATCAAAAGAATCTCTCAGGGTGAAATTCTCTGTGGGCACACACTCCAAAACAGTATTCCAGATTCCATTTCAAACTCAGTTAATTTTTTCAGTTTCTCTACAATCTAAGTTCTACTTACTGAGCCATCACCCTTCCCTATTACCTACAATTCAATTGATCTCATCTCCCCCCTTCCTCTACTGTATTAGTTTCCTTAAGGGCATCTTATCTCATTATCTTAGATGTAACCTAGTGAGAACAGGACCCTAAATTAGAAAGACTTGAGTTAAAATCCAGATTCATTTTACTAGCTGTGTGACCCTGGGTAAGTTACTTAAACTCTCAATCTTTCACTGTAAAATGAGAATAGTAATAGCACCAGCTTCCAAAAATCCTTATACTAAGGATCAAATGAGGTAACAGGTCAAAACACTCCACCAACCTTAACATACTACATAAATAACTACCTATCATTTTAGAAGCATTCTACTATGCTCTTCATTCTTCTAAACAGGTTTTTCATAAATACAGTTGAAATTTTTGTTCCAACATTCCTGTATTTCTCCTAAGGACACCATATTCCCTATAAATGTCTCCACAGGAGACCTTTCCTCCCACTAACCTCAATATATAAAGCCAAAAGTAGAGGTTAACCATTGCCAATTCCAGATCAATCCTCCATCTCAAGGAACTAAATAACCACTTTTCCTTTAAAGGTCATATTAACGTACATATGACATTTTCTCCACTCTAGTTATCACCTGACAACCTCCAAGGTCACTCTTCCAATGTTTTCCTGGGTCTCAGGCTTTCTTCATAAGTCCTACATCATCCATGGGACTTTGAATATTCATGTTTTTGAACCTTCCAACATTCTAAACAGATATATTTCAATTTCCTCAATGCAACCATCTTTTATTCCACTTCAGCTACACAATAGTAAAGTCACAGCTTAGACCAGCTGTATCAAACTCATACTTCCCAATTACATTTTAATCTAGTGCAGCAGAGACTTCTGTCTTTGCACTATCTCACAGAATATCACCAACCACCTTCACAATTCTTAACTTGGAAATTCCACTTCTGAAGCACACCATCCTATTTGTCCACTTACAGTACTGTCTAAGCCTGTAAGGCAGCATGGCATAGTGGAAAGAGTGCTGGACTCAAGAGTTAAGCAAGATTTAGGTTCAAATTCTGTTTCCAATATTTACTACCTGTGTAATGGTGGGCAATGCATTCAGCTGTCTTATCTGTAAAATGGAAATATAACTTGCACAACTTACCTCACAGGCCTATTTTGAGGAAAGACACACACATATACACATATGTCACATTAATTGAGCCATTTTTATGAGTCAAGTATTAGAGATACAAATATGAGAGTCCCTGCTCCAAGAAGCTTACATTCTAATGGGGGAGACAGCACATACAGAGGATTGGCAGTAGGGAAAGGCTGGGAAATCAATGGAGTGTGAGCAGAACAAAAGGGAAGTCTACTAATATCACCCTTTCAAGAGGCAATACTAGTGCTGATTTGATTACAGTCCTCTGAGAAAATAAAAGGGTGAGGGGAGTAGGTAAGTAGAAGGTGACAGGGTAGAAAACAGTTGTGATAAAGCTGGAAATACATAGTTAACAAAAAATTCAGAGCTTACTGGCTTAGCAATTCCTAAGCATGGTCTGTGAAGTTCCAGTTTGGAGGGCAAGGTAGAAAGTAGCAAGGCAGAAAATGGATAGATCTAGTTAAAATGAGGTTGCAAGGTTTCAGGGAGTTCAAAGTTGAGCTATATAAACGTAAGCTATTATTACTCACCAAGTCCACTGTAGTCATCCCTTATCACCTTTACTTTGATTCTACCTACATCCATATCCCAACTTCTATCCCAGTCTGCCACTTCAGCAATTCACTAAGATTCAACCTACAATGCACCCAAGAACATGCCCGTCCTACAGCCCTCTTCAGCTTCTGGCTTGCCTAAATGCTAGGTACTCCCACCCTATCTGATTCCTCTGGAAAATCACGACATGTTATTTCACTTTCGGAGACAATCTCAAGTGGCCTCTTACTGACTGATCATCTTTCTAATGTACTTTTTAAACTTCTCAGGCAGCAGTGTCTTTTTAAAAACTTTACTTTTTTCCAATTAATAAAATGCACTCTCTCCCATTGAAAAAGAAAAGCAAAATCTTTGTAACAAATATGCAAAATCAAACTCTCACATTGACCACATCCAAAAAATGTCTCGATTTGTACCCTGAGTCCGTTAAGTCTCTATCACAGTTGATCATTACTTTCATCAGAGTTCTTAAGTATCTTGAAGCTGTTTGTCTTTACAATGTTGTACAGTATAAATTGTTCTTCCAGTACTGTTTACTTCACTATCAGTTTACAAATGTTTCCCCCATTAGAATGTAAGTGCATCATTCTCAATCTTACCTTTTTATGCTTCTCTTGATTCCAGTGTTTAAAGTTTTTTCATAAAGAAGGAATCCTTGGAAGTCCTTTTTTTCATTAAAGGTACATTTTGTCCCCATAGGATCATACTTGGTTTTACAAGCTAAGTTACTCTTCGATGTAAACCTGTATCTTTTGATTTAGGGGATATATTCTAAATTCCACAAATTCCTAAATCTTGTGTGATCCTCAGTACTTGAATTCCTTCTTTTTGGCTTGCATATTTTTTCTTTGATCTGAAAGTTCTGAATTTGGTTATATCATTCCTGGGAGTTTTCATTTTAGGGTTTCAGAAAATGACTTGTGGATTCTATTTCTACTTTGCCCTTTGGTGCTATGAGATACGCACATTTTTATGATTTCTGTGAATATGAAGTCAAAGTTCATTTTTTTAGGGGAGTGGTGGTGGTCATAGTTTACTGTAATAATCTCAATAACAATGAATATTATACAGTGCTTACCGTGTGCCAGTCACCGTACTGAGCGCTTCACAAATATAACCTCTTCTGATCCTCATAAACACCCTGGGAAGTAGGTGCTACTATTATCCTCATTTTACAGATAAGGAAACTGAGACAACCAGAGGTTAAGTGACTTGCTTAGGGTCACACTGCTAGAGTTTAAGGTAGGATCTGACCTTGGGTCTTAATGACTCCAAGCCCAGTCCGTTGTTCACTGCAGCACCAGGCAGACCAATGATTTTTTTAAATTATCTCTCCTTGATTTTTTTTTTCCAGATGAGGTTTTTTTTTGGAGATACCTTACTTCCACCCCTCCCCACAATCTTTGGCTTTGTTTTAATATTTTTTGCTTTTTCGTGGAGTCATTAACACTTAAAATAAGAAACAACAACAACAAAACTTTGCTTCATTACTTCCAGGAATTCTAGTGTCCAAACTGTAATTTTTCTTTGAGGCTTTGTTGTTGGATGTTTTGGAGATATTATCTTCTAGGTTTGTGTCTTGGGTGCAACTTTCACAATATAAGAATCATGATGGAATTTTTTGGTTTGTTCATTCTTCCAGTGTTACTTCCCAACTTCCAGCTTTGTATTAGAACCAGACTCTGATAAACATTTTTTCAGGGAAATTCTGGGCCCTGTTAGGCATTCTAGGTAATTCTCTTGGATCTTGCTGCTTTCTCCTGGTTGAGTGTGTGCTACTCATGGTTGTCAGAGGACCTACAAGTTTCAGTGCGTCAAGTCAGCCCCCCTCTGCTGGGATGTCTTTTTGCCCTAGAGCACAGCGAGCTCCTGGTTAGATATCATCTAGTCAAACTGATCTTATAGTGCAAGTCTGACATGATACCCTCCATTCAATCAACTCCAGTGACTCCCTATTTGCCTCTAAGATCAAATATAAAATCCTCTGCTTGGCTTAGAAATCTTTCCATAACCTGGGCCCCTTCTTCTGAAATACTTTCTTATGATCCCTTTCCCTACCAAAAAAAAAGGCTGGATAATTTTCCTTATGAAATAATCTTAATATGTACCTTCTTTGCTGAAAAAGAGAATGGAACACATAGAGAACATCAAATTTGTAAGGCACCTCAGAGATCATTTAGTTGAACAACTACCTGTGGAATCCCTTGTACAACATTCTGATATATGCATTCATCAAACCTCCACTTGAAGATCTCCAATGATGGAGATCTTTTTTGGCAGCTCTTATTATCATTACCTTAGTTAAATACTATTCTTCTGCCTTCCACCCAATGCTAACACTGAAATCTGGAGTTAAAAAAAAAATGGCGTTGCGGAAATACTGAATTTTAAGAAAAACGAGTTCAAATACCAGCTCTTTTACTTAACTGTGACATGCTAGACATATCACTTAATCTCTTTGGGCCTCAGTTTCCTTATCTGTAAAAGGAATTACTCTAGGTGATCTTTAGGGTTTATTTCAGTTTTAAATGGATGATCTTAAGTAAAATCCTTCTTTCAAATGAAAATTCCCCAAATACTTGAAGAGACTTATCATGAACTCCTAATTCTTCTCCAGATATAAAAATCTGAGTTTCTTCAACCTATTTATATGATAGTTTCAAGACCCCTCCACCATCCTGGTCATTCTTCTCAGAATATATTTTAGCTTGTCAATGACCTTCCTAGTATGAGGCACCCAGAACTACACATGATACTCCAAATGTGGTATAATCTGGGAAAAAGTACAGATAACCTCTTTCCTTTTGAATATAATTTTTTAAAATGAAGCCTTAAGTTGTATTAGCTTTTTTGACTGTCATATAACACAAAAAGTCACTGATGCCCCATCTTAACAGGTTCTTGAAGGCTATGGTAGTAAAATGCAAGTCTTGTGGCAGGTCCTACAATATTAGAAACTGTCTAGACATTGACTTCTGAGAATCAGCCTAAGCACAGAATGAATGAAAAAAGCATTGACTTATTAAGCACTACATCAGTAACTGTGGTAGAAAATCAAGATAAGGGAACATCCAGTAGTAAAATTTGACTGGGATATAAAGTGTGTGAAAGGGGAACAATAGGAAATAAGACTGAAAAGGTTAGTTGGATGACTGAATAGTACTGCCTCATAAACTGAAAAGCAGTTGGTGGGGGGAGGGTGAGGAGTACAGAGAGATTATTAGCAAGAGATTTAGTTAACCCAGATTATCCTGAAACCATATGTAGATGGAGGAGAAATGAATGCAAAATGCAACAGATCAATTGGCATTTTAAGGCCATCAATCTACAATGGAGATTGTAGCTAAATTGTCATATTTCCCTACTGTGTGAAAAAAGAGACAACGGCACACATGGAAAACTAAAATCAGGAGAAAGGGATGGAATCAATATGGCAAAGTAACAGAAAAAAGTATAGATATCCCAGTTCCATGCTCCCTACTTCTACCTCTCTAACAAAGATATGAAAAATATACCACACCAAATACTGATCAGGAAATCCAAGGGAAAAAAAATTTCCCCAGCCCAGATCAACACAGGGAAAGAGTTAGAAAGACCTACTATTGACACTGGAGATGTGGTACTGTCAGGAATCTGTAAAGGACTGCACAGGGACTGAAAGAAGTCAGAGTTATACAGTGGGGCAGGAAAAGGTCCCAGAGGTCCCTGAACTAGCACATGGTGCCAGAATTGGTGCCACCTGGCAGCTCTGTCACTTAATACCCAGGCACAGGTCACAAGTTCAGGGTAGGCTGAGGAGGGGATTAGTACAGCCATGCTTGTGAGGCCTAGTTATATACTGAATAATGAATAAGTTCAGAAGCCAACAGGAATTGTGAAGCTCTGACCCCAGGAGCAGAGAATGGCTTTAGTTCTAGTCTCTAGTCCTGGATCAAGTATGCAGTGAAATAACATGGACAGGCGTTCCCGACCAAAAAAGTGCCTTTAGTTTGGTCCCTCTGAACCTACAGAGCTTCCCAATTGGCAGACAGTGGCTTAATCCCACAGAAGTATATTGGGAACTTCCAACCAAAGAAAAGGCAAAGAATTCTTGCTCAGACCTAAACCTGAGTCAGGAACCTGAAGACCTCAGACCACTAGTGCAGTGAACAGAGTCTGCACCAGATCATATAACTTTTGGAGTACTGAAAGTCTGCAGGGTCTAGCTGGAGTTGCCCTGAGATCCAGGAATAACATTATATTCAATACTCGAGAAAGCAGCAAAAGAACCCAGAGGCCAGAAGTTCAACCTCAAAATTTCCCCAAAAGTTTGTAGACCCCAAGCTTAATGCAAAGTCCAAAGTAAAGAAGTAGGCCGAAAGAATGAACAAAAAACATAACAAAACAAAACAAGATTCCTACCAAAAAGAGCAATTATGATACCAGGGAAGCTGAAGACACAATCTCAGAAAAAGAAAATGACTTCAAAACATCTATGAGCAAAGCCTTAAAGAAAAACCATAGCTTGGACACAAACCCAATCATAAATCCTAGAAGAAATGAAGACAGAGTGTTTTTTTTAATTGTTTAAAAATGATTTTTAAAACAAAATGAGAACAGCTGAGAAAAAAATGGTTAAACAAATGAAGCTATGGAAGAAACATATGAAAAGAGAATTAGCAGCTTGGAACAGGTACAAAACCTTACCTAAGAAAATAACAACCCGAACATTAGAATCAACCAAATAGAGGCTAATGACTCAATATTTAAAAAAAAAAAATCAAAGCAGAGTCAAAAGAAAAAAAAATTCCAAGAAAATATAAGCTATATCATAGTAAAAAACAGTTCACTTGGAAAACAGGTAATTCCCAGGAATATTAAAGCTACAATCTAGATTTCCCAGATCAAAGCAAAAATGCTTCAAAAGACAAAAAGGATTCAAGCTACAGTCAGAATCACACAAGATGTAGCAGCTTCCACTATAAGGGATCAGAGAACTTGGAATACAATATTCCAGAAGGCAAAAGATCCAGGTTTACTACAAGAATAACTTACCAAGCAAAACTGAGTATAATCCCAGAGGATGAAAAAGGGACTTTTCACACAATAGTGGGATTCTATGCACTCTTAAAAACAAAAACAAAAACCAGAGTTGAATAGAAAATCTGATATATAAACCTAGGAATCAAAAGACACATAAAAAGATAAATATGAGAGTGCAATCACAAGAGACTAAACACAGATAAACTGTTTACATTCTCATATGGGGAAATAATACATGTATCCCCTAAGAACTCTATCATAATCAGGGATCAGGGAGGGACTATAATTAGAATGAGGGTCTTGGAATAAATGTTATGTTTTGACAACGTGTAGAGAATATAAAGGGAGGGGAAAGGGAATACACTGGTTGGGGGGAGAAAAGAGGAAGAATGGGGGATATTATTTCACAAATGGGGTACACAAGCAGAAGTTTATACAATAAGGATAAGGGAGTAGCGATATGTATAAGAACATTTGAAATCTCATTCTCATCTGAATTGGTTGAAAGAGGGAAGAATGGATATACACATAAACACACATATTTCACCCAATAGGGAAATAGAAGGTAAAGGTAAAGAGAAGAATAAGAAAGAGGGAAGGAGCAGTCAGACATGTGTGTGAGGAACCTAATGGGGGGTGGAGAAAAAAAAAGGAAAGTATAAGAGAACAGAATGTAGGGAAATACACAATGAACAATCACAACTGTAAATGCGAATGGGATGAACTCGCTCATAAAATGGATATAGATAGCATTAAACGATATTGGAAATCCAACAATACGTTGTTTACAAAAAACACATGAAACAAAGCTATACACAGAGTCAAAATAAGAGGCTAGAACAAAATATTATGCTTCAGTTGAAGTAAAAAAGGAAGAGGGAGGTCCCCCCCATCCCCCACAATGGGTTTGCCTCCAGAACACAGGTGTTGTGAAAACCACCACTAAACTTCCACAAAAATGGGCAAGAAAAAGACTCACATTGTCATCAATGGATATATAGACTCTGGCAAACCTACCACTACTAACCACCACATCTAAAAATGTGGTGGAATTGATAAGAGAACCATTGAGAAGTTCGAGAAGGAGGTTGCTGAGATGGGAAAGGGCTCTTTCAAATATGCCTGGATCTTGGATAAGCTAAAGGCTGAATGTGAGAATGTGGAAATCTGAGACCAGCCAGTACTATGTGACCATTATTGATGCTCCAGGACACGGAGACTTTATCAAGAACATGACTACAGGCACATCTCGGGCTGACTGTACAGTCCTGATTGCTGCTGCTGGTGTTGGTGAATTTGCAGCTGGTATCTCAAAAAATGGGCAGACCCATGAGCATGCCCTTCTGGCATACATACTAGGTGTAAAACAATTGATTATTGGTGTAAACAAAATGGATTCCACCAAGCTCCGCTACAGCTAGAAGAGATATGAGGAAATTGTGAAGGAAGTGAGTACCTATATTAAGAAAACTGGTTACAACTGACACAGTAGTTTTTGTGCCAATTTCAGGTTGGAATGGTGACAACATGCTGGAGTCAAGCTGTTATATACCTTGGCTCAAGGGATAGAAAGTCACTTATAAGGATGGTAATGCTAATGGAACTACACTACTTGAAGCTTTGGATTGCATCCTACCACCAACCTGTCCAACTGACAAACCCCCTTCATCTACCCCTCCAAGATGTCTACAAGATCGGTGGTATTGGTACTGTACCTGTTGGCAGAGTGGAAACTGGTATTCTAAAACCAAGCAAGGTGGTCACCTTTGCCCCAGTCGATGGTACAACTGAAGTAAAATCTGTTGAAATGCACCATGAAGCTTTGAGTGAGGCTCTGCCAGGGGATAACATTGGTTTCAATGTCAAGAACATATCTGTCAAAAATGTCTGCCATGGTAATGTGGCTGGTGATAGCAAGAATGACCTACCTATGGAAGCAGCTGGCTTCACTGCACAGGTCATTATCCTGAACCATACAGGCCAAATCAGTGCTGGTTACACACCTGTTCTGGATTGTCACACTGCTCACATTGCTTGCAAGTTTGCTGAACTGAAGGAGAAGATTGATTGTCATTGAGCAAGAAGCTGGAAGATGACCCTAAATTCCTGAAATCTGGTGATGCTGCCATTGTTGAACATGGTTCCAGACAAGCCCACGTGTGTGGAGAGCTTCTTCGATTATACACCTCTGGGTTGTTTTGCTGTTCGTGATATGAGACAGACTGTTGTAGTTGGTGTCATCAAGGCAGTTGACAAGAAGGCTGCTGGAGCTAGCAAGGTCACAAAATCTGCCCAGAAGGCTAAATGAATATTTTGTACAATACCTGCCACCCCCATCTTAATCAGTGGTGGAAGAACAGTCTCAGAACTGTTTGTCTCAATTGGTCATTTAAGTTTAATAGTAAAAGACTGGTTAATGATTACAATGCATTGTAAAAGCTTCAGGAGAAAAGGAATGTTTTTGTGGATCATTTGTTTTAAGTTATTGGTTTTTAAAATCAGGAAATTTTAAATGCAAACAACTTGATCAAAAATCTGTCACAGAATTTTGAGACCATTAAAACAATTTAACGCGAAAACCAAACAAACAAAAAAATAACAACCAAAACCAAACAAACAAAAAAGGGAGCAATCATAATCTCAGACAAAGCACCAAGCAAAAATAGGCTTAATGAAAAGCTAAAAAGGGAAATTACACTTTGCTGAAAGGTACCATAGACAATGAACTAATATCAACACCGACTATGTAGGCCCTGAAATGGCACAGCATCTAAATTCTTTAAGGAAAAGTCAAAAAGAGTTACAGGGAGAAATAGTAAAACTATAATAGTGGGGGGCTCAGTTCACCTCTCAGACCTAGAAAAATCTAACAACAACAACAAAATAAAAACAAAAACAAAAAAGAAATGAAGGTCCTGAAGAGAAATTTGGAAAAGTTAGATATGATAAACCTCTGGAGAATACTGAATGGGAACAGAAAGGAATAAACCTATTGCTCAGTTTGCATGATATCTTCACAAAAAACTCACTAAGACATTAAAGCCTTCCTATGTTAAATGAATCTTTTATCATCATAATGTAACAAAAGGTATTTAATAAAGGGCCTTTGAAGCAAAGATTTCAAATTAATTGCAAACTAACTTAATTCTAGAGAATGGGTAGATCAAAGAATAAATTACAGAAGTAATTAATAATTTCATTAAAGATAATGAGACCAATATATCAAAAATTTTAGAATGTAGTTATAGCAGTACTTAGGGTGAAACTACCCCTTCATCAATAAAAGAGAGAAGGAATAGATTAATAAATTGGGCATAAAACTAAAAAAAATCTTCAAAACTGGAAAACTAACAAATTTGAAATCCCCAAACACCAAAAGGATTAACAAAATTAAAAGCAAAGAAGAGAGAGAGAGAGAGAGACCCATTGAGTAAATAAAACCAGGATCTTGTTTCTGGAAAAAAAAACAATAATAAAAATATATAATAAGCTAATAGCTAACTTGATTTTTAAAAAGAAATCCAGGGTAGCTAAGTGGCACAGTGGATAGAGTACCAGCTCTGGAGTTAGGAGGACCTGTGTTCAAATTTGGCCTCAGACACTTGACACTTACTAGCTGTGTGACCCTGGGCAAGTCACTTAACTCCAACTGCCTTGCCAGAACAAACTGCCCCCCCCAATTACTAGTATAAAAAATGAAAAAGATAAATCCACAATAAAGAAGAAGAAATAAAAGAAATTATTAGGAGCTATTTCACCCAAATATATGCCACTAAAACTGACAAACTAAATGAAATGGATGATCGTTTACAAAAACATAAATTGCCCAGATGAATAGAATCAGAAAGAGCACTTAAATAATCCTATTTTAGAAAAAGAAATTGAACAAGCCATAAATGAACTCCTAAAGTGGGTGTAAGAGGGGAGGAACTAATCAAGCAATGTATGAAACAGTTAAAGAACAACTAATTCCAACATGAACTATTTCAAAAAATAGGAAAAGAAGGAGCCCTACCAATGTCTAAAATGAGGGTCAAAAGAGAAGGAAAAACTATTGATTAATAACCCTAATGAATGATGCAAAAAAAAAAAAAAAGAAATAAAACATTAGCATGGAGACTACAGAAACATAACATAAAGATGATACATTATGACCTGGCTGGATTTATACCAGGAATGCAAGACTGGTTCAATATTAGGAAATTATAAACATAATTGACCATATTAAGAATAAATCTAATCAAACCTGTATAATTACATCAATAGATGCAGAAAAAACTTTTGAAGATGAAACACTGACTCCTGTTTAAAGGGGAAAAAACACCAAGATGCATAGGAATAAAATGGAGCTTTCCTTAAAATGATGAGTAGTACCATCTAAAACCAAAATCAAACATTACCTGTAACAGGGAAAAACTTTCAAGTCTTTTCTGTAAGATTGGGAGTCAAAGCAATGATGTTGATTATCCCCATTATTATTCAATACAGTGCTAGAAATCCTAGCTAGAGCAATAAGACAAGAAAAAGAAATAAATGAGAAAAAGCACAGGCAAAGAAGAAACAAAATGATCATTTTTTTGCAAATGATATAATGGTTAACTTAGTTTTCTAATTAAAAGAACTAACAATGTTGGTCAAGTTGCAGGCTATAAAATAAATCCACACAAATCATTAGCATTTCTGTTTATTAACAAACAATAGACACAAAAATCCCATTTAAAATAAGTACAGATAATATAACATACTTGGGAGGCTGTCAAAATATATACAGGAACTAAATAAATATATTTACAAAACACTCTATGCAAATAAAGGCAGATATATATAATTGGAGAAATATGACTCATGAGTAGCTCGAGTCACTATAATAAAAATACTACCAAAAATTAATTTGCTTATTCAGTGATATGCCAGTCAAACTACCAAAAGATTACTTTATATAGCTAGAAAAAAATATTAACAACATTCATCTAGAGGAACAAAAGGTCAACAATATCAAGATAATCAATGAAAAAAAGAGGAGAAAGAAGGGGGTTTAGTACCAGATTTCAACCTACACTACAAAGTCATTATCATCAAAACAATTTGACACTGAGTAAGAAATACAGAGGAAAATGGTATAGATTAGCAACAATATACAGAACAAATGAGTTCTGTGGTCCAGTGTTTGACAAACCCAAATATTACAGCTACTGGGGTTAAGAACTCACTATTTGACCAAATTGTTGGGAAAACTGGAAAGCAGCCCAGATAAAACTAGATATAAACCAATGTCTCATGTGCTACACCAAAATAAGTTCCAAATGGGTCCATGATTTAGAAACAAAGGACAACATCATAAACAAATTAGAAGAGCATGGAAGAAATTAACTGTTAGATCTATGGACGGGAAACAATTCACAAAATCAGAGACAGAATTTCATAGGAGATAAAATGGACAATTTTTATTATATGCAACTAAAAAGTTTGTGTACAAGAAAAATCAATTAGCTAAGATTAGAAGAGAAACAGGAAACTTTTTTCATTTTATTCATTTTCTTTCATATTTTAACATCTTTTTTTATTTGCTAAAAAAAAATCTTTTCAAGTATTTTCTCTGATAAAGGTCTTAATTCAAAGATATACAGGAAATGGATTCAAATTTATAAAAGCCATTCCCTGATAGGTTTTCAGAGCAAGAAATCCAAGCTATCAATAGTCATGTAAAAAAATGCTCTAAATCACTCAGTTTCTTAAAATCTGGTCCGCTTGGCATCACAAATAGCGCAGACTCACTGGGAATCTTGTCCACCCCAACTGGTATTTTAATAAACTACCTGGACTGAAAGAAGGCTTGAGTGGTAGAATTCTTTCGAGGCAGACCTGCACCCTTTGCCCTTGCATTTTGGGGTTCCCTAGACCACAACATATGGTTCCCTGACCGAAGAAAACTGCGTAATCTCAAGCCCTTCTCCAGCCAAGCCAGGAGGTGTGTAAGCTTCCCCTGTCTATCCTTTTCTCACTCTGCAGTTGGAGTCACTCTCCAAGCATCTAGGAGGGCTTGGAGGTGCTTTTCAGGCCTGACACTCTCAGATTCCATTTGGGTCAGATAGTTAGGAAGCTGTCTCAGACCCTGCCCAATGCTCTCAGTCCGGTGGTTCAGTTTGAGACCACGGACCTGGGCACACCTTTTGCTGCACTCTGGACGGATGCCCTATCTGGAAGCACAAGCTCAATTCTCTAGGGTGCTAGAGAACTGGAATAACTGCAGGTGCCTTTTTGGTTTCTTGAGGCTTACTCCCTCCCTCTATACCCTGGGACTCTCCTTCATGAAGGGACTTCCCGTCCCCATGCCCATGCCTGAAGGATCCCCCTTCTCTTCTGGCCTCATGGTCACTGGATGCTCATAGCTGGACTCACAGAACTTCCCTGAGATTTGCCCCTAGGTTAGAATTGGAAAAAGGTAGGTTTCCAAGACCTTGAGAAGGAAAGCTTTGTGCCTGGCCTCAATACAATCTAGAGGACCAAGAAAAATTCTTAAGATACTTCTTCCTGTAGTTCTGGCTCTGACCAGGCTAAGGCTACAGTGAAAAGTCAGAACAACTAAAAACATCTTAGCAGCTTCTGAAGGTTTTGTGACTGATCATTAAGGAGTTTTGGAATACCTCCTTATAATCCCAGTCACTCCCTTCCCTTGAGTCAAGAGGGTATCTCAATGTGGGGACTGCAAACAACCCCAAGTTTTTCTGTTAATCCCTCTCATCCCACATCAGACAGAAGAGTTATACTCTTCCTCCCCCACCTGGCAAAAGGAAAGAGGGAGGAGAGGCAGTAGTTATGGGCAAGGCCCCGGGGCCTTGAGGCAACTTGTAGCCCAACCAGAAAGCCTGGTTCAGCACATCCTCCTCACCCTGAGCTGTGATTAGTGAAACTTGCTGTCTGAGGTAAAAGCTCATAGGACCATAACTGATTTTATTTTGAGCTGTCTGGTGGATCATAAAAATCAATCCATAATCAATAGTCAATAATCCACCATCTGAGAGAAATGCCACAAGCTACTCAGTGAGAATGTGACTTATGAGGAGGTCTGCATAGAGAAAAGCTGAGAGGACAATTTTAGCCTCAGTCTAAGATGGGAGCCTCCTGACTCAGTTTCTCCACTGTGTTCCTTTGAAAAGGAAGGTTATGAGAAGCATGAAAAGGTTAAACAGGAAAGAGAAATCTTAAGGGATTTATTAAAGTTGAACTGTTTACATTCCTAGATAGAAAGATGATATTTGTAACTCATGAGACCTTTGTCAACATTAGGGTAGTTGGAGGGAAAAAAATATGGATAAATAGATAGGGGGCACAGGGTGAGCTGAAGATGAAGGGGTGATATCTAAAAAATAAAATTAAGGGGTGAGAGGATTATACTGGGAGAAGAAGAAAGGGAGAGGTAGAATAGGGTAAATTATCTCACATAAAACAGACAAGAAAAAGCTTTTACAGTGGAGGGGAAATGGGGGAAGGTGAGAGGGAATGAGTGAATCTTATTCTCATCAGATTTGGCTTAAGGAGGGAATAACATACACATTCAATTGGGTATGGAAATCTATCTTACCCTATAGGAAAATAGGGAGGAAGGGGATAAGAGAGCAGGGGGATAAGAAGGGGAGGGCAGATGGGGGAAAGGGTAATCAGAAGCAAACACTTCTAAGGAGGACAGGGTCAAAAGAGAGAATAGAATAAACAGGGGGTGGAATAAGATGAAGGGAAATACAGTTAGTTTTTCACAACATGACTACTATGGAAGTGTTTTACATGACTACACAAGTTTCTTGCCATATCAATGAGGGTGGGTGGGGAGGGAGGAAGGGAGAAAATTTGGAACCCAAAGTTTTAAAAACAAATGTTAAAAATTGTTTTCACATGCAACTGGGAAATAAGATATACAGGCAATGGGGTATAGAAATCTATCCTGCCTTACAGAAAAACAGAAGGGGAAGGGCATAAGAGAAGGGGGCGGGGGTGATAGAAGACAGGGCAGATTAGGGGAAGGAGTATTCAGAATTCAGGCTGTCTTGGGACAGGGGAAGGGATGAGATGGGGAAAAAATCTAGAACTCAAAATCTTGTGGAAATGAATGCTGAAAACTAAAATAAATAAATAATAAAGAAAAAAAGAAAAGAAAAGGAAGGCTACCCATCTGGCTATAGGTAGAATTGATAATGCATGGTTGGAAAATTGTGAATTATCTGAATTCTAAGGATGTTTTATTTTGTCAATACTTGGTATAAATCTTGTCCCTGCTTTATCCTTCTATAGCACATTTCTATAATCAGAGCAAATAGTCAGTTAAAGACAAGCACAATGCAATTGTGTGAGATCTTGCTGTTTTGACCTGAATGTGTAGTCAATCCATATCCCAAATTACTGAAATTAAATCAGAAACATCTTCAGTTTAGTTTGGGGAAGAGTATTTCTGTGCAATCAATTTTTTTTAGAGGGAGATAACCTATTTGGCCTAGTCATTACTTAAGTATCCTCCCAAATCTTTTGTTATAATTGGAGTAAAAGTCAGTCTGTGGCAAATTCATTTATGGAACTACTGAACCCAGGGGTAGAAAACCTCTACCTGCAAAAGTGTTGTTACTTCCCAATAGCATCCGATCCTCCTAAAGGAACTGGAATCAGAGTGGAAACTTGGGGAAGTGACAAGATCAGATAATCCTGTACTGTCAAATGTAAATGATTCTAATGGGCTCTTGCTTTCTTTCTTCATCATTTTTTCTTCTCTCTGTATTTGGGCCCTACATACTGAACTAGCTTGTCAGACTTGCTTCTCAGATTTGTGTCTTCCAGACTACAGGCTATTCACCTATAGTTGGTAGCAAACAGTGGGTACCAGCCAATGTCCCCTCATTGCCTCCCGGATGCAGCCCGTGCTCAGTTCCAGTCAACTTTCTCTGAGACCCCTTCAAGGGAGGGACAGCTCTATCAGCTCTATGTCCTTTGCCAGCAGGAAGCACTTTCAGAAGTCAAGACCTTCACCCCTTACCCTAAAAGACTTTGGGTCCCATTTGTTTGAGGGAGAAATGATAGGGGATGGGATTCAAGCTGGATCCCTAAAAGGAAAAGACTAAGTCTTTGGGACCTGGACCCCAAAACCCCTGAACCGAATTTTCTGGTGTTTACCTGAGGCACTTGGCCCATCCTAGTCAATAATCCTTTTAACTACCCTTTCATTGTGGCCCTCATTGTCTGTACCTGGCCCACCTCAGGTTACTTGCCACTCCTAGATCACATCCACATCTTCCCACAGTCTTTCTGTATAAAACTGTCAATCTCATATAAAAATATCGATCTTGCCCCCATTGAATTGTTCAGATTCTTAAAATCTGGCCCACTTGTATTGGCATCACAAATAGCACAGACTCACTAGAAATCTCACCCACTCCAACTGGTGTTTTAATAAACTACTTGGACTGAAAAAAATGCTCTAAATTACTGATAATCAGAGAAATTCAAATGAAAACAACTCTGAGGTACCACCTCCTGGCTAAAATGACAGGAAAGGAAAATGGCAAATGCTAGAGAGGATGTGGAAAAATAGGTACACTAATGCATTGTTGGTGGAATTGTGAACTAGTCCAATCATTCTGGAAAGCAATTTGAAACTATGCCCCAAAAGCTAGTAAACTGTACATACCCAGTGATATCACTCTATGTCTATACCTTAGAGATTAAAAAAAAGTTAAAGTATCCACATATACAAACTTATTAATAGCTTTTTTGTGATGGTAAAGAACTGGAAGCTGAAGGGGTACCCATCAACTGGGAAATGGCTGATTGAGTTATGGTATACAAATATGATGGAATACTAGTATTCCACTTGTATATGTAGTAAGAAATGATTATGGGGATGGTTTCAGAGAAACCCGGGAAAACTTGCATGAACTTGTAGGAAGTGATCAGAACTAGGAGAATAATTTATACAATAACTACAAAATTGTAAAGACAAACAACTTTGAAAGACTTAGGAACTCTGATTAACATAATGACAAATCATAAATCCAGGACTGATGATGAAACAAGCTATACATATCCAGACAGAGAGGTGATGGACATGGAGCATAGACTGAGGCTTAGGCTTCTTGCTGTTGTTGTCTTTGATTTTTGAATATGGCCAATGTAGGAATGTGTTTTGCTTGACTATACATATTTGTAATGGGATTTTTGGGGGGGATATTGAATGAGCAAGGAAGGAGGTGGTTATGAGACAATTTGGACCTGAAAATACATCAAAACTAAATTGAAAAACAAAGTCAAGAGAAATGGCTACACCTGATTTAAATATATATTATATGTGTATATATATACATATACATATACATATACATATACATATACATATACATATATATATATAGTTAAAATTTACCTTATAGATGACACTATTTTACAGGCACTCAGAGCTCCATCTTGGGCCTGTGTAAAGGAAGACACAGTTTCTAGGAAGTGAGGTGACTATGCTCTGCCCTCATCATACTTCATATGACATATTTTATTTGGTACTTGTCAACACAGTTTTAAAGAAGGACATTTGATAAGATATTTGGAGAGTGTCCAAAATAAGGCAAAACTGATAATAAAGGGCCTTGAGCCTGGGAAGGAACTGAGGATCTTTATTTAGCCCTAAGAAAAGAAAAACTTAGGAGGGATATGAGACATCTTCAAGTACTGTCATGTGGGCTGTCATGTGGAAGAAGGATCAGACTTGCTCCGATTGGCCCCAGGACAGAAACAAAAACAATGGAGAGGCATCAAGTCTAATTAAACTTGATGTTAGGAAAAACTTCTTAACAATTAAACTGTCTTAAAGTGAAATGGACTGCTTCAAGAACTGAAACACTGGCCCCTCCACCTTCCTATGAGAAATTTTATTTTAGCTGAAAAGCTAGACCTAAGAGCATAACATGGCCAAAAATATTTTCCCAAATAATGACAATTTTAAAATATCTTGTCTAACAAGATGCAGTTTCATACTATATAAAAAAATATAAAAACTGATAAAACAGCAACAAGCTGATGTCTTTATTTGGTTTAGCTTTAGAGGTTTTGAGGATAATTCTAAAGGGGCTTAGAAATTACTACCAATAGACTTTCCAAAGAAAGTTTTGAAAAATGTTATTTTATAACAGCAGAGGGGCTCCCAATCAATGTGCTGCATACCCATAAGGAACCCGTGTAGTTATTTCAAGGAATTTGTAAATGTGTGTTCACATCAAGCACTGTCTTACTGTAATTTTAATGAAAGCAAGTAGCGCTGATGGTTTTACTCTTTTAAAGGCTTCATTTGTGTCTTAACAGGTACTAAAAAAAATTGTGAATTTTCTGGCTGACTCCTGGTTACATATTTGTTCTGAGTACCTAGAACTTGGCCAATAAAGTTGTGAAAAACTCCTTGCCTTTTCCCACAACATATGTTTGCAGAAAGTGGGTTTTTTTGCACTTGTTGCACTGGCATCTAAATAATGAAGCAAGCTGGAGGAAATCAAATCTAATCAATCTAAAATTGAAGTTTTTATCTCATCAACCAAGCTTCCATTTTTTCAAATGTATATGGACGTCATTGTAATTGATAAAATTACACATTCACTCAAAAAGTGTTACTGAATACAAAGTGGCTTTCTATCAGCATGTATTTTCTCAATCAATAGATAAGAGTACAACTCCTAGAAAAGAACCACTACCAAAAAAGCATATTATAAGCTGAAAAAAAGGACACTAAACCATCCAAAAGGGTGGATGACTATTATAACCATTAAGGGATGAAGAAATATAATTGGCTATCATGGTTAAAAAAGGGGGGGGTGGGGATCATAGTGAATGCACTAGATCTCAATGCATTATTTTGCCCACTAACCAGATTTCCAGATCTAACATTTCCACAATGTTAGAGATGTAAGAGACTTTAGAACTCACTTAGCTGAACCATCTCATTTTACAGATGAGGAAACTGAGGCCCAGAGAGATTAAGTGATTCATTGAAGATCACAAAACTAATGAGCAGCCCTCTTAGTTTGGACCAAACTTGGTGATCTATATGTCCTGGGTTGAGAAACTGAATCATCCACCTTGGTTTTTAGGTTCAGGGATCTGATAACCTATCTCTGTTACTGCCATCATACTTTCAAGGCTTGCCACCAGCAACCCACACCATCTTTCCAGTAGCTTCCCTTTTTGACACACTATTGATACTGTGCATAGTTTCAGAGGGTTTGTAGCTTCAGAAGGACAAAGTAAATGTGTATGTACACTAGGTTAAAGAAAATCTAACTGTATTTATCTAGTAAATTATGGGATGAACTCAAGTTTACTAATCTAGTCTACTTAGGGCCCCAGAAGACCACATTCAAGCTTGACCCTGTAACAAAACTAACTTTTATCCCAAATACTCCCATTACCAATTTGTTGTTGGCCCGGTTGTTCTAGACAGAGTTCATTCATCCATCTATAATTCTAGCCAAAGAGGAAGTTTTTCTGCTCAGTGGTGGGTTTTTTGAGCTTGAATCAAATCAATTCAATCATTAAGTGCTTACTATGTATGTGAATAACAATGGGACCATACCTATTTATTCACAGAGTAACCACCTTACTTGGGAGGAAAGGGAAAAAGAAAAGTGATTTTTTAAAAGTATTATAAATTTTTTTCATTACCTCAGAAATTAATTTAACTTGTTTACCTCTCAAATTCATAACACTGTCCTCTTTTCAATCACAGATCCACCAAAGCCAATTACAAATCATATCTCAGCTTTCTTGTCCTGCTCCTTCCCACTCTGTCCCATTTTCCTATCATTTATTTCATGCAATAAAATCCAACCTTCCTGGTGCCCTGACTTATCATACATGTCTGAAATGGATTTTCCTTTTTGTGAGGTTATATTTGGGATTGAGTTTCGGTGTCAGTGGAAACCTGATGTAACTCTTGTTTCTTTTCTTTCTCAATTGAGGTTATGTACCGGGAAAAATGGGCAGGTTGGTGGCACAGTGATTAGAAGGCTGGACCTGGAATTAGGAAGACTCCTCCTCCTGAGTTCAAATCTTACTAGCTGTGTGACCCTGGACAAGTCATTTAACCCTATTTGCCTCAGTTTCCCTATTTTGTAAAATGAGATGGAAAGGGAAATGGCAAACCACTCCTGTATCTCTGCAAAGAAAACCCCAAATGCAGTCACAAAGAGTTGAAAATGACTAAAAACTATGAAGACCACCACCACCAGGAAACAGCAATTCTAAATCTGTGTATATCTGAGTAAGCTACTAAGCCTCTATATATCTAAGTTCCCTTACCTGCAAAATGAGGATAATAGCACCTACCTCATAGGGATGTTTTGAAGATCAAATTAAGAATATATATAAAATGCTTTGCAAACCTCAAAGCATTATATAAATGTGAGTTATTATTATTAACTTTGACCCAATGTTCAATCCTATAGTCACCTAGTATGTTGGCTTTTCCTTATATCTTCATGTGATCTGCAAATAATAAGCATGCCAGCTAGAGCAGTATGTAAATTACTTGGAACAAAGTAAAGTAATTAAAATTAAACCTTACAACTTTTTGCATCTTCAAAACATTTTTTAAAAATATGCATTATGTCCTTCTTTTGCTGCAATCACTTGTTTTGTATGATTTTGAATTGCATTCATGAGATTTTGACACATTCTTAATTATTGACCACGAAACTACACATTGATTACCTGGAACGTTAGGCATACATTAGACCAAATAGTCAATTTTTACAAGTCTATGCTTGATTATACCCTGTAGTTTTCAATGGGGTTTAAAAATCAGGTGAGCCCCCTTTGAAACATGTTTATCTTCACCTTCGGATGAATTTCTTAAATTTTCATGTCTTCTGTGGCATGGCATAAGGTCCTGTGATTATAGTAAAAGGTCTTGTGGCATGGTACAAAGCAGTACTACATTATTCCATTTTCATTTGGGAATTTCTATAATTCCAGAACAATTCTGCTTCTCAGCAGATCAATATATTTAAAGGTGTCCATCATTCTTCTCAATAGGGATAAGACTTCCAGGCTCATTGAATATAAAAAAAAATCCCCCCAAATGGTTTTTTGGTTGATATTTTACAAACTGAGGAAGATATGCAAATCTTAATAGACTCACTGGGACTTCTCAGAATGGTTCTTAGCCTTACATGAAAAAAATTAATTTCATTAGTAAAAATTGCCTTTTTCCAATCTTTGTAATATCTTACCTATGACAAACATCTTTTTGTCATAGAACTGAGGTGTTTTGTTTTTACCTGCCTGTGTACTCTTCTTCCAACATCAAGAAGTGTTGGCTTTACTGTGTAAGAATCAGTATCAAGCCCCTCCAGTTTCCAGGTAGTTCTTAAAGTCTTTGTTTTCTAATGATTTATTAGGCCATGCTACAGCAAATACTTTGTCTCTTCTTGGTATTTTCTTTTCTGAAGCATATTCACTATGAAATCCTGTTTTACAGTGAGCTTGAATGATCCTTGAGAACCTTGACATTTCCATGCTAATAAAATTCACTGAAATGACTCTAACAGTAATTAAAGTATTCTTTGAGAACTTTTGTACATTTCTATAGAGGAATACTCATTCTTTAAAAACATAACAAAAGAGAGTAATGAAATACATGTATGGCATGATACCTAGCACTAAAAAAAAACAGAGCTAAGGGTGGGAAACCAGCTCAATCCAGTTTCACCTGATTAAAGGAAGAAGTTCTGAATTAGCCTAGTATTAGAAACACACATGCATTACATTACTGTCACAAAATGCAACATATCAAATTATTTTCTGTCATAAGTAATTGGGACGTTACTACATGCCTTTATCCAAGCCACTGATAAATGTTGTGGTAAACAGAAAAGGATTCAGTACAGAACCCTGGCACATTCCCTTGGATACTTCCAAGATAGTTTTCCTAATTGTGGGGCATTGAGGGAAGACACAAAAGCAAAGGCCAAAATTACTTGATAGCTTTTAGTATAAAAAATTCATAAACACACTTTTTTCAATGAAACACTTGCTATAAAATTCAACAAAGGGGAGTAATTCAGTGAATTTAATCCAACTGTTGGGGAGTGGTAAAAAGACCGTATTATTGCCCTGCATGGTGGGCCTTAACATGGAAGACAAAGGACAGGAGGATCAGTGGCTTTTCTCACTCACAACTCTCTCTTCCGCCTTTTCTCTGGCTCCCAGTCACAAGGGAACAGGAGGAAAAAGAGCTAAGCTTATGGCAGCATCCAGCCGGGCAAAGCTCAGCCAAATCCCTACCTTCACTTGAAAGCTGGTCAACAATAACGCAACTTTTCCCTTGCCCCTGTACTCAGGTACTTACAGTGTCCAACTAAGGCATGCCAAGACTGGCTCTATGAACTCAGTGATTTGGACATTCTGTGATGCACATTCACAACTCATTCATGTCTGCCCATCCAGTGTGTAGCTCTTGTCCAAGTTCTTCCATTAAGTTCACCACAGGAGGTTCACCTAACACAACAGTTGCTTTTCTTTGTCCCAACACCCTAAGATTACTAGAAGACCCCTGACTGTCTGCCTATCATGCCTTAGTTTTGCCACTAAGACCTCTTCTTGCTAACATGCATCTCCTTGATGTCTTTTTCTTCTGTTCTTCAAAGTTCTCCACTGGTTAAAAACCACATCGTGTTCATATTTACCATAAGTCTTTCCATTGCCCTCAGTTTGATAATTATTTTTAAATCTTCAGAGACTGTTATATTCTATATCTTAATGCCATACGACACTGGTAGAATTTTAATGTGAAAAAGATGGGCCTTTATTTAATGGGAAGTTTGAGATCATTAAAGGAACTTTTCAATTTCCTTTGGACAATCTACTACTACACTCTTCCTCTTTGACTTCAGGTCCTACTAATCCACCTACACTGTCTCAGAAATACATGCTGATGAAGATGCTTTACAGGTTGTCCAACCAAACTGCTTATCATAATCTGGAGAACAGACATTCTGATAGTCTTTCCCATGTGAATGATCAGGTCAAACTCTTGAGTGGGTACAAATCTGCTAAAAGTGGCCCTGCAGTGTCCCAGATCTTGATCCAACCAGCACAAAATCACTGGCAAACAAGATCATAAGCAGAGGTTTAAAGATGGGGGATGGTGGTGATGGGGAGGGGAAAAGTTTGAAGGAAGAGGGAGTGCAAGCATTTGAAGGGGAGGAGGCACCGTACAATACAATGAAGTTTTCCCTTCCACCTTTGAGAGGCAAGAGTAGTACAACTGAAAGTGCTGGATTTAAAGTCAAAATACTTGGGTTCAAAATATTGGCTTTGGGTTAATCATTACTCACTGCAGACCTCAGTTTCCTTGGAGGGTTTGGACTAGACAACTTTGAAGATCCTTTCTATCACTAAATCTATGATCCTATGACAGTAAACGAACAGCAGTAATTTATTGTTTATTTAAGATTTGCTTAAGTAATAAAAAAGTACTAAGTTCTTGAATTTATTAAATAAAATAGGAGTGCTGAAAATTATTTGTTGATTGTTTTATGAAAAGTGTATATGTGTATAAGAAATCACAATTTTTTTTAAAAGATGCACCGCTACATTAAGTTTGGAAACAAATTATTTCAAAATGGCACTGAACTATCAATGAGTATTATTTGAGCTTGTCCAGTCAACTAATTCCAAAACCATCTAATGGTGCTATACTGGAGATCTTTTTTCACAAGAATAGTATGAGAAATTATTAAATACTCTGCTAAAATTTAGGTAAATCATACCTACATCACTCTCCAGGTCTACCAGTGTAAAAATCCTGTTAAAAATGAAAATATGGCTAAATCTGGCACGACCTGTTCTTGATAAAGGCGCTCTTTGTGATTGCCAACTTATTTTTGTAAAGAGTTCTTGCCTTAGGAACTCCCTAAGCTGAAGAAATCTTAAGTCTATACCGAAAGCAGTTAAAGTGTATTAACATTACCTGGTCCTTAAATTTTTTGTCTGGCTTCTAGATTCAAAGCAGATTTATCAAATTCTCAAGATTCTATGTAGAATTCATCAAATAATTGCCAAGTACCATGTGCAAAGCAATATGTTAAGCATTGTAAGTTATGTAATGCATAAGAGATAGTTTGTTGACTAATTATTGAATATTGAATATCTAGATTAGAAAAAAGGTTTACAGTAAGAATTAAATGTTAATTTGAGGAGGGGGGAGGACTGGGTTTCCCTATCTTGTCCAGACTGGAAGTGCAGTGACCATTCTGGGCTGATTCCACTGTTAATTGGCATGGAAAGTCTTGACCCACTCCTTTTCCAAACTGGGTCAGGTTGGTAGAGGAAGTTTTTTCTTCTTGGAATTTGCTGTTTTAATGAAATCATAGGCCCAGTCTCTATTCTTAATGATAACTTATTTCATATAGCAATCCATGAAACAGTATGTAGGAGCAATTGTACAACAATACCAGGCTGCACCCTTTACAAAGTGGTTTACTTATCTTTTCTCATTTAAACCCAATAGCAACCCTATGAATTAGGTACAGCATGTAGTATTAAGCTTCATTTTTAAATGTGAAAACAAGCTAAGAGAGTCTGAGATTCTTAGATAACACATGGCTTTAGGGCAGAGCAGCAGATGTAAAGTAGAGAATTCCATTAATCAAATTCCTCCCAACGCCTTCCTTTATAAAGGGCAAAAAACAGGCTTACCTCATGTCACTTTGCATCTGTTTTTCTCCCTAATTTCAACTCTATGGAACAAGATACCCACTAGTGTCCTGTTCTCTGCCCTGCTCCCAGTTTTCCTGCCCCCTTTTGTGTGTTGTCTCCCCCCATTATATTACAATCTTCTTGATGGGAGGGACTGTCTTTCTTTCTATAAATTATATCCCAGAGTTTACCACTGTGCCTGGCACAAAGTAGGCTCTTAATAAATGTTTACTGGATTGAACTGGGTGGATAAAAACATATCCAAGCTTTCTCATCCTGTCACATTCTTGTCAAGATCTGCCCATAAATCTTCTACAAAGAATCTACCCAGTGAGCTGATGTTCTTTTAGTTATTTTAACATTTAACACATCCATTGCTCTCTATAACATGTTATTCCTTGCTCTTGACACAACCAACCCACCTTATGCCACTCTTTCAATACCAAGAAGCTAATGATAGTTAGGCATTAAGACTCAACTTAAATATTAACTCTTCCCTTCTCTAACTAAAGTAATTACTATATAAATAAGACCCAGAAGGTTGCTCCCTTGCCATCTTCCTGGCACATACTCCAGCTCCCATTCTTGCATCCTAGGTATCTGAGTACACTATATCTAGCCTGATCTAAACTCTCTGCACTGCTCCCCCATTATCTTCATGCCATGCTACTTCACTCTCCTCCCCTTTTAGGACTGAGAATAGTAACCAAATCAACGTTACCAATCCTAGAAAAGAAGTATCAATCAATCACCTTAAGACTACTCACCTTTCCTAAAACTTCTTTAACCAAAACACCCCTCCCTGACCACCACTAATCTGTACGTGTTGTCATGTCCTATTAAAGGGGATCACAACTCTCTTTTTTGCATCATGGACTCCTTTGGCAGTCTGACGAAATCTATGGACCCCTTATTGGAATAGTATTTTTAAGTGTATTAAATAAACTACACAGGATTACAAAGAAAACCAATTATACTGAAATATAGGTATTAAAATATTTTTAAAAACAAGTTAACAGATGATAGGTTAAAAACTCCTGCCCTAGTAGAATGTAAGCTCCTAAAAGGTAAGGATTGTTTTGCTTAGTGCTTACAGTTTCTGGCACATTGTAAGTGCTTAATACTTTCATCTTTATATCCCTGGACTATATAGTAGGTATTTAGTAAACACTGGCTGAATTTTGTAAAACTACCTTATGGCATCTCTTCTACTGTTGTCTTGTACCTTCTTTCTTCTTTTAAAATAGTATTTTATTTTTCCCCAATTACATGTTAAAACAATTTTTAACATTTTTTAAAAAAGTTTTTCAGTTCCAAATTCTATCCCTCCCTCCCTCTCCTTCCTGAGGCAATAAGCAATCTGATATAGGTTATACATTTGCAATCATGTAAAACATTTCCATATTAATCATTTTATACAAAGAATTCAACAAAAAAGAAAGAAAATAGTGAAAAATAGTATGTCTCAGTCAAGTATTCAGTCTGTATTCAGAAAATATCAGTTCTTTCTCTGAAAGTGGATAGCATGAGTCCTTTCAGATTGTCTTGGATTACTGTATTGCTAAGAATAGCTAAGTCATTCACAGTTCTTTAGATACAATATTGATGTTACTTTGTACAATGTTCTCCTGATTTGGCTCACTTCACTTTGCATCAGTTCGTGTAAATTTTTCTAGGTTTTTCTGAAATCACCCTACTTGTCATTTCTTATAGCGTCTTAATCTCAAATGAACTTTTCATGCTTCTGTACTCCTTAACCACAGTATATGCTCCTTGATGCATGAACTATCATATTTTTTATATTTTACACAGTAATTTACATGTGGTAAATGCTTATTAAGGATTTGTTAATTTTGTTTTAAAAATAAGATATGCTACATTTTCATCCACAATATTAAAAGGTTTAAATGAAACATTAAATTGGGTCATCTGGTCTCAGTGTGGCCTTTTACCTACTAAAGTTAAAAATGAAATATTTTAAAAATTCTCTGAACTAAAATGCTGTCATTTTCAGTGGAACTTTTAATTGTAGTAAGCCACATACTCCTTAGAACAGAAAAATTTCTAGAACTCTGAATCACTGAATTCTTTTTAAACATAGCATCTATTTTTTTCTCCACAGATAAATGAGTACGAACGTATTACTAGCTTTAATAAAACTAAGTTAGCAGTTCCAATGGCTCCTCATATTTGAGCACCACATCCAGTTCAAAATGCTCTAAGCTTCTTTTGAAGTTTCAGTGAAGTTCAATGCCAATCATGACCTCAAGACCAAACCCACTTTGTTCTATATTAATTATTGATTAAGACTTAGGAATTAATTTGCTTTAAAGGACAGTTTGGCTACTTAACATTAGAAGGTCTGGCTTCTTTATAAGAGTTAACTTTCCCATTTCTCTGGGTTACAGCCCAGATTCATGGTCAGAAGATGTTCTGCCTGGCCATAAACCTAGTAGGGGGCACTCAAGTGTATGTGGTCACTGACACATACTTTCCAGAAAATGGTGACTGTGTTTTCCCCTTAACGTGGACTTTGGAAACACCCATTTTGCAAATTAGCGTGATTATATATTAAAATTAAAATTAAAGTAATATGTTGGAGAATTAAGAATTGAGATGAGGTCTCTAACTGCTCAAGTCTCAGCAACTCAGCAAGAGCAGTCACTTTCACTTTTTGGTCAGCAAAATAATTCCAAAGGAATTTCAATCTGTTAGTCTCCGAGTCTCAAGTTTATGGGTGCCACTCTGTGGAACTGGTTTTAACTTTAGTGTAGATTACAAATTCTTTAAAAGGAAGACTTAAAAACTACACTTAAAGGGAATGACAAATTTTTTGCAGGATGGAAATGTGATTTTTTTTTTATTAGAAGGCAGAACAGAAAAAATTTTAGACCATCTTCAGTCGTCAAAGGAATAGTAAGTAGAGTTGGAATTTATTTACCCTTTGGGGTCTTACTGCTTTTAAATAACTAATCTGAAGACACCAAGCAAGCCCTATTATCAGCCCCTACACTGGGACTCCCAGATGGAAGGATTCTCCAAAGTGTTACCAGAAAGAGAAAAGCTTGTTTCAAAATCAGGAAGCAACTGAAAAGTGAGTAAAATTTAATGTTTTCCTGTGAATGCTATAAAAGGTTAGGGTAAGAAAGCAGAAGAAATGGCCTTAGTGTTTGAGTGATTTTTAACAGAAATAAACAAAAAGTTACATCTAGAAATCTTCAGAAAATTAGTCTCCATCAGACACCATTTTTTTCAGGACTGCAATTCCTGTTACCTATGACAAATATTCCTGTTGGTGTTTTTAGTAAAAGCAGATAATTTAAATCAAGAAATTATTATGCTACAAATCAAAGGATATTCCTAATGGAAATCACTGTTGACCATTTGACAATGAGGCAAACTTTATTATAGATTATGAAGAATAATAATTTATTGTACTATCAAAGAGTTAGTGAAAGTGGCATGAAGTCATTAAGGAAAGCTGTATCAGTCTCTTTAAACACCAAAAGATTTATATAAGTGTACTGTCAAAAGGTACTGTTGTTTAACTTACATTTAACTGAATCAATGGGATGCTCACAATTAGTCTCACCATTACTTTTCAACATGGGTTAAATTTGAAAAATTAAAGCACAAGTCAACTGAAAGCAGTGGGCTCTGAAACTTAAAATCCTAGCAGGTAATGGTCCTTATGAAAACTGAGATTTTAAACTGTTAACATTAGTGATTATATACCTAAATTTGATTTCAATGAATCCAAAAATTAAATGAGTGGATTTCTGTTAATTTAAAATCATTAGAAAATTAACTCTTGATGAGAAACATACCTAAAACTCTTAATTGCTCAATAATATACAATAACTTAATAACCTGTGGTATTGGAAAATACCACAAGCTTTGTTAAAGGAGGACACAATTAGGAACTAAGAACTTTCAAAGTCAAATTAAAAAGTGTTTACCCACTTCTTTACACACTTAAGTATCAGCAGTGAAAGTTGCTTTTATACAATAAGATTTAAATTGAAAAACCATAATTGGACTTTAGCTTTTCCCCCTCGTCACTGCCAAATAAACTCCTTCGTGAATTGAGTAGATGAATGCTCCTCTAGAATAAAAGAGGTTAACTCTGAGAAGGAGATGGATGCCTTCTCCAAAGTCAGCCTGCTTACAGAAATCTGTGACACTCTACAATGAGGTATTAGGAGGGACCTTAAACTTTGCAGTTCTGTTGAGTGAGTTTTATTTGGGTTTATCTAATAGTTAGAAAAACTATGTGATTGTAACCAGTTCTAATTGCCCAAAAGACCTGAAAGAAATTGGAATGAACTATACATTTATAAGCCTTTAAGAACAAAAATGTGACAGTATTGTGATAACTGATTTTGTGTAATAAAAACCTATACTAAAGTGTAAAGGAAAATTCACTAGAATGAAGATTAAGTCTGTAGACAGTGTTGGATATGATTAGGAAATAAAGACTAGAGGAATTAAGCGAGTTGAAGAAAGTAAGAGGGTTTTGATCTCACTGAAATAAAAAAAAGATTTGAGTAATTTTTAGAGAAATGCCTCTTTGACAAGTACTGCATGTCTCCCTCCCCAATCAGGGTAAGATTACAAAAGAAATTTCCTAAGATTTTGAAGGGTTAAATGGAAGTTTAACAAATACATATTAATTGATTGATAGAGAAAGGATTGCTTCTTTGATCTGGTTTAAATAGTTATATTAAAGGCCTTTGTAAAAAAAAAAAAAAATTAGTAGCTTTTCTGGCCAGGGTTACAGCCAAAAAACCTCTGGGTAAGTATACCCTCTTATGGCATACTGGTAGGATTAAGTTTGGAAAAATAAAAAGAATTGATTTGGCTCTTTTGAGTGATTTAAATAAACAGTTATGGGGATCTGGGAGTGCCACTACAAATTTATTAACATGAGCTAAACTAAAAAGAGTGGACCTTTGGGAAAATGGTATTTAAATATTGACATTAGTTATAATAAATCAAGAACTGATTTGGTTGAAAATTTTGGTCTGAGATAAAATAATTGTGATTTATTAGAGAATTTAATCAATCTTCTTTATATATAAAAGGGGGATAATAAATAATAACACCTGCCTCCAAGAACAGGAAAAATGAAATGATTCTAAAATGTTTAGCATAGTGAGCACTGTATAAATGTTAACTACTGTTACTGGGTTTTGGACTAAAATAACATAACACTAATAACATGAATGATTTTCTAAAAAGGATAAGTTAAGGTTTTATACAACGGCACAGATGAAATTTGAGAAGTTTAGTGTTATGTTTAAAAAAGAAAACAAAAAACCCATGATATTCTTTAGGCTTCGAGTTTTTCTTGCATGGTGGAACTTGGGAAAATATCAGATGTGATTAAAAATGTGAATTTTTTTTTAATTAGGAGGATAGTTTTTAATTACATACTGTTATATGAAAAATTTATAAATTGTTGTGAAATATTTTTAGAAAGACCACTTCCCTATTGCATTTTTAAAATGTTATAAAGTCTCTGAAAAATTATAACAATGAAGCGTCTTTTCCCTTAAAATGTAGAATTCTTGTGATCAATAAAAGGTTTGAGTACCCCCCTCGCCCTCAAACCTGAGCTGTGATCTAAATTTCATAACTGCGCTTGTGTAAAGTTATAAAATCTTGTCAATCAAGTGGGAGAAAATCTAAAATAGCATGAATACATTTATTCCTTCCACATTACAGGGGTTAGGGGGCCTCAGATCTGGAAAATCCGAATAAAGTTTGTTGGCCCTCCCTTCATACCAGAGAAGAAGTCTGAAAGTCTGAATTGTTATGGCATTAAATGATGCTGATATTATTCAATACTATACACATATTTTATGCATTTCTGAGTTTCTATTTTTTTTTTCTGTGTCATCTTCACCTTCTGCAAAACTCTCAAAAAATTCCCATTTAATTTCTTATGCTGACTGAGATATGCTGAAACCCAGATGGGGAAAGTTGCAATGTGGAAGGATTAACTTCAGTCACTTTGAAATTGACTAAATTGATGTCATTTGGCTAAAATAAGTTTTGTCTCCATGAATTGGTCTGCTAAGAGACAACAAGATTGTTTAAAAACTATTAAATATTCATTGGGTTATATTTTCCTCTAACCTAGGCTCTTAAAGGGAAAGACTTCAGTCTTATTATTTACAACTGTTTGTGTGATTTAAGTCAGGAAGTGCCTCAAGTAATAACTGAGAAATCAAAATCTAAACATTATAAAATACTACAGAAAACAGGCTCTGAAATTCCTTAATCTTCAAGAACTAGAAAAAAACCTTGAACGTGGTAAGCACTATGTAAACGAACTATTGTTACTCCTTTAATTGACTTTAATTAACTCCATACTAGATAGTTATACTGGGTCTTATATGTCACTGAATATGATTAGTAAAATACCAAAGGAGATAAAATGAGTGATTTTCTCTGCAAGATAATTTAAAAATGCATTCCAATGAATTACTACCATCTGACTAGTAATAAGTTTCATGTTTTAAATACACGATATTGGGAATGCAGAATTTTCTCTTGTATTATGAAAGCTGATAAAAACTGTTAAGATAAGTTATTTTCCTTTCTCTTTTAATCTGAATGCTGTTAGATTATAAATGGACCTGTTATATAATATTACTATGTTTGAAAACTGCTAATTGTTTAATAAGGTACTTAAATTAGAAAATATTAATAACAACTCACTGTTGGGAGAAGAGAGTAGCCACATCCTCTTAAATCTTTCTCTGTGGGGGATAAGATCTCACCAGCTCTGCTGACAGTATGTTGTGAAATTGTAGTACTGCAGTTTAAGGAACTAGGACCTTTCCCAGCCAAAGCTGAGAAATTTACAAGTTAAACTTTAAATAATAAGTGACTTTCATTTAAGATCATTTGGAAAAATCATGAAATTGTGTCTGTTAATAATTTGCATGTAGCAAAGTTACGTTTCTGAACAATTATTGACTGTACGTGTGAACTGGCATTTACTGTATATGAGTACAAGTCTAGAATTTAATTATTTTTATATAAAAGATCAACAGACTATCCTGATACTAAGATATGAGAAAAACAACAATAACCTAGCCATAAACTGTAATTAGTGAAATCCTGCTGTTTGAGAAGTTTCTTGGGATTTTAACCTGCTGCTATCCTAATACCTCTGATGAGGGCATCTAGGTGGCACAGTGGATAGAGTGCCAGACCTGGAGTCAGAAAATACTCATTTTCCTGAGTTCAAATTTGGCCTCAGACACATTACTAGCTGTGTGACCCTAGGCAAGTCACTTAACCCTATTTGCCTAAGTTTCCTCATCTGCAAAATAAGCTGGAGAAGGAAATAGTAAACTCTGTCAAAAAACAAACAAACAAAAAACAAACAAAAAAACCAAATGGGGACATGAAGAGTCGGACATAACTGAAACAATTAAACAACAAGAAGTGTCCAATACTTCTCAAAAGGCCACTAAGTCCATCATTCACCAGAAATGCCATGTGCTCCTACAGTCTGAGGACTGTTACAGGTGGATATCTGTCTCTGGGAAAGTTGGGAGAATGACTTTGAAAGTGAGAGAACAACCTTTTGAAAGTGAAAGTAGGAGCCTCTTGACTATATGAGCTTGGCTATGATATCCTATGGCTCATAGTGAGCCTTTATGTGTGGATTGGTTGTTGACCAGGACCTATACCTGAAATCAAATAGAACTAAGGAACAGTAGTGATACTCCCTCCCTTTTTCCTCACATAGCAAATTCCATTGATAAGGGCAAGTGATGTCTCATTTTTTCATTGTAATAAATACGACATAAACTCTATGGGTGACTTTTGACTGAATAATATGCTAGTATAGTACTACATAGTAAGGAATCAAATTTATATTGTCATTTGAATTACAAATAATAGAGACCATTTGATAGGGTATTTAATTTATAGAACATTGATACTACAACATCCTTTCATTATGTTAATATGATCATAATATCCTCTTGAGGAAGGGAATGAATTTGGTTCAGATTTAGGTAAAGAAAGAGAAAGATAAATGAAGATGAATGTAAAAAATTAAGATAATGAGATGAATGTAAAAATTTCTGAAGTTTTTGAAATTGAATGGAGCACACTTTTTTGAGGAACAAGAAGATACTTGGTTTTCATGAAACATACATTGGTCTATTTTCCTTTAGGATGTTTAAGTTTCAAGTGTGGGCTCCTGATTTGATGTTCTATAGTTCACCATCTCAACTAGTTACAAAATTGTATTAAAATCTATTTTGCAAAAGGGTTATGGTAGAAAACACCTAGAAATCTTTGTAAGTAACCAGCCCTTCTATCAAGGTCCACCTTCAGAGCTTCCATTAGCTGAGACCTAATCCATAATGAGACTGTAAGAAGTTGTTTCCAAGGACCACACACATACCTGAGACATCTGAAACTCAACTGAAGATTAAATGGACGTTGGGAGCGGGCTACTAGGGTACAAAGACACTTGATCATTGTATTATTACCTTGAGGACATACACATTCCACCTTTCCCATGTGCTATTCTCCCTGTAAAGCTAGCTTACTGAAGCGGGCTGCCACCAACGTATTTTTATCAATGCTATGAACCCTATTCCTGTCTAATAATCACAACACGCAGATGGAGAAGGCATGAGAGACATCTTTTGCTGGACCATTTGTAACAGTCAACCAGCACCAGTAATAATCATGGCTAGCCTTGTATAAAATGTTCAACTCTGTAATTATTGCTTTCCATTGCTCCATTACTAATTTAATTCTAATAGATGCTGAATATGCCTGACCACGTCAATTTGGTCTACAGACCAAATAGAGACTCAATAGAGTCTTATATAGTCTCAATAGAGACTTGGCTCCATGGAATCTGAGGGGGGAAATGTGAAATTGTAAATTGATACCCCACTTTGTTCTGTATTAATTATTGACTTAGGAATTAGTTTGCTTTAAAGGAAAGTTTGACTACTTAATATTAGAAGGTATGACTTCTTTGTAAGAGTTAACTTTCTCATTTCTGTGGGTTACAGCCCAAACTCATGGTCATAAGATGCTCTGCCTGGCCATAATCCTAGTAGGGGACCACTCTGGTGTGCGTGGTCACTGACACAGAACTTTCCAGAGAATGTAGACTGAGTTAGTCAACTCGGTGTCCCTTATCATGGACTTCTGAAACACCCCTTTTGCAAATCAGCATGATTGTGCCAAATGTAAGCCCTCTACAGCTTTACTCCACACCTCTACTATAGACCAATCACAATCCTAATTGTAACTAACTGTATAAAAGACTACTCTATCTGTTGTAGTGTAGGGACCATAAACCTCTATTACTGGCAACTGCTAGCCAATAAATAGTTTATGCTCGGAACTTCTGTGCTTCAAAACTAATTAATTTTGATCACCTTTATCCTCCTCATATGATTCATTTTTAATGGCATCAGTAACATGGTTAGATTAACTTTAACAAATATTTATTGAGCACATACTGTAAGGCATATCTCTTGCAGCTCTAAACCCTAAGTACTCAGACAACCTATCTTAAAGTAGAAATATAAGCTGTTCATCTCTCAGAAAATGAGCACTTGTGCCCATTGCCTTCCCCTCCCTCCCCCTGCCACAATCCCCTCACCAAGTTTAAGGCATCATCTAAATCAAGAAAAAGTAAGACATGTCTTTAATGTGAAAACATAGGATTAGCTGTCAAATGATAACTGGAGAACCAAAAAAAATTTAATATCTATGGAATGCAGTATAGTTCTTTTCTGTTACTTCAGAGATGAAAGAATCATCATTACTGATTTGTTTACCCTGATAGATAAGAAAATTTAAACATTAGGGATTTCCTCTGTGTTCAGTATCTCCCTTTTTACTGAAGTAAAACATATAGACCAAAAAAATTCCAGAAAAAAATGCATACTTTATCAGTGCAAGGATAACAATTACACAATAGCACTGAATGTCAAATGGCAAGGAACAATGTGTTAGCTCAGTAATACACTTAAAAAAAACATTTCATTTTTGACATCACAAAATACCTTGGTTTAACAGAGAAAGCTCAACTTGAAAATTTAAATGAAACTCTCAAGATCAGAAACCAAGACACCAGCAGTAGTCTCTAATATTCCAAGTCATTTCCTTATCCTTACTCTCCAATAAATTCAAGACCTGTTAATTACCACATTGCTTAATTTCATAGCCAAATAGCCATTTAATAATGATTAGAAGAAACTATGGAATGTATTGTATTGTTTCCATTCATTTAATGGGATCAATAAAGACCAACTCAGCAATTTTTATTCTAGATCTAATCTTGAAAATATTCGAGGTGGAATCAAGAATTAGACACGCTTTTTGACTGTTCAAATAATGTACTTACCCATGTACATGGGTAAAAGGTATGGCACACAAGAGTCTGTTTTTTTTAAACCCACAAACTCTTAAGGAACCTCAAATGTTTAATGGCTGCTAGTTGTGACCCTGGATACAGTACTTAACCTCTCTGAACAACTGCTTTCTTATCTTAAAACAGGGATTAGAATGGATGGCATAATCCAAACTCCAACACTGGAAAAATAAAACCTGAGTAATTTAGTTAAGATACTGGACTAATTATATATGTACTACACCTCAGAGTTAGGGATTAAAGTTTCTTCTGCTTTTCCTCAGAAAAGCAAAGAGTTTTGTTTCACTCTTTATTTATTTGTAAGGCAGAATTTAAAAAATTCTCATTCGGTTTTCATGCTTACATTCTTTTTTCCAGTTTTATAGCAAACTGTGTTACCTAACAGGTGCACAAAGAGAAAGACACTACTTGGTAAAGATATCATCCAATAAAGTTGTCAATACCTTTCACTTTTTAAATACAGAGAATAAATAAATAACATCCTACAGAAACAGGGATCCAGTGGGAAAAAGGACTGGATTTGGAATCAGGAGACTTCAAATCCTGTCTCCATCACTTACAATCTGTGTAGATCTTATGCAAGTTATTTAACCTTTTCTGGGGGATGTATGTGTGGGATGGACTAGATGACCATCTAAGATCCCTTTCAGCTCTATGTCTACTTAAAAGGTTTATTCCTCTTAGTAATTTTCTTCCAAATTAACACTAAAATAAGTAATACAGTTAAGTAAAATTGGCAAGTTCGGCAAAAGGAATACAAACATACAAGTATACATATATACATACAAACACATTTAAATCCTGGGTTTAATCTTTGACTTTATCATTAACTTATGCCAACATCTAGCATGTAAGGCTAAATTTCGGGTGGAGGGTGATATCTTTGGGTATCTAGGCACAATACAAGTTAAGCTCAGAATGCTTCATCAAAGATTTAGCAACCCAATTATTTTGTGACATTACAGCATATACAGTAACATTGGTTTTGGACATCCAACTTTCTGCAAGAAGACTTTGCTAGTTTCCCTTAATACCAGCGCATTCCTTCTGTGATTACTTTCAATTTGTCCTGTTTATGTCTTGTTTGAACCCAGTTGTTTAAATGTCTTACCCATGAGATTATGAACTCTCTGAGGTTAGGAACCGTTTCCTGTTTTTGCCTTTCTTTGTATCCCAGCACTTGGCACAATTTCTGGCACACAGTAGGTGCTTAGTAAATGCTTGTGGACTTGAACACGTCTAGACCTTTCCATTTACAGCAAGAAAAAGTGAACATGGTATCTATTTTAAATGCTGAATGTAAAGACTTCCAATGACAGAAATGACGAGGGCCTTAAATTTAACAAAGACTTTCATTCATAATAATTTTCCATTATATTAAAAAATCTCAAAAGTTCCAGAAACATTTTCACAGTCACCCATCCTACATGTGACTTGACTTCTAATTTTTTTTCTTTTATAATTAAATATCTCGATCTAGTATACTACTACTTATACACATCGAGTATTTTAAGTATTTCACAGAGATGACAGAGAAAGTCTGTGTTTGGAAACCCTTTCCTTAATCGAGAATTCTGTCCCTGCATTGATAACTAGCATAAACATACGATGCTGCTGCATTTCCAGTCCTGGTTAGAAAGCAGTTACTGGAGAGCAGTTTTTCAGGCGTAAGAGGAAGGATAAAAAGTACACAACAACCGTCTTCCACTCTACCAGGAGCCTAATGGTAAAGAGCCTCCAGCAGAATCCATTAGAGAATGGCCGGGAAAACGGACTATTTAATTCAAGGGTACAACCCGCAAGGGGATTTCCCCCCTCCCGCCGGGTAGCACCATTCCCCTACGCGCCCCAATACTGGAGCGCGGATGCAGCAGCAGCAGAGCCAGCCAGGGCGGGAGGGCCAACCCCCGCCCCTCTCACCGGCTCACCCAACAGGAGGCCGAGCTGAAAAGGGTCGGTGGGGACAGCTCCTCCGACCAGCAACAAAGGCCCTTCAGTCCGCAGGCGAAACTCCCACAACAAAGGCCCCCGAGACGGCGGGCGAGGACCGGGCCGGGGGGCGGGTCGGATTAGGGCCGGGGAGGGGGGGTGGCGGTGGAGGCGCCCATGACCGAGGGGGCGGAGGCCCGGGAGGGAGGGAAACCGAAACGGGGGGCGCGGTAATCCCAGGAGCACAATAAGAGCAGCGCTACAGTGGTCGCGGGAGAGAAGGCGGCGGCGGAGGCATCCCTGCCTGTTCTCCCAGGCTTTCTTTATCCCTTTTCCGAGGCAAGGCGGGGAGGGCTCCGCAGCCGCGGTCCGGCTCCCTCCCGCCTCACCCGCCGCGCACTCCCCAACCCAGGGAGGGAGGGAGCGGGGGGACGTTTTCCGCCTGGACCACTGCCCCCTTCCCCCTCAGGCACCAGCACACCGCCGCGAGCCCTCGCTGCCATCGCCGCCGCCACACAAAGGCGCTCTCCCCGCGGCTTCGCTCCCGCCTCGCCTCCCCCCTCGCCGCGGCGGCGGCCACGGAGATCCCCGGGCAGCGCGGATCGCTCCGAGCCCGCCTCTCGCTCACCCGCTTCCCCACCAGCCCAGGAGGGGGTGGGCGGGGAGAAGGGGGAGGGGGCCCTCGGGGCTCTCTCACCTGGCACAGCTGCTGACAGTACTCGGTTGCTGCCTCCACGGCCGTCCCGCGGCTCTCCCGCAGCTGCCGCTCCAGCTCCTGGAGCCGCTCGCCGAGGCGCTGCAGTTCCGCGGCGCAGCCCCCGCCGCCTCGGCTGAGGCTCTCCTGGTCGGCCTCCTCGTCCGCCATCTTCACACCCCGCTCCGTCGCGTACGCACCTGGGTCACGTGATAACACAATGCCACGTTCGGCGGGGTCACGTGCCGGGCGCGCTTGCACGCCGCCGAGCACGTACACTGGCTGCAAGGAGGCGGGGGAGCTGCGGGGGAGCTGGGAGGTGAAGAGAAGGGGAAAGGGAAAGGGCGGGGGAGAAGGCGGAGGATGGCGGTTGACTTACCCCGCTCCGCTAGCGGATGGGGCCCGAGGGCCGGAATGGGGAGGGGCAGAGCTGGGCCTGGCGCGCGCTTCCACCACGTGATCGCCCCAAGGGGGAAAGCGCCTACCTCGCCAGCTCCACGAGCTAGGCTTCGCTTTCTTCTTCTCCCGAAGGCCCGGCCCCCCCCCCCCCCCCCCCCCCCCCCCCCCGCGGGGCGGGCGGGCGCCGCCCCCCCCCGCGGGCCCCCCCCCCCCCCCCCCCCCACTGAGGCCCGTGAGGGTTGGGTGTGCAGCCGCCGGCTTCTGTTTAACGACGTGCAGGCCAGACGCAAGGCAAGAAAAAGAGAGTAAAACAGCCCTTGGCTGGCACCCAAGGGTGGGAGCCGCGTGGTGCACCAGTCAAAATCGGACCCTCACAGAAGCACAGGTGTAGAGCTGGCGGGGCCCTTGGGGGCCATCTAGCATAAGCGTTCCATTTTACAGAGGAGAGAACTGAGGCCCAGACCGGTTAAGTGACTCGCCCCATGTCGGACAATACCAGCCACATGTTGTTCTAGGACAGGAGGTGGAATGAACTGGGATAAAAATTCCAGGTGCTATCCTGCTTAAGGTATATAAATGTTTAACAACTGGCCCTCCGCTGGAAACACCTTTAAGTTTAATCTACATAATTAGTTTTCTCCATTGCTTTTCTAAGTCTAGAGATAATAAAACAGTAAGTGGAACTCCGATTTGTAGCATTCGAATACTCAGAAGTATAAATGCACACATTGAAAACTTCGTCACTTCTCAGGAACAGGTTGGAGTAGGCTCAGGCTCGTTATCTCTGCTGCCTTCCGAAAATACACACTTATCCTTTCAAAACACACTGCCCACAAATCCAAAGGGCATGATCACAATTCAATATCTATCAAGGGTGGGGAACCTTCTGCCCTGAGGCCACATGTGGTCCTCTAGAGTTCCTCAAGTTCGGTCCTGCTTCACAGAACAAATCCTCCTTAATACAAGGATTTGTTCGGTAAAATTTTTTCGAACCCAAGGACCTAGAGACATGTGGCCTGGAGGCCGAAGGTTCCCCACCCCTGATAGGCAAAGGAAGGAGGAAACCAAGCTAAAAGGAATAAACTAAGCAAAACACCATATTTAGAGTAAATGGTAGACTCAAGTTCAAATCCCCAAGATCACAAAGAGGTGTGACTTGAGAAAACATTCCTTTCCGGAATTAGGGAGAGATAGTAAATCTTTTCTTGGTCATTTTAAGAAATAACAATTATAGTGGGTACACTGCTACGGCCCTTTAAACTTCATAAGGTTACACAAAGTTGATCTTGCCACTGAAAATGTCTATAAAGGAATCTCTTGAATACAAAGAAAATTTAAGAAAACCCCATTAACAATGGCACTATTGTAGTGTAAAAACAGTGACGAGAATGGGATTATGAGAAGGTAAAAGAAATTAATTATTGAAGGGAAGTATTAACAGCACTACTCCCCAACAATATTCTGTATTTTCACAAAGTGATATTCCAAAAGTCTTGATTCATAATCCTACTGTTTAAATTATGATAATTTAATTGGCACCGTGCCATCAGATAATAAGAAAGCAAGTTTCTCAAGCCGAGGGGACCACAGAAGAGTTGTAGTGTATTGGATGCACTACACAAATTTGAGAGGACACCTGAGTTCTAAAGTGACCTTGGGCAAGTCAATTCACCTCTGGACTTCAATTTCATTTGTCAAATGATTCATTAGCAAAATGTTTGATCAAGATATCTAGAAAAAATCTTTTATGTGCATTTTTTTCAAATGCCAACCATTATTTCAACACAAATGTCTAAAATAAAAATTAATTCCATTGCTTTGCCTGGATCTTAAGAAGTTTCTGGTTTCTGATAGCTGTCAGAAGTGTTCAGAGTCAATAATACCCTGGATTAGCTACTGTTATTTCAAACAACTTGGAAATCATAGGACAGTATGATTAGGTACTGAAGAGAAGTCACCAAATTACTACATTGTTGTGAATCACCATATATAGACTGGAAGACACAAATCATTTCTGGGAACAAAGTACAGGCTTAATACCAGCTAAGCATCAATTACCTGCATAATAACAAGGAAGTATGATTAGCATATTACAAATAGATGTCACTAACAAGACTACAAATTCAATGTTGATTTAAGCAAATGGCTTGGTAGGGAGTACAAGCTTAGAGCAAAAATTATGGTGCCCCTTTGGAAATTCAAAAGTTAGAAATTACTAATACAGCTAATGAACTTTGTTAGCAATTCAGTTTCATAACCAGAATAAGTTCTTCCAAATTGTTTCATCTATCTAGAGATCTAGTGACAAATGTAGGCATTGTCAAATGCCATATCTATCAATAAACCAAAGACCCCAGAGAGTATTTTGGGTGGTGATTCAAATTTTTGCTTTAAATCAGTGATATAGAAAGATAGTGTAGTACTCTGTAGTGGCTAAAGTGATGGACTTATGATCAGGAAGATAGATCTAGGTTCAAATCCTGCCTCTGACACCTACTAGCTGTTTGACTCTGATGAAGTCATGTAACCTTTTGAATTTCCTTACCTGTAAATTTTTTTTTATTAATTTATTTTGATTATCAATAATCACTTCCACATGCTTTTGAGTTTAAAATTTTTCTCCCCCTTACTCCCCACCACCCTCCCCAAGACGTGCACAATCTAATATAGGCTATACGTTTATGTTCACATTAAACATATTTTCACATTAGTGATGTGGTGAGTAAAAATTAAAACCAATAGGAGGAACCATCAAAAAGAGGAAACCCTTATATGTAAAATTAAGGAGTTGGACTATGTGGCATCTAAGGTCCCTCTCAATTCTAAATCTATGGTCTTTTGGCCTATAACAGGAAATCACTACATCTAAGTCTCTCCTTATTTTCTTTGGGATTATTTGTAAACAGACTTTTCTTAGCAAAATGAGGATGTTGAACCAATATATAGACTGGTGGACATCCAAAGGATTTAATGATAGCTTCCTTTCATGAAGAGCTTTACATAGGATATCTCATTTGATCCTCACAACAGCATTTAGGTACGTAGTTCAAGTGATATTATTCCCATTTTAAAGATGAAATACCTAAGACTCAAAGGGGCAAAGTGACTTTTTAAGGTCATATAGCTAGTAAATGTTAGTCTATCCTAACCCATGTTTTCTGACTCCGAATGCAGCAATCTTTCCACAACTTTGTGCTGCTTTTTAAAAATTTGCCAACCATGTACTAACTCCTCTGCCTTCCCATGTAATTAAGAACATACTTGGCTAAGGGGAAAAAAGAGATAACGCTTTTAATCTGAGCAAGCAAACTTGGATGAAGCGTGTGACTAAGCATGCCAACCAGAGATCCACAAGATTCAGAGGATTTTCTAATTGGTTGGGAACCCAATGAGAACATTACAGTACAGCTTAACCTACAGAAGAAATTTAGGAGGAAGTGGTGAGAAGTGTGAAAAACACTGATTTGGAGTCAGGCTTTCAGAAAATTAAAGTGATTTGTCCAGTGTCACTAAGACCCCTCAGCTTTAAATCTATGACTAACCCCATGACTTTGTAATTGGGTTATCTAACCTTTTATTTGATAATCATATGAAACAGACCTCCATCCACAATAAAGGTGAATAATCAGGTATGCTGCACCTGCCACACCTGTGCCCCAATTGAGACGCTGTTGTTTAATATCACATTATCGATAAACACAGGCACACACCTACCTATTGGTCATGTTCCTCAAGAATGTCAAGATGCCTTTCCACGGATGGCATCCATCACCGACTCTACCAAGTAAAGGAAACACTGAGCCTTCTCCTCCACCAATTCTAAAGGTATCCACTGCATTAAAGATGAAATAGGAGAGCAAAATGTGCGGCAGTAGGGGATGGAGTATGGTGGGGAAAAGGAAAAAGCTGTTGCACCTCGGACAGCGCCTGCTTTCCCAAGTGCAAGATGGGATTGATCCCAGGAATTTTCCTCTAACCCTTCTTTCTTACATAGGGAGAGGAACGGATTCAAATAAAAGGGCTAGAAAGTAGCTCAATCTGAATGTTTGCTTGCCAAAGAAGGCCCTATAGCTTGGCGAGGTACCTTGAAAGCAGCAAGCACGATTTCCAAATACAATGCAGTGCAGAAAGCCGGTGATAACAATTGGCCTGCGAAGATAACTGCAGCTCAAGCTAAAATAGGACCAGGTAGATTCTTCCGCACCTAGCTATAGGCTGCAGAAGATCCGTCCTGCTCCGGGGAAAGCGGGTGGGGTTAAGGTTGGAGGTGGGCTGGGGTACTAATATTGTCCTGGAGGGGAGGTGTAGGCAGGAGACAGAGCTCCTTCGCCACCTGCACGAGTGTGGGAGTTGCCCCCAGGGCAACAGGTGTCAGAGAGGCACGAGCATGGTATTTCAGAATTTTCTGGCCTTTCCATTCCCGGACCCTTAGTGTCCCTCCACCAGCAAGCAAAGCCGAAAGCTCCAGGTTAGGAGGATGCCCAGATAGCTGTATGTCCATAGTCCCGCGGCTGTCTCGGAGTCCGTGCAGCACCAGCGGCCCTAGACTGGCCTGAGAGCGCCTCGCCCAGCAGCTCACAGCATCCGCGGCTCTAGCAGAGGCCCACGCACCCAGGATGCAGATGCTGGCACAAGGCACCGGTTGCAGAGCGTTCTACGCTTACCGCAATCTCGTTCCAATAAAGCGTCTTTCCTAAAACCTGGGATCGAATCTGAAAGCCGAAATGAGAGGCTAGCTCTGGATCAAACAAGGGTTTCCTCGGCCCCTAGTCTCGGGATCCGGTCTTTGCCCCAGGCAGAGTGAGAGCAGCTGGGGCTGATAGCGTTCCAAAGTTGGCCCAGTAGCAAACTGGGGCCGAGGCACTCAGCTAACTTATCTTCTTGGGGAGGCATAATCGTTTAACTTCCAAAGGACAGGGAAAGACGATCTAAATCCTTGTTACTCCACCTGTCCCCTTCTGGTGAAAGTAATGCTCTGGAGTCCTGAAGAAGGCCACCAAAGAGATTAAGGAACCAGTGTTTTGCCTACTTGATCAAAGAGGGAGGCACATGTTGAATGAAGATCTTGGAACTGCTTTTATAGCAAAGAAACACTGTGCTATACTTTTCTGAGAAAGAAGGAAACTAAGGGGAAAAGTAAAAGGTGATAAATAAGTTGTTAAATGGTAAAAGTTATATGGCCTCCTTCCTCTCACCAACAGAAATGAGTTGATGTATATTCAAATAGCAGTGGAGATTTTGAAAAGTTCTTAATTTCTAGAGGCTAAATTTGAGTCCTTAAGTTATCTGAACAGACGCCATGGCATATACACATACCTAAGAAAATAAGATGAGATGTTGTCATTCATTGCCACTTAGCCTCATGGAAAACAGGTTTCTTCAATTTCCATTTGAAAATCATCATGCAAAAGCAAACATTATTGAGAACAATTAGAAGCCAAGAGCAACAGTACTTTCAGAGAAACTATATTTAATAGAATCTCAATTTCTAAGCCTAATTACCTAAGCTTCTGAATTATCCAAGGTGATAATAGTTCTGGGAAAAGAAAAAAATAGGAATGTGGACACTGCATTGTTCTCCAAGAATTATGGGGTTGGCTCTCTATTTCTTATAAGTTCATTTTCCTCTTTTCTTCCTTCTCTTTCTTCTTTCTTATAGTAATACCATAATTGAAATCATGTGTGACCTTAATTTATACTTAACCTTACTGAACAGTCAACTGACAAGCACTTATTAAGCACTCACTATTTGCCAGAATCATGCTAAGTACTGTAGATACAAAGGCAAAAATGAATCAGTCACTGCCCTTGAGGGACATATTCTGTCAGGGAAAATAACATGTACAAATATGCATAAATACAACATTTATTCAAAATAAATACAAAGTAATTTTTCATGAGGTGAAGAATTAGCAACTAGGGGGAATCAGGAAAGGACTCCTGAAGGTGGCATTTAAGATGACCTTTAAGGGTGAAGGTCAGGAGGGAGTGTTTTCTAGATTTGGAGGACAGCCTGTGCAAAGGCATAGGAATTGGAGCTGGGATGTCCAGTATCAGGAACAGTAAATAGGCCTGTTTGACTGGAACTTGAATGCTGTAAGAGGTACAGTATGTAATAAGCTCAAAAGGTAGGCTGGGGTCTAATTTATGAGTTTTTAAATGCTAAACTGAGATTTTATTCTAGAAGCAATAGGGAGCCATTGGTGCTTGTTGAGAGACAAATATGATTAAACCAGTACTTCAGGCAAATAACTTTTGGCAGATATGAGGAAGATAGATTGCATGGGGAGAGACTGGACACAGTCAGGAATTAGGAAGTTATTGAAGAGTCCAGCTGAGAGATATTGAGGGCCTGAAGTAGAGTGGTAGCTGCAGGAGTGGGGAAAAGGGGACAGATGTGAGGAACATCATATATATAAAATTGACAAGACTTGGCAACTGACCAGATACATGGGTGGGTTGAGGGACAGTTACAAATGGAATATGACTGAGGTTTTGAACCCAGGTGACTAGATGGATAATGGGTATTCTCAACAGAAAGAAGGGCAGGTTTGGGGAAGAAAGATGAGTTTCATTTTGGAGTCTTGAGTTTGAGAAGCTTACAGGCCATTCAATGGGAAATGTCCAAGATATAGTTGGAGATGTGCAACTGGAACTCATAAGATTTAAGAAAAAAATTTTTTTTAACATGTGTGTTCTTAAAATTCAAATTAAAATATGAGTATAGGGAGAAGAGTTAGGGGAAGGGAAAGGAAAAGGAACTCTGGCTTTAAAGCAGGTTATTTCTATTTTATTAAGGTTTCTGTTTATAAAATGTCTTTCTAGTAATACCTTTTTCCTTTGATGGGGGGGGAGAGCCTGTAAAATGAGTAGATTTCTAGTATTTTAACATTTTTTTTTTTGCTCAGTGAGGATACAATGAACCAAAGGAGGGAGATAGAGAAAGACTTCCTTCTTATTTGGAACAGGAAAACTCCCTATTTCTCTATGTCATTTCTATTCCATTGGAGGATTTCCTTCGCTGTGCTTCATGTGCTAACAGTAACAATGTTTATAAGCACTCAACTGTCTGCAGCCTTGGTGCATCATTTAGAAAGCAAGAATTCTATCTCTGGAAAGCACTAAGTGGTACAACCCAGCAGGAGAGAAATGCTAAAAAAGAAAAAAAAACCATGGGATTTATGGGTTTTTTTTTCTGTCAAATGCCTAAAGTCTTAGAACTTTAAATCAATTGAATATTTTGAAACTAATTAGATGTTGCTTTAAAAAGGGCTAGTGAAACCTTGAGGGTAAAAGAAAAAACAATTCACAAAAAGCCCCTATAAATGATCCATGGAGTGTTAGTTGCTTTCCATAGAATTTACTATCTATCAGTAAATTATGAAATTGTCTGTTTCAGTCAACAAGCTTGATCCTGATTGTGAAGGTCAGTTTCTGACCTATTCAACCTTGTAGAATATTTTGATTATTTTATATGTTTGCCATTACTTTTATGAAGATTTAGTGGTTAAGCAAAAGGGTAACTATAACTCACAGAAACACAGATTTAGAAGCAAAGGGGACATTAACAGGGGTTCTTAATTGTAGGTCAGCAAATTCGTTTAGAAAATTATTTCAATAACTATTTCAGTATAAATGTTGTTCTGTATGTTTTATTTCATGCATATAAAAACATTATTCTGAGGAGGAATCCATAGGCTTCACCCGACTACCAAAGGGGTGGTACCCACACACAATACACACATAAAAAGTTAAGAGCTCCTGCCTTATATCTAAACACCTGATTCTACAGATGAGGAAACTGTGGGCTAGTTATATAAGTTGTCCAAGGTTGCTCAAGTATTAAATAGCAAGACTGGTATGCCCTCCTTGGCCCCAGGGATGTGTTAGCAAATGTTTAACAACTGACTCTGGGTGGGCAGGGAGTGGATTCTGGACACACTTTTTAATTTAATGTGCATTATTAACTTTTTCCCCTTCATTTTCTTAAGATTAGATAATCAACAAACAATAAGTGAAGCCCTGGTTTGTAGCATTTGTCAATTTGTGACAAATTGTGATAAATTGAAAATTCAGCAATCAGCTCTTGTGACACAGTTTGAGTTGGCTCCAGCACACCACTGCTTGGCCCCCATTTCTAGGATCTTTTCTCCTTCTAACCTATAGCTATGGACACTTTCCACTCCTCCTTCCAAGGCCAATAACAAAATCATAGTTAATCCATTTTGTAAATTCATGCCTCATGGTACCATGGATTAGATTATACTGATGCTCAAACCATGTCCTCTGGGCTAAATAGGGCACCTCTCTCACTATGGTACTGTCAGAAAAATCTACAACATCGGTGTTATCATGCTTCATTCCTTTTCCTGACAAACTAGCTGGAAGTGAATTCTCCCTCTTCTAATCCCCTGTAGCAATTATTGTCTACAAGTCATTTGCCTATTAATCATACAGTTACTTGTGCAATGTCCCTATTATTGTCTTGCTTAAGTCTCATGTTGTCATTTAATTTTTTTGTGCATGCACACTAAATTGTAAGCTTGCTTAGGATAGGGACCATCTCTTATATAATCTCTCATAGTGCATGTAGATGACAATCAATTTTTTGTTTTGATTTTTTGTTCTTTTTTTCCTGGACACCAGGGTTTCAACTGAACTATAAGATAATGGAAATTAGAGACGGTAAAATGATCGAAATATTTTTAAATGGAAGATTGCTAGAAAACAAGACTGATATCAACTGTGAAGGTTAATTTACAATCTCCTCAGTCTGCAGAGAACGATCCAGGTTTGACAAAAACTAGACAAGCATTCACAATGTGATGGAGTGTTTTGCCAAAGAAAGAGCAATTCTTGAGAATCCTTCTATACAAGGGAACTGAGAAAAAGTGGCAAGGCATATTATTGCAGCTTTGGTAAGAAACCCTTTGGGTTACAACTGTATATCCTTTGAGACCCTGATGATTTGGAATGGGTCCCAAAAACAGCAATGAAGAAGTTAAAAAAAAAAGATTGGAGGGTAAGCACTATGAAATGGTGTTTTTAAAAAAAAATTGATAAACAGATGAAACCAAAGATATGAGAGGGAAATAATAAGTGATTATAAATACTTGAATTAGTAACATCATGAAAAGGGAAAAATAATTATTTTAAAGATGGCATAGTAAGGACTAATACTTGTAACTTTAAAAACATTTAAATTTAAGGTTCACATTAGAAGAATATATCAGTAAGGAGATTCAGATAATGGAAGAATTTATCAAAAATAGTTGCTAAAGTTTCAATGTTAAAAGCACTTAAAGGTTTTATTAAATTAAACAGAAAAGAGGTTATTGGTGTAGAGAACATTTTTGCACTAGGGCTTGGTATATGCTAATAGATTCAGTAAGCCTTTTCCAAACCTATCATTTATGCTTCAGTTCCTTCAGTGAGTGCACAACTTACTAAAATTGTGTGAGTGTATGTGTGTCCATTAGCTTGTGTGGACTTCGATCGACACAGTTGCATACAGAATTCCAATTTCACTAGCAATATCAAAAATTTCAACTGTGTAACCAGCTCCCCCTGGGGCAGATTGTCTTCCTTTGTAATTTGATTTCCATAGTTACATAGAATGAGAACCTGGCCTCTTGAAAACAAAGTATTGATCTGATAAGAATCCATCTTATTTTTATTCATAAAAAGCTGTATTCTTTCGCTACCATTTAAAGCTCTAAAAACTACCTCCCTTGAAGAGAATAATATGAAATAACATTGTGTGATATTTTTTCCTCAAATTTTGCATTTAATGTCGCCTAAAATTATAAATTTAAGCTAGCTCATATTTTGCACACATATTAGTTTTAAAAAACCCCTTATGACTATTATTATTATCCTTTCACATACCACATATTTTGAGGGTTCCACATTGTTTTTTGGTTCTATTCCTATTGACCAGAAGTCAGAGGGCAGGCTGTTGTAAACCCATAGCCAGAAGCCCTCTGAGAGTTTATATGGAAATACAAGAAGATTTTGTCTCTTCTTTTGCCAAAATACTAAAAGGGCCTTTTCTCATCTGTATCTCCAGATATTAATCCTGTAGAGCTAAAATAGGATTGATTTAAAAAATGCCTAATTTAATTTGACTCTATTGTGTTTCTTTTTTTCTTTTCCATTTCCTCTATTCTCTTAACGGTTTCCCAAAAGTTTCCTTCATTTATTTGTTTATGTCCATGCGGTATTTGTTATTTCAAATAATATTGAACCCCAATTGATTGTAGGCCACCATTGAGAGGAAAGAACTCTGCAAGTTTATTTAGGATGGAGAGAAGTTCTCCATCCCTGCAGAGTGCTGTGCTGGCAGAATGCAATCCTTTAGTACAAACCCAACCTTATAGTTCTACTTGACAGAGAGATCTATTAAGGGCCACAGAACCCAAGAAGAGAGGTCAAGATAACTTATTTAGAAGGGGATGATAAGGATAAGGGACAGGTGCCCATCTGTGTGCAAAAAAAAAGGGTCTCTGGGAAGTAGGAATATACGGTTACCTTGGAACTGATGAGGGTTCAAGAGTTGGGATTCATGGATTCTTGTAGCTCATCTGCATTTGATGTATAGATTTGAACTTCTAAATTAAATGAATGTTAAGCATTTCATAATGTGTAGCAATTATTAATGTATCTAGGAGTTGGGGATACAAAGATGGAAAATAAATGACACAGCTTCTTCATAATTAAATCTAATAGCAAGAATAGAACAAAAGCTTCATGGGGGTAGACACGGTTTCATCTTTGCCCTTTTTTGTCTCTGCATAGCCTGATAGACAGTAGACAAAACAAGTATTTATGGAATTGAATTGATTAAAAAAAATTCACATATAGCTACAGTACTCATTAGAATGTAAGTGCATAGGAACATCAAAGAAAGTAGCAAGAGGAATTGGAGGAAAGAAGGATCATTTCTAGCTGTGCCAATCATTGGAGACTTCAAGGACAAATTGGCATCTGAACTGGGCCTTGGAGGAAGAAAAGGATTTCAATGGGTAGAAATAGGGTGGGGTCCACCCTAGCCATGAGAGAGAATTTTTTTTTTAATCAGCCTAGAAGAAGATAGAATGTGAATGGAGACAATTGTATAATACAGATTGGCTGGATTTTGGATGTAATGGTTATGTGGGCGGACATCCACACTGCACCACTTTGCACTTTTCACCTGGGTTTGTGAATATCTCTTACTTTCTAGGTTGGTTTGCTCATTCTAATTTCCTCTCACACTAGCAGGTTGATTCCCACAGAAGGAACAGGAAACAATTATATTCAATTTATCTCAATGTTCTAGAGGTAACTTTGTCATGAGGAAATATATTTCTTCTATTTGTCATTTTAGATTTTTGAACCCCCACTGACAGTTTCTATTTACACCACCACCCACTCACAATTATGACATTTTTGCATCTTAAACATAACCATTTACTTAATAATAAAGCAAAAGAAATGATATTGCAACTACTCATATGTTAATGGAAAATGTATCAATGGTAAATACATCTCAGTTTACATACAAATCTGGTCCCCACTCTTCTATTAATGCATTCAGTATTTTGAAGGAAAAATGGAACACATTGACAGAAACCTGACTGGAAAGTACACAAGGAGGAAAAGTCATGTGTTCAGGGTAACTCACAACTCTGGAACTATCAGTTTCATTATTCTCTCTCTGTTTTAGGAATTGTTCATAAAGATTCTTTGACGAATGTGGCTTCTTTGTTGAATAGATTCTTCCACTTTCAAGATGAATTGATCTATGCTGTATTTGAATAACACCTCACTGATCATGACATTGAAGCTAGACTAGTCAATCCTCTGGTCAGCTTCTCTGATTTTCTGCTCATTTTAATTTACTCCTTACAAGCGATAGGATCCATCTTTCCAATTTCAGACTAAGTTGATAAAGTTCTGATATCTGTCCTTTCACCTGTCTTACAAATCTGTACTATTTCTGGGTTTAGACTATAATCAGATAAATTTTATTTGTCTTACAAATCTGTACTATTTCTGGGTTTAGACTATAATCAGATAAATTTTATTTGTCCTATAATCATCCTTTTATGCTATAATCATAATTTTGGTGTCCATATCTCCCTAGTTTATAGCAGTTTGTCATATTCAAAATTCACTAACAACTGACTCGGAAATATGAGATAGAGTAACTGCATCAAAAACTGTTTTTCTTGGAACTCTGAGCAGGCTCAACTCATCAATAACCCTTAAAGAGACAGTATATTATATAGAGTATGTGTAGGGTATGATGTGATAAAAGGCTAGAAAAGTAGTTTGGAGCCAGATTGTCAAAAGGATTTTAATTTCTGGGTCAGGAGTATAAATTTTAATCAATTGATATTTAAGAATAATTTAAAATTTTTTTAGTAAATGATCAAATACTATCAAAAACTATTAAGGTCACCTTGGCAAGGTGTTGATTTTTATTAAAGTCTGTGGAGGGGGGAAAGAGGCAGGAGGAATAGAGGAAGAAAACTAATCAGAAAAGTATTACAATACTCTAGGTGAGGGATTCTTAAAAAAATTTTTTGTATCATAAACCCTTGCAGCAGTCTGGTAAAGCTTATGGCCTCCTCAGAATATTGCTTTGAATTACATGAAATAAGATACATAGGATAACAGAGGAAACCAATAATATTTTTTTTTACAAAACAAGTTCAAGGATCCCAGGTTAAAAAACCCTACTCTAGGAAAAGAGAGACGAGGTCCTGAACTAGGGTGATTGCTTTGAAAGTAGAATAGAGGGGACTGATGAAAATCTGTTATGGAGAAAGGATTGAAAAGACTTCAAAACAGATTGGATATCTGTAGATAGGTTGAAAATAACTTCAAGATCATGACCCTAAGTGCATGGAGAAATGGTGGTGTCATCATCAGAAACTGGAAGGTTAGTAATAAGGTCAGGGGTTAGAGGGAAGATGCCTTTCATTTTGTACAAGTTGAGTTTTAGGTGTTGGCAAGATATCCAAGTGGAGATGTTTTATAAGTTTTTGGAATCTCAAGGGCAGCAAAAATAGATGATAATAACAATTCACATTTAACTAGAGCCTTAAGTTTTATGGAGCACTTTCCCCACAGCAATGTTGTAGAGTAAGTAGTAATGTTATTATTTACATTTTACAGATGAAAAAACTCAATCTCAGAATGATTAATAGCTTGCTCATGATCATAGAGCTATTAATGATCAGAACTGGTTATTCAAATTCTGGCATCCTGATTTTCAATATTCTCCTCTTTTCATTATACTCTTCTATATAGAGGTGATTATTGAAGTTCTAGATTAAGGCAGGGAACCTGAGAGAACAGGCATAGAACCAGGAAGCTGGAGGCCAGGACGAGATACTGGGAATAGAGGCAGGAGGCAAAGGAAGGAGGTAGGTGTTGGGAATCAGTACACAGAGGGTCCAGGCAAAAGGGGCTGAAATGCCTGTGCCCTAGAAAGTGATGAGGTGGGTCTTTGCTTTTGCCTTCTTCTCACTTTACCTTTTTAGGCACCATCTGGCAATCTTGAGTCTCATTCATCATGCTCCTAGAGTCTACTCAGTCCCCAACTGAGATCTAGCTCCCTGAATTGAATTGGTCCATGAATTGCAAGCAGAACTGTCTCTGTACCTCAGCCTCACTTACTCTCCTTATGCTTTCTGATTTAGCCTTTCTCCCACAGCTTCTTTTACAGTGGGGCCAAGGTGAGGAATTTAGGGTACCTAACACTCACTTGAAATCAGAGAATGTCAAAGCTTGAAGGAACTTGGAAAGATAAACTAATTCCATCTCCCTTATTTTACAAAGGAGCAAACTAAGGCCCAGAGAGTCCAATGCTTTAGTTAGTGGCAGATCCCAAGTCTCCACAATCCTTTCCCCATTATATCATACTTCTCTCTCCCTCCCTACTCCCACACCCAGCCCCATACTCCATGGCATCCCAGGCAATCCTCTGCCTCTGGCTCTGGGGTGGTAGAATCCAGTTGTAGTTAATTCACCATCGTTAATGGTGAAAGTAGATCACTATATACATTTTAACAAGTAGTTCCATTTTAGACTTATTAGCTTTTCTTCCAGGGTCATCTAGAAATGTTCTCAGACTAATCTCAGAGTCATCTCTGACTCTTACTTCTCCCTAATAATATTCAATTTCATCCTCCCCCCATATCCAACAAATTGGCGAGTCTTATTGCTTTTATCCTTACATCTCTCCACTCACATAGACATTACCTAAATCCAGTTTCTCAGGGCTGAACTATTGCAGTAGGCTCTCAATTGTTTTCTCCACCTTTTATCTTTCTCTCCAATTCATCCACATAGCCATCAAACTAATACTCCTTAAACACATATATGACCACATTAATCCCCTACTCAAAAATGTTCTGTAGCTTCCCATTGCTTCTAGAATAGCACATAGTCTTCCACCTGTCATTTAAAGCCCGAGTTATCTCCCTCTAGTACAGTCTTATTTTATTACTCTTCTTCATGTACCTCCTGTTTCAATCAAACTGGCCTACTGGCTGTTCTATGTACTTGGCATTCCATCTCCCATCTCTGCCCCTTTGCACAGACTGTCCTGAATGTCTGGAATGCACTTTCTCCTTTTTCCAGAACAATGCCCCAAGACTTATGCCAACACTAATTATTTGATAAAGTGGAGAAATGCTAATCTGAGAAGAAGGAAGCAGAATTTCTGGGTCAAATGCTATGCCACAGGGTGTCTGCATGAATCCACCCAAGGGCAGGTGTCACAGCACTACAGGGACTCCCACCTCTGTGAAAGACTTGTAGTGATTCCTCTGCCAGGCACTGAGTTCACTTTATATGCAAGACTTGTGCCCTGATAGTTCTCTCAATGATCTGCTGGAGTACTCCAAGACTTTTCAGTAATAAACAGATAGAAAAGGCACATTTAATTATCTGAAGAACTGGTTTACCTCTGCCTGTATCTTAACTGCTGAACTGCTGAAACAGCTCAGTGTGGCCTCTCATAGGCCACATCTTCCTTCTTTAAACCCCAACATTCATAATATCACCAAGCCAATAAAGGATCTTATCTATTTAATTTTGCACAATTACTTCCAGACACGATTAGATGCACAAGCTGACCTAGCTATGGTATTTGCTGTAATAGTTTGGCTTAAGAGTTTTTAAAATGTTTCTTTATTATGTATGTGTCTTAAGGGAACATCTGCAACCATCCACTTAAGGCTACATGTTGCTTTTTTTAAGTATCACTTTTGTTTGTAAAAATGTACCAAAGATAAAGTAGTCTTGAGAAAGTGCTGAATTTGTAGTCAGAGGACATGAGTTCAAATTCTAACTTTGTTCCTTTCTACTTGTGTGACTTTGGGCAAGTCACTTAACCCTTCTGGACCTCATTTTTCCTTATCTGTAAAATGAGGGATTTGGTTCAAATGGGCTCTAGGTTTCTTTTCATCTATAAATTTGTCATGCTACGTACTTTCCAGGTAATAATTTTGGGTTCTTAAAGTCTGAGCCAGTGGAACACTGGTTCTATCAGATTCTATCATGCTGGAAAGGCTTAGAATACAGTCCAGCAACAGACTACTTTCTGATGAGTAGCCTTACTACATAGGGAAAGGCTCATGACTAGGAGATTGGTAACTTGGTGATGATTTCTTTGTACATAGCAACCTATAAAAAATGAAATATATACATTGGACTTCAGTCCTATGTGACCTCCTGCTACTTCTGCAGTGATGGTGGCAGGGTTATGGAAAAGAGGATAGTAGGTGCTAAGAATTATCCCTTTTTTTCACCCCTTACAAATATTGACAACTGTTGGTACTCTAAATGTGATATTAGACCAAGGGAACATGCTACTGGGGAAACTGAATTGTATCAGCCTTGACATTATTGTTGTAAATGAAAAAGAATGAAACTAAATGGATAGAAAACTATCCTTGAAGAAGCAAATAATGGAGTTGGCAGAGTTGGTTTTATAATGTGTCCAAAGATAAGAAGACATATAACTTCATGAGACATTTGGTCATCTCATGTTGGAATGTTCATGATATGTATTTGCAAAAAGACGACATGAACATAGTTGCAGCTTATATCCCTATTTCAGATGCAGAAGACAAAAGTTGTTGGAGAAATTTTATCAAGAACTCTATATGACTCTTCAAATTAAATTAATATACAGTTTGATCCTTGGTGATTTCAGTACAAAGATGAGAATTGATTAGGTTGGTGAAAATGTTGGAAAATATGACTCAGAAGTAAAAATGAGAGGGGCCCAAAGCTTGTATACATTCCAGAGGCCTCTTGCATATATCATGAATACCTTTTTTGACAAAAGAATTGGAAGTCACAGGACATGGTAAGCATATCACCAAAAATGCAATTGATCATCTTTGAGCTGACAGGAAAAAACTTGACAAGTGTCAGAAATCTGCTCATCCTCCTTTCACTGGAACCAAGGCAAGCAGGCTTTGTGCTAAATGTTGGGAATACAAATACAAGCAGAAAGAAAGACAGACCTTCCTCCAGGAACTTGTATTCCAATGGGGGAGGATAATACATAAAAGAAGCTGAAAAGAGTGGAGGGAAATGAAGGTACCTAGTGAAGGGGCATTTGTAGATAAAGTCCAGGGGATCAATGAGTACAGCCTGGAGAGGAATGAAGGTACGACTGGGCTGGGCTTCCTCCTTAAAATGGGGATTCTAGGAGGAATTAGCCAAAGGGAGAGGCCCTAGGGGCAAAGGATATTTCCAGTGTATATAGTCCAGGGGTTGAGTGAGCTTCCAGGATGAAGTGGTTTCTGAGCTCTGCCTCTAAAATTTCCCTGAAATCAGATAGATGAGCTTTTACTATATCTTGCTTAGAAGCAGACTTCCATGTTTTCCTAGTTACCATTACTGGGCGTTGTCTTTTCATCACTCATTTAGGATGTGTGAAGGAATCCTTCCATCAAACTTGATGGAATAATAGGATGGCTAGCTGGCTTTAGGATCAGCTACTCTTTAGAGAGTCAAGACACCAGCTCTTGAAGAGCAGCTCAGTATTTCTACCAGAATTTGGGGGTGAGGGATATTGCTGGTAGAGCAGAATCCATGGATGAGTAAAGAAAGCTGATGAGAGGAATCAAGACAATTAGCCCTGAATGCCAGGAGTTGAGCAGGCTACTGGAGAGTAAAGCCCAGGATTATGGCAGAATGTTTTGTATTGCTATTGTTCTTATCATTTCATTTTATTGAATTCCTTTGCTTTGAGTTAATTGTGTCAGCTGATTATCTATTAAAGGTAAAAATGGTAAAAACACCAGTGGAGCTAGTGAGCTATAGTTTTAGGAGCATAGACTTGTAAAAGTGAAAATTGATTTTAATTCTGTTTTTAAGGCTTAGTCAAGTTAGATTTAATATTCCCTTTCAACGTTTCTTCCCCTTGTAAATTGTCAAGGTTTTCTCTTGTAATTACCTATACCTTGGGGTGTATGGGTGATCAGGAGGACTAGCACCTCTGGTGTTAGGGTTTGCCAAGCCCTTTTCGGTGCTGCTTATCCACCTTTGGTGTCCATCTGCACTCAACTCTCACCTGTGGCTCCAAGAAGTTGTAGCATGAGGGGCAGCTAGGTGGTGCAGTGGATAGAGCACCAGCCCTGAAGTCTGGAGGACCTGAGTTCAAATCCAGCCTCAGACCAAACACTTGATTCTTACTAGCTGTGTGACCCTGGGCAAGTCATTTAACCCTAACTGCCTTAAAAAAAAAGTTATAGCGAGTACAGTGGCCACACTCCAGTAAATCATCTTGGCAGAGGGGCTAAGCCATGTTGAGGGTAATCTACAGGCCTCAAAAACCATTGGTAAATTAGGGGGATGTCTACCCCAAGTGCGTAAAGACTTCCCCTAGTGAAATGGGCAGATGAGAACACTTTGTTTCAACTGCCATGAAGGCAGGTGAAGCAGGTACTGTGGAGTACTTAGAGCTGGTCAAACGTCAAAGCAGCCAAGGTCACCCACTGCATCCCAGGCCACCATTGGTGGTCCTAACTTTTGTCTTGTCACTGGACTTCAATGACTCTAAAAAAGAGAGTGAGACTGATGACTTTGTGCAGCTCTGCCTCACTTAAATCAATTCAGCATGAGTCAAGACTTTATTCTGTGATGTTATTGATCCTCCTCAAAAACACCACCACCTTCACTTTTGTAACTCCACCATCCTCTTTCCAGTGAAACTTGATTAATCTAAAAAGTCAAATCTCATCAGTTTAAATTATTGTAGCAACTCCCATCATCTGATGACTACTCCCACCACCTGAAGAGAACCTTCTTCTTGTGACTTGAATCACATTCTTGGCTGTGGTTAAGGGGGTTTTAGAAGGGGAGATCCAAATGATGTAATTTCCATTCTGACTATGTCATTGAGAGTCAATCTGAAGAAGATATCTATGTTGCTCAAGATTTTGCTCTGTCATCTTGCTAATTGTTATAAAAGACCCTCTTAGCCCTCACTCAATGTTGCTGGCATAGCTGAGGTAGACAATTCATAGACATTTTATTCATAAATTCATGCTTTATTAATGGATAATGTTCAGAACTCTATGCCTCAGTTTACCCTAATTTTAATTATGATAGATCTTAACAGAGAACTTTTTAAGTCAGGATCCATCTCCTTGGAGGATCTAACTTGTGAGCATGAGTTATGGGGTGGGGAGTCCAGTCATTCAGGGAGAGTGCTACATTGTGGAGGTTCATCCAGGTGGATGCCTTATGTATTTGCAGGGAACACTTGAAAAAATTAGTAGTTTTGTTTTCAGATTGTAGTTGGACAATCAGTTTTTCAATTGAGAAAGCTCACTAGAAGAATGGAAGCCTATATAAGTAGTACAGATGCCACATTCCTAAAATTCTGGTGCCTAACAATATATCTAGAGAATACTGTGAGAGGTCATCCGTGCTCATTTTTTAAAAAATTTTCTTTTGAACAGATCTAGACTGTTTGCCTTTTTGGAGTCTCAGTCTGGATAGCTTATCTCAGAGCTTTAAGGTCCATAGGTCTATAGGTTCACATGAACTATAGGTTTATAGGATAAGGTTAGCCTAATGGCCTAGAAATCTTGAATAATCAAACCAAGTGCTTAATCCCTAAAGGAGAATCTAGAAAACTATTTGAGACTTCTAAATTTTTTAAAATTTGTTTGAATTCTTTAAAAGCTAGCCTATCTATCCTAGAAATGGGTGAGTTTAAATCTCCATTTGGAATGCTCAAAGTATTGTAGGAAACTACTGGAGAAATTTTTAGTGTGCTATGTATTTCAGGGATCCAGATGGATTCATACTGGCTCTGTTTAACCAGGAAGATGGGCACTAGGTGCCAGACTTGGGGGTCAGGCAGCTCTGAATTAAAAACCATTCTCAGACTTTTATTAGCTGTGTGACCCTGGGCAAGTCATTTAACCTTGGTTTCCCTCAGTTTCCTCATCTGTAAAATGGGGGTGCTAATAATAACACCTAGCTCCCATAGTTGTTGTGAGGATCAAATGAGATAATAGTTATAGCATGTTTAACACAGTACCTAGCACATAGTAAATGTGACATAAATATTAGCTATGATGCTGCTGACTCTTATGTAATGAGAAAGCTAGGATGGCCCAAAAAATATTGGAAAAATTGTTGTAAATTTATGAGTGGACAAGGATTAGAACCTCCTCCAGGCAAGGCAAGTGTGTAATCTACATTGCTTATAGGAATACTCACATTAAGGAGATCACTACAATTCCATTTGAGTACTTGAAAATTTAAGCATGATCTTGCCCAAATAATTGAATGCACTGCAATACTAGATGCATCAGTGGCCCATAAAGATTAGTGTAGGGGCAAAATAGCTTCAAAATACTTATTTACCATCAATATGATGTTACCCTTGAAATGTTTGGCATACTAGTATTGAAAATTACATGGCACTCTTGAAATTGATGAAATATTAGTATCCCTTGAAAAGACAAAAAGAAAAAACAAAACCCCAAAACAAAAACTATTTAGCAAACACAGCAGCAAAGATGGCTTTCAGGCTCAATTTTCCTAAGTGTTGTATTAGTCTTTTCTGTTCTGACTGATGATGAATGATATATATACTCCCTGTTACTAGAATATTGATTTCAGTCATATGATAAAATCATTGCATGGGGGAGGGAAAAGCACTAACACTAGCAGTCAAAATAAAAAAATGGAAAAACAATAAAAATTTTGATTTAAAAAATATTTATGGCAATACTATGTAACAAAGAGTAAATTTCTTGTGTAACATAAAATTGAAGAATAATGGTGAGAATAAAAAAAGACTATTACATTAACTGATGCTTAATAAAATGCATCATAACATATACCTCTTTTTAGCAGCAAACTTTTACTTTCCTCTGCCTCTCATTATGTGGTCAGTTTTCTCTTGCACAAAACCTGGCATTATTTACAATTAATCTACTGGCATTACAGTAATGGAGGGTCTTGTAAGGAAATATTAACTTCCTTCTTTATATTCCTCCTGAGACTAACAACTCACAAAACACATTCTTTGTCAGAGGCATACAGCTTCAATATTTTTTTTTTTTAACACTGAGATAACAGCTCCTAACACAGCTATTCTTACATTTGATTAGGGGCAAAATGTTACCATTGCTGAAAGCAAGCTTGTGCTTTGCAGAGCAATCAAATGTCCAAAATTTCATACCACAGGCAAAGTTTTTTTAATGGCTTTTCATTGTATGTGTGTGTGTGTGTGTGTGTGTGTGTGTGGAAGGTGGGGGTGGCATAGGGGTGGACTGGGAGAAAGGGCTTAAAGAGAAAAAAAGGAGACATGAGTTTGCTGAAATGAAAAATAATTTTTGAAACCAGTAGAATTTATTTTGATATTCCAGATAGCTCTTAAATGTTTCCCATTGATTCTTTCAGTTTTTTTTAATTTACCATGAAACTTCTTTGATATTTAGCTAAATTTCTTGGACTCCTTTTATATTTTTCTATTTAAGGTTCACTCTCCCCAAATCAATGTTCCTTTATTATTACAGTACCTATAAGTCTCCAATGTCCCCTTCTCTCTTCACTAAAAGGTAATGTTGAAACTTTACTTTATTTTTCTTTTCACACCCTCTCTCAATTCAATCCTGAGTTCCTGCTTCAAAATTCCTAATGTCAACCTGTATAAAATATCTTCTGGATTTAATACCCCATTGAATAATCCAATTAAAAAACATTCAATTTAACAAGTGTCTACTGTGCAATGACCCTGGGGACACAAAAATAAAAAAAAACCAATCAATGCTCTCAAAGAGCTTAGATTCTGTTGGGGGAATGCCACATGTACAATACCACTAAATATTGATTTGATACATTCCGATTAAGTCAGAATGTTCAAACTTACCTGAAGTCTACCTTCATGCCATTAATACTGTCATCACATTATATCCAATATGCTCATCTCCACCTACTGAAAATTTAACAGTCTCTCAAAATCCAGCTCAGGTGGAACCTTCTCTATGAAGTCTCTTAGTCTTCGAGCCAGAAGTGACTTCTCCAACATAAACTCTCAGAGGACTACTTGGCCCTCTCCTGTATACTTAACCACATTCAAGTTTGTATGATAATTATTTGTTGTCTTTTCTCCCTGCACTAGATTGTAAACTGCTTGAGGGTAGGAGTGTTGTAATTTATTTTCATCTTTATATCCCTACCACCAAGCTCAGTGACTTTCACAGTGTAGGTGATGAAAGCATACTGAAGATTTGATTTGTTCATAGGGCTAAAGTCTCAGACCATTGACATTACTTCCTGGTCACCTGAATACAAAGTATCCATGGAGAGCCCCAGATGCTCCCTGATGCTTGACTAGCAGACCATAATTAGAAACTCTGGCAAAAGGGCTATGCTCAGCTGAATCAATTTAGACTATCTGTACTGTCTTTGTTGAATCTCCTCCTACTGTGGCTAAATAAATTACTTTTATTAATTGTTGAATGCCCTAGAGGTGTCCAATATTGATCATAAGTTGTCAGGAGACTAGCTTGAGTCAGGCTTAACCCAGAACACAATGCTTAAAACACCTATTTAAAAAAATCTTCCTATTGCCTCTAGAATAGAATGCAAATTCTTCAGTCTGCTATTCTCCATGCTACTTTTCTAGCTTTTGTTTCATATTAGTTTTCTTAGGCACTTAAATTCTAGCAAAGGTGATTTACTTGATCAAGTCACCCCACTCTAATTAAAGTTAGGTAGTTAAATGCCATGATACTTAGAGTACTTAATAGGTGTATACAAGGTTCTTAGGGAGGTCTAGCACCTGTGGTGTGAGGGCTAGTCAAGCCCTTTTCAGGGCTGCTTGAACACCTGCACCCAACTGTCACTCATGGCTCTAAGAAGTTGTAACATATACAGTGGCGCACCCTGGTAAAAACCCATCTCAATAGAGGGGCTAAACCAGGTTGAAGGTAACCTAAAGGCCTCAAACCTATTGGTGAGTTAGGGAGATGTCTACCCCAAGCATGTGAAGCCTTCCTCAGGTGGAACGGACAGATGAGAACAATTTGTTTCAACTGCCATGAAGGCAGTTGAAGTTGGCTCTGTGGAGTGCTTAGTGCTTGGTTAATCATTGAAAACAAAATGGTCATCCACTATATCCCAGGCCATAGACAGTTGTCTTGACTTTTGTCCTATCACTGGACTTTGATGACTCTGGGGGTGTGAAGCTGATGACTTTGTGCAACTCTGCCTCACTTAAATCCAATTCACTTCCAAGTGAAGACATCACCCATCACATCATGATGTCATTGATCATAATCTTTAAGAATGAAGCCATGTTATCTGTGAGTAGTGGTAGCTGCCTGCTGGGGATCCAACCTGCCAATTCAAGTTGGAGTTGGGGAATGTTACTATTTTTTCTCCTCCTCCTTCCACTCCTCCTTCTCCTCCTTCTCCTCATCTTACCCCATGTGTTCCCTCTCTCCACTTGGGGTGCCATACCCTTACATGTGGGTGTTCTCTCCATAGCAATATAATTCTTGGTTAATTATATTTTGTAAAATATTTTGGAGTTTGGGGGCTAGATTTAAAAAATATTTGTTATTTTGTTTTTAAAAAGCTAGGACAGGGGCAGCTAAGTGGTGAAGTGGTTAGAGCACCGGTCCTGAAGTCAGGAGGACCTGAGTTCAAATCCAGTCTCAGACCAAACACTTGATGCTTAGTCGCTGTGTGACCCTGGGCAAGTCACTTAACCCCAAGTGCCTAAAAAAAACAAAAAACAGATAAAAAGCTGGGGCAATTTACTTTTTGTCTTGCACATTTTTTATTTGTGATTTCTTGAAATATAGCTTTGAAAAAACAGGCTCTAAAAATCACATTGTGATTTAAATGAAGCTACTTGACCTTAAACCCAAATCACTCTGGCTTTCATTGAATGGTCAATAACAGCCTCAGCCCAAGCCTCCATTGCTCATTGTTTAGATTTTGATGGCTTAGAATGAGTGTAAATAGTAATTCCTTTCTGTTTTGGCCAGAAACTCTGAGGGTCTTCCCTTAGATTGATACTTTTTTCCTGGTATAAACTAGGCCATATTTTGTCTCAATTCTTACCTAGCTTTTGGTCATTAAATGGGCATTGCCTCAGACAAACAAACCTGGAAAAGACCTTACTTTAGAAAGGTGCCAGGTCACCTACTGAGCCATTGCCAGTCAATGTTGACTTTTGTCTTGTCACTGGACTTTGATGACTCTGGAGGAGAGAGTGAGGCTGAAAACTTTGTCCAGATCTACCGAACTTAAATTCAATTTACATGAAAATCAAAATCTCTTGTGATCATCTTCAAGAATGAAAGACAAACAGCAATAGAGATGAGGATAAGTCTCAATCAATCATATGCTTTGGCACTTGGAACCAGAATGACCTGGCAATGGAAGAATATTTGGATAGGCTGAAAAAACCTGTCCATGCCCCAGGGATCATCTATAAATTTCAAGTTAGTTATAACCTGAGCCATCCCAGAGCAATTGTGACATTTTAGTATAGCTCCTGAGGAATAACCATGTTGGGAGGCAAGGAGAGGTCTTGGGTCTGGTCTTATGTGCCTGTCCCTCCACTTTACCTTTAAAGTAAGTCTAGAGGAGCCTTATGAGTGTGTGGTACAGAGACTCTAACACAATTAAATTCAGAGACTTCTCAAGGTGGAAGCAAAAGTTACTTTTTTATTACAATCTCAAGAGAAGGGGAGGCTACTCCTTCAGTACACTACCAGCAGGAGAGAGGCCAGGCACAAAGGACAAAGCAAGGTTATATATCCTAATGCAAACAAGAAACTCCCACCCCTCCACTGTCCCTTAATTCCATTGGCTGGGAGACAGGGCTTACTTTCTAGGTGCAAAAATCTTCCCCAGGAGACAAAGAGCAAGGAAAAAGGGTATAGCCAGTCAAAATGTATATGTTGTTATTTGGCCAACTCAGTGCTGATGTGATAGTGGCATGGCAATCAAGGGGAGGGCTGGATTCCGTAGGTTGAGTAATTTTCAGGGGAACGAAACTTAGGCCTATTGGTTTTTTACTTTGTTCTCTGGAGCCTGCCTCTAGTTTTGAGACAGTCTCCCTCATCACCCTGAGAAGTCTTCACAAAGTCTATACCCCACTCATGAGTTTCAAAGGGTACAGAGGATTTTGGATGTCTCATGTTCCCATCAATTTCCTAGCATTGGACAATAGTGGCTGGCTGTAGTCTGGAGCCAAAGACAGTCTGGTTTTAGATGCACAGGTTTACAAAGAGATCAGCAAAAACAAACTAACAAACAAACAAACAAAGCAAAACAAAAAACCAAACTATACCATGCCCAAAGAAGGGAACTTCTTGAGTATCCCATAAAGGAGAAAAAAACACTTTCAGAAACCAGGAGCTATGAGTTATCCCTTTGCCACATGTGTTCTCTATGCTTGATCCCACTTTCTCCTGGACTGGGTATATACTTGTGAGGGAATACCTCATAGACTTTAGGGGGATGTTTTGTATGAACTGTTATTATTGCATCGATTTAGTAATACCCCTTTCTAAAAGCTACTTAAGGCTAGCTGAATAAATTGATTCTCAACTAATAATCTTGGGGAAGTACACTGCTGGGGCTTTGTGATCACTAGAAAAGACATGCCTACCCATCAAAGGTATCCCAAGAGCCCTGAAGAGAGGTAATAGCCCAGTCTGAAGACCTGATTTTGCAATATGAATGTGATTTGGAGTAGTAGCTCTAGAGCATGTGTTTCACACATATTTGGTGCAAGGGACTATTTCTAATGAGGGATCTATTGGTAGTGGTAGATTAGTGGGTAGTGATAAATATGTAAAAAAAAAGAGCATTAATAAAACTTTTCAAAATCCACAGAAGACAAAAAAGTACGGAAGGAGACACAAAATGGTCTTGTTATCATCTTATTAAATTTAATATACAGACTTAAAAAAAACAAACTACAAGTAACAGAAGTCCACAGTTCCTTATACAATTCCCTTTCTTGTTCATATATTGAAAAGTTTGTGTTGATGATTCTTTAGATCAAAATAAAAAAGAAAATAAAAAATATCAATAGCATGTTAATCTTTTTTTGAAATTGAATTTGACTTTTGGAGAGAGACAAAAACTGTTTGAAGTGAATCTGCTAAATAGATTCAATCAGACTTGGGTCAAAAATCCAATGTAACTATCAAGTAATTAGCATAATAAAGTAAGAGTTTGTAGATCCTAAATTGACACTGAAGGCAATCATAAACCAGGATTCCCCCAAACCTTCTGAGCAATGACAGCATCACTGAGATTTGTGTATAGTCTTCTAGGGTGATTATTTTGAAAGGCATAGCCTTCATATATATTTTTTATGTATAAATTCTAGTATGTTGGCTTAAAAACCAGTTTCCCTGCTTAATATTTACATATGGTAGAAATGGGGCTTTCAGACAGGTAGGGGGGAAAAACCTTTTTCCTTAAGCAACCTCGGGGTTTAGATTTGGAAAGATCTCACAAAACTTACAGGTCAAGTGAGGCAATGCTTTAAATTTTTGTTTTAAAGTAGAAAACTCTCATAGGTTCTCAAAGACTATTCCAATGGAGCTCAAGAACTGGCAGATGCCACCAAACTGAAAAGACTTCAAGTATGGGATTTGGGTAATATACTCTGTGCCTCTGATTTCTGAGCACCAGCCTCAATAAATTCAGAAGGACTTCTTACCAGGTTGACCATCAGATAGCTATGAATGAAGATAGGGTTATGATCCACATCTATGGTGAGACTACTCCCTGTTTCCAAATCATGGGATTTTTGAAGGATGGAAATTGAAACAATATTGTACCTTTGAAAAGTTTGTGTGTGATGTATGGTATACAGATGAAGAACTAAAGAAGATAGAATCATCTTGGGTGTGTGAGGGCTTATGATTGCATTGAGTGCCTACAATGTTCTATGCATTTATTATCCCTACACTTAATTGTTTCCCCTCTCAAATCCTGACAAGTAAATGAAGTGCTTGATTTGCATAGAGGGAAAAAGATTCAAGCCCCGCCCCCTTTCCTCCCTACCCTGTGCCCCCAACTCTTTCCTGTATCTACCCTACCTCCGGGAAAATAAGATCTTATCTTTAACTCTGTTTGGTCTTATTGCTTCATGCAGAAAAAATGGGGAAGGGCTGAAGAGATCTAGAAGTCCGTTTGTTTCCAGGAAATGTTAGCATCTTTGCTTTGAAAATGAAAAGCAATGGAGGGAAAGCTAAATATTTTGCTATTTTTACCTAAAGAGCAAAAATATATGGATGGTTTCATAATTCCCATTGGGAGTATTTCAAAGAAAGGAGAGAGCTTTGGGTGTTTAGGAAAGGGACAATTATTTCTAGGACACAAATTGCATGCAGGATTGATGACCAGAACAAGAGGAAGTGAAGCTGTAACATCAATAACATGGCTGAGGATGAATGTGCTATCATTCAGAAATACACATCACAGAAAGAAAGCAGAACTATTTGACTGTCTTTTTTTCTTTCATCTTCTGTATCAAGGAGAATAATCTATAAAATGAAAAGGGTAGAACAAACATGGTTAAGACAGAACTGGCACAAAATTTAATTCAATTCAATTTATTACATACTTACTACCAGCTGCTATGCTAAGTGCCAAAGACTCAGTGACAAAAATGAAAGTCACTGCTCTCAAGGAGCTTACATTCTGATGGAAGAAATGAAAAATTCACAGATAAATAAATCCAAAATACATACAAAATAATTTTAGGTGTGGGATGGAGCATGACCAAATGGGAGAAATCAGGAAAGAAGGACTCTTGCAAGAGTTAGCTCTTGAATCAAGCTTTGGTTACTGAATCCAATGACTTTTCTGGAGTCATTTAATATTGTTTTCTTCTACATTACTGAGGTCACTGTGCAGCTTGTTCTCATGGTCCTGCTTTCTTCATTCTACATCACTTCATGTAAGTCTTTCCATATTTCTCTGTATTCTTCATGAAGGGCAGCATGGTGTAATAGATAGTGCACTGGACTTGGAGTCAGGAAGATGTAGATTCAAATCCTGCCTTGTATATTAACTATGAGACTTTCTGCAAGTCACTTAGCCTCTCTGTGCCTCAGTTTCCTCAAAAGTAAAATGGATTTGATAGCTTTTATGATTCTTCCAGCTCTAAATTCACGATTATTTCTTATGACACAATAATATTGCATTACATTCATGTTACAATTTATTCAACCATTACTTATTCAATGGATACTTACTTAGCTTCTAGGTTTTTGTTGCTGCTATGTTATATTTGATACCCAAGTGTGGGAATGAACAACCTCTCATCAAGTTGAAGTCTGGAACTCCAATCTTCCATCTATTTATTTTGAGTCACTGACTTCATAATTACCTTTGAGGGTCACAAAGAATTTAAGAACATTTTGGGATAATTTTCCCATGTTTCCCTCTATGGATTTTCCAACATAGAATCCCTTTTGATAACTGTAGACATACAGCAACAAACTAAACCTTGGGTTAGGTTGTCTAAACCATCTTTTTGCCTTTAGGTGGGACCAGACCTAATCTAAATCAATAGTACAAAGATCAGTGATTTTTGTCCTCCATCTATATACATCATAGATCTTCTGTTTCTTAGTAGATGACCTTTGAGAATTTTTGGGGAAAGAAGTACATACCAGGTTTCGGGGATGTGAGGGATTATGGGTGCAGAATGTTGTATGTATGTTGATGTCATTATGGTGGTTTATTTTGCTTACTAATTGCTTTTTTTTGTTAGGAGAGAGGGTTCAATGTGTGTGGATATCCTCTTTGTTTCCAGGTTTTTTTTCTGCCTCTTATATTTTATAGACAAGTATGGGAATAAACAACGTATGGGGAGGGGAGATTATTAGAAAATGACTTATAAAAACAAAAGTATCAATAAAACATTAAAATAATATGCATGTATATACACATAGTATATTATATACATGCACACATACATAATACACACAAATGTATATGTATATACATATGTACCTGGTATTTTTTTTTTAAACTTCTAACAACCCTCAATAGTCATCTGTTGTCCTTAGTCCGACAGAATAAGCTTCTTTCAGTGTCCTGGCTCAGGGGCTTGTTAACTGGAATAGCATACAAAGCAATTCCAGGGGGAAACAGGATTAAGTTATTTGGTTCGTCTAAGAACTGGAGCATATTCAAATTCCTAACTTTTAAAAAAATGTTCTGAAGTGACTACTTTAATCATATAGAATTTGACTAATTAAACAGCCAATTTAAATGCCAACTCTACTAACTAGATTTTGAGTTACATTTAGTCCTAATTGTTCTTTTTCTCTAAAAATATGCATAAATGCTTTTTTAACTCCCCATTTTACCCAGCAGTCTGCTCTCCCACACAGGCAGCTCTAACGGCAGCAATGGCAACATCTACGTGCTGAGAGGGGAGTTTCCCAGCTGTGTGCTTATTGTTGGTTTGCTGGGCTGGCTGGTTAGGTAAAATTGTGCCCTTTGGTAAATGCATGAAAATCTTCCCTAGAGGCAAGGATGTAATGCAAGCTGCACTTGCCAATTTGAGGGCCAGATCCCACTGTTATATAGCAATCCGGTCTTATGCTGAAGACCCTACTCTCCCTTTTCATTTATTCACTTAATTGTGCCAGACCCTGTAGAGATTAAAAAAAGAGGCTAAGACTTGGTTCTCACCCACAAGGAACATACAGTCTAGTTAGATAGATTAGGCATACACATAAGAAAAAATAACACATTTTAAATTATGTGATTGCATCAAATATACACTGGAAATATCACAAACTTGGAATCAAAGGACCTCCTACTCACTACCTGTGTGACCTTGGGCAACCCACTCAACCTCATTGAGCCTTGGTTTCTTCATTTGTAAAATGAGAGGGCTGGGTAAGATAATGTCTGAGGTCCCTTCCAGCTTTACATTTATGATCCTATGAATCCATATTCTTCTGCCATTGTAGGGGTTTTTTTTACATTTAAATTCTTTCTTAATTTCACTTTTAAGTTCTTTCTGTTCAACAAAAGCCCTCTATGCCCTAGCCATACTCCTTCCTCCTACTTAGTATCACCTTCCTGCCCTGTGCCTTTTTGGTGCCCCTCCCTACCCCATCTCAAAACTTTCATGTTTGAGACTTTCCAAACTAGAAATTTCCAGCTTCTTAACTGATTGCTGCTTCCTTGCCTTTAACCTCTGTGGTAGGAAACCAATGAGACCTGCCAGAGAGGAACTTTATCTCTCCATATGAAATACCTGTCCTGTCCTGATCCCTGAGTTGTTTGCTCCCTCAGCTTCCCTGAGCCATGACATGAAAAAGGACCCAGGAGTTTTAGGAAGAGTATGTAATAATGCATCTAGTTCTGGGAGCAGCCTTTCAAAAGACTGTGAAGGACTCCCTTCTTCTGCCTTGGTCTGAAGACCACTGTGTCTAGAATACCCCGTGCTGTTTATTGTATTGAGGGATATCAATAGGTTGCCTTAGCTTTGGAGGCATCAGTTGCTGCCCCACTTTGTGGAGTGGATGCTGCCCTAGTAATAGCTTCTTTTTTATTCATTACTGCTTTCTTATTCCCTGTGTGATTCCCAGTCATATAGGCATCCAGGGATAGCTGTGATTTAGAGGTAGGGGACATGAGTTTGAATCATAGTTCTGCTGCTTACTATCCATGTAACCTTGGGCATGTCACCTTTTTCTCTGAAACTCAGTAATAGAGTCTCTGGTTCAAATGGTATGGACATCTTAGTGACTTTATTTCCATGATTCAAAAATGACTTTCCAAAATTGTTATACCATCTCACAGTTCCATCAACAATATATGTGTGCCTATCATTCCACAATCCCTCCAACCTTGGCTACTGACATTTTTTTTTGCCCCTAGACCAAGCACAACTATCCATAGGCTCATGATCTTATGATTTGGAGCCAGCAGATCTCACTTCAAATCTTGGCTCTGCCATTTACTAGCTACATTATCTTACAGAAGGGAAATAGTGTGATGTAGTGGAAAGAACGCTAGATTTGAAGTCCATAGCTTTAGAGCTAGAAGGAGACTCCTCTAACCCAACCCTCTCATTTTCCAAATGAGGAAATGAATTTGGCAAATGGCCAAACAAATTGTGGTATATGAATGTAATGTAATGTTTCTTTGCTACAAGAAATTATGCATTTAAGCATTGTAAGATCTACAGAATGAAGTTAGCAGAGCCAACGAGACAGTCTACATAATAACTTGCTCAGTTGTGTCTGACTCTGTATGACTCCATGGACTTTTATTCACAGGATTTTCTTGGCAAAGATACTGGAGTGGTTTTCCCTTTCCTTCTCCAACTCATTTTACAGATGAGGAAATGAGGCACATAGTGGTTAAATGACTTGCCCAGGGCTACATAACTAGTAAGTGTCCAGATTTGAACTCAGAACTTCCTGACTCCAGGCCTGGTGCTCTATCCACTGCACCACTTGGCTGCCCCATATAATAGCTACAACAATGTTATTGTTTGTCCTTTGTTTTTGAAGAGGACTAATATCACAGGGTGATATCTTGACTTGTGTGTAAATTGGATTTAAGTGAGGCAGAGTTGTACAAAGTCATCAGTCTCATTCTCTCTTCCAGAGTCATTAAAGTCCAGTGGCAAGACAAAAGTCAAGATTATTCAGTGGATAATCTTGGTGCCTATGATACCTGACCAATATTTAAGTACTCCATAGCACCTGCTTTCAGCCACCTTCATGGCTATTGGAACAAATTGTTTTAATCTGCCCGTTCCACCTGGGGAAGTCTTCACAAGCTTGGGATAGACATCACTTTTACTCACCAACAGGTTTGAGGCCTGTTTGTTCCCCTCAACCTTGTTTAGCCCCTCTGCTGAGACAGTTTTACTGGGGCATGGCTGCGGTGCATGCTATAGCTTCTTGGAACCACAGGTGACAGTTGAGTGCAGGTGGATGAGCAGCCCCAAAGAGGGCTTAGCAAGCCCTCAGACCAGAGGTGCTAGTCCTCTCTGGACACCCCACACACCCCTACAACAATGCAGTGGAAAGAAAAGCCAGCAAAGAATCCAAAGTGAATTTAACAAAATTATAAAGATCAAACATGACTTGAATGAAGAGATATGAGAAGACATCCCCAACCCACCACTTTGTGGAAGTGGGAGGTTCACAGATGTTACTTACTGCACCTGCTTTCAGACTTCTTAAATGTACCTCACACCTGGGTGCCTGTCTCAAGCCTCTTCCCACTCCAATCCTTCCTCCATTAAACTTTTCCTTAAAGCACAGGTCTGATCATGTCACTCTGCTATTCAATAAACTGCAGTGGATTCCTATTGCTTCTAGGATCAAATAAAAAACACCCTGTTTGACATTCAAAGCCCTTCATATCCTACCCCGCTCCTACCTTTCCGGTTTTCTTATACCCTACTCTCCAACATGTACTCTTTGATCCAAGGACACTGGCTTCCTGGCTATTCCAATAAGATACTCTATCTCTCTGCTATGAGCGTTTTCTCTGGCCAGCTCCTAAGTCTGGGATGATCTCCTTCCTCTGCACCAACTACTAACCTTCCTGCTTCCTTTAAATCTCAAGTAAAATCTCACCTTCTACAGGAAGCCTTCACTAATCCCTTTTAACTTCAGTGCCCTCCCTCTGTTAATTATTTCTTATTTATCCTATATGTGTGTGTGTATATATGTATGTGTGTATACATACACATATATACATACATATATAGTGTGTGTATACACACACACACATACATATATATCTTGCTTTTCGTATATTTGTTTGCATGAGGTCTCTCGCATTAGATTGTAAGCTCTTTGAGGTCAACTGTCTTTTGCCTCTTTTTGTATCCCTAGTAGTAGGTGCTTAATAAATTGTTTACTGATTGAATCAATCATCTTTGCTAATTATTTTTCCTCTTCAAAAAATACTATTTATTATGTGGGATGGTTCTCTGGGAGGAGAAGGGAGAAAGATACTGGGGATAACTATGATGTAAGAAACAGAAGACATCACCAAAACTTATTTTTAAAAATGAGTAATTTTCTTCAATTTATGATCTTTGAGAATTGCCTAGTACACTGAGCAAATTGCTTAGGTGCATTTGGACTGTATGTAACAGGAGCAGAAACTGAAACACTCTTTCCTCCATCTGTAGCCAGCTATCTATCTACTATACCATATTGCCTTTCAACAGAATATAAACATAAATATCTCTGTCTCCATCTCCATCTCCATCTCCAGCTCCAGCTCCACCTCCATTCCTAGCAGGAAATGTCTCTTGCAGGAGATGGTCCTCAGGACTAGAAGGGAGGTAAGGATTCCAAGAGGTATAGTTGTGGCCTTGACAGTGCTCTCCTCAAAGTACTATAGTCATGCACAGTATGGTGCCCTGTGCTACCTTCATACTTTTATTACATACAGAAAGAAGGGAAGAAAGGAAGGGAGGAAGGAAAGGAGGAAATAAGCATTTATCAAGCACTTACCATGTACCAAGCACCACATGGAGTGGTGTGATACAGTGGAAAGAGCACTGACTGAAGCCAGTGCTTAAATCCCACCTCATGCTTTACTACCTGTGCCCCTTTGGACAAGTCATTCAATTTCCCTGGGTCTCAGTTCCCTCATCTGTAAGATGGGAATGTGGGAAGGTAAAGGTTAGAATACATAGGCCCCAAGGTCACTTCCAGCTCTGGAAATTTGATCCTACTCCTCTTTATGTGTTCAAAGCCCCAGACAAAGGGGAATAAATACCTGACATTCCCTTTGCTACCTCCTTCCCTTTTCCTTTATACCTGTTTCTTCCCATATTCAGATACCATCTCCCTCACACATATGTCTCTTGGAGTCCTGCCCATTTGTTATATAGTCTACTACTCTTGCTCAAAAGCCTTTAGTGACTTCCCATAGTCTGCGGCGCACCCCCTCCCTCCCCCCGCATCTCTCCAGCCTTATTTCGTATTATTTCCCTTCACAAACTTTACAGTTCAGGTCATTTGTAACTAGTTTCAAGACTTTTTCTGTGTTTACCTTTTCCAAGGCCCAGAATATCACTTCAGTCCTGGACTACCCAAGTATCAGCCCATCTCAGAAGTGGTCCTCAATATATCCTCTTGATACCCCAATTTAGCTAAAGCACACAGGTTATTCAAAATCCCATTTACTAGATAATTTCTACCACTGCCTCCTGATTTGGCTTATCTAATATTTTAAACATAGGTTTTATTTTATTTTAAGGTTTTGTTGATTGTTTTTATTCCAGCCATTTCTAGATATGTAACACTATCATTATTAGCTCCTACCACACAGTGAGCCTTTCCTTTTGACAAAGTAAAACATTTAAGTAAAACCAATCAACACAGTGACTGCATGGCAGTGTATGTGACATTCCACATCCACAGTCCACCACTTATCTAACAAAAAGAGATACATTTCTTCATTTCCTCTTTAGGACCAAGTGTGATAATTATAATCATGTAACATTTGGCTTTTAAAAATAGTTCTTATCAATTACATTACTTCAGTCATTGCGTGTGTTGTTTCCCCAGTTCTGTTTACTTCCTTATACATCAGTTCATATATGTTTCTCTGAATTCTTTATATTCATCATTTCTTAAGGCACATTCTTTTTCATTCACATAACACAATTTGTTTAGCCATTCCCCAATGAGTAACTCAACTAGCATGTTAGTAGACAATGCACAATTCATTAATAGGCAGCAGGCACTTTAATCTTTCCCTTTCTTTCCAGATCCCCAATTTATTGCTTCAGTTATGTTGCATTTCAATATCAAATGTACAGGTTATTCACATGCAATAACTGCTCCATTCCTGGATTCCCCAAATTGATGGTCTAGAAACCTACTTCAAAGACTGACCAAAAATTTAGTGTGGACCATCTCCTTCTCCATCAATGACAGCCTATCAAATGTGCCCCTGATAATCAGTTTCAGTCACCAATGATGAAATACATTCAATTAAAATTACATTAAAGCCAAACGCTTATCTCATTATAATTTGTAATCCTCTAAGTACAAATTCAACCAAATTTAGTCTGTAAAGAAATCCAATTAATCAAAAACAAAATGTAAAATATAAAATAAAGATTAAAAAATCATTATGCCATTTGCCAAACTTTCCTCTCATCAGAAAAAAAGGTTTAGGTATTCCTTATTCTCCTGTCCAGGAGTGGGGAACCTGCAGTCTTGAGGCTACATGTGGCCTTGAGGCTGCAGGTTCCCAACAACTGTGACCTATACTAGAAAGAGAAATGCTCCCCACAGACAAACATATTGTGACATTCACTTAATTCATGGAGTCTGAAACAGAATACTATATGGGTCAGACATAAAAAGGCAAGTTGACTGAAACTTTTATAATTAAAAGCCAATTCCACCAACACTAAATTCACAGGAACCATGAATTTCAATTTAACTAGATGGTCATTTTTCTCCCCCGCCCCACGACTAAGCCTGCTGGAATTTCATGATAGATTTTGCTTTCCTCCAGTTTCCTGAAGGTGTTAGCATTATTCACTCTCCTCCATCCCTCACAGAGAGCCTGACATGATTTCTAACTCCCCCAAGTTCACTCCTAGTTTGTCATTGCCAAAGAAAAACAAAAAGCTCTCTCCCAACCACATTAACCCCGGATAGATCAATGTTATGTAAACACATTTAAGGGTAGCAAAATGTGGATAAATAAACACACAAAGAGATTTAACACTTCACCACAAAAAAACCTTTCAGAATAACCACTTGCTTAAGGAAAGAATTACATTCCATAGCAACAGTTTGAGATTAATTTAGTCAATTCTTCCAAATCTTTATGAGGCAGTATGCTGTAATGGTTAGAGAGCTAGCCTCAGAACCCAGAAGCCCCTGATCCTCTGACACACCTTGGCTATGTTAACCTGAGCAAATCATTTAACTTTCCAGTGTTCTGAGTCACTCTCAAAGTCTGGAAGTTGCAGAGAAAGTTCTAACTTGAATTGGTAGAGAGTTTCCTTGTCCAGGGAGCTCTCTCCTAAGTCTATGACAGTCTTCTATAACCTATGAAACAGAGTTCTACCACCATCACTACCATCCCTACCATTCACATCATTTAATACTGATAATTGCTGACATTTACATACCACTTTAGACGGTCAGTCAACAAACATTCATTGAATACTTACTATGTGCCAGGCATTGTGCTAAGCACTTTACAATTTACAAAGCATTTTACCTACATTATCTTATTTAAGAATTAGGTACTTCCCTTTTTTCAGGGATATATTGGTCCCTGGAAACCAAGATATATCATCAGCATTTTCCCCTAGGCTTCTAACCACTATCCCAGTTATGTCTATTTAGATTAAAGATAGACTGCAGGTTTCCAAGATTTCTCTCAGTACTCTAGACCCCTCTTCTTTTAGTTAGCTGTTTGAATTTTATATCCCAATATATAAGATTTCCTGGGTCTCAGGGCAATTGTGCCACCCTTACCAAACTCTAATTCACTTTTTTCTTCCACCTGGGTCAATTTCTGATAGTGCCCAGAGTTCACTATGATTTCTATAACCCAGTGATATGTGAGAATATATTGTTGCTTACTATTGCCCTCCAGCCTGTGACCATACTATACTCTCAGAGACTCAGCCAGATCTCTTGCCACAAAACACAGGCCTCTCCTTCAACCCCATCCACTTATCAGGACTGGTAAGGAAACTCCTTTATTCTTCCCTTTGGAGAAGATTTCCTCCATCCATTACCTAAGGTCCTTCAGCCTACACCTGCAGTTCTCATGGAATAAATATCTCTACTCTCTAAACAATAATTCCCTACGAGGACCTCTAAGGGAATTCTCTTCCTTTTCCCTTTGGGGTTTGCTGTCACCTATTTGAGAGGTTCATAGAATCTCTCTGCCTCTTTGCTATGATCCAACAGCCTGTACTTGTGCTCTCAGAGGTGGATGAATGAATGATAAAGAAATAGAAGATCCAAAGGATAATACTCCTGTCCCTGATAGAGCCTATAAAACAATTCAATTGTCCTTTCCTTTGGGATTGCTTTTTAGGTGTGTAGACAATTCCTCTGCCTATTTCCTAATATTCTTGCTATCTGCACCCTTACTATACATACCCTCTAGACAGTTCTTGCAACCTCTGAATTTCAAAATAATTGCCCATAGCCATCCACCTCACTGATTCCCACAACCAGAATACTCTTCCTTTTCTCTTTGAGATTTCTTGTTAGGGAAGCAAGCCTACATAACTTATTCCCTAAGATCTTCCAGACTACACTTTTGACTCTCAGAGATCAAAAGTCTCCAAAGACAAAACATTAGCCAGGCAACCAGGACCCCTTCTCTTCCTTTTGGAGTGTTCACCCCCTTAGGGAAGCAGGAATTCTCTGTCTATTTCTTAAGATCTTTTCATGTCATGCCAAGAATCCAAAATGGCCTCCTTCTCTATCTTTTTTTTTTTTCTTAACCAAGATCAGCATGTATTTGCCTACATATCCCCCAGGACATCCTTTCTGGGAATGGAGCTTGGGTCTGCCTCTTTTTTTTTTTTTTAACACTGTTTACCATACTAAAATATTACAAACCTTGTGAACTGCAACTATAGCTTTGACTACTATGGCCACTGAGACAGAAACAGACCTTTGGATTCAGGCAGTAGATTCAGGATTTTGTTGACTATCCTCACACTGTCTATATCTATGACTGGTAAGCCCCACTATCCCGACTGGCCAATAGTAGCAATGGCAACTGAGTCAGATACAAGAGTCCAGAGAAGCCCTGACAACCTCTCTAACCCCTCTTTCTTTATGAACACGAGCATCTTCTCATCCAGCTCCTTTCCATAGTATTTTTCCATCCCGTGTTTAGAAGCCCCTTACGGTAGTAAGACACCTACCAAAGGTTGTGTTGGATAACACCCTTACCACACACACACACACACACACACACACACACACACACACACACACCCCTTAATCCACAGGGTTATTATAGTACATTTTCCAGTTACCATTCTTCACACTGGATTTCAAATTCCATTTATTTCTTAGCAGTAGCTTTAATTCTTAATCATCACAATCTTTTTCTGAGACTTCTCTTATCGCTTTGCTAAGCCGATTCATTTTAGTCCTAGAAAACCAGTAATCTATGCCTGGGATGTTGCTACATTCTACACCAAGCAAAAATAAAGGAAGAAGCAGAATAGTCTTCCCTTAAGCCATCTATTATCAGACTTTCTATCCTTGAGTCCAAGTCATCACTTTCCTAGGTCTACCTAGCTCATTCCAGCCTTCCATCTGATTTAATTTTGCAGCTACCATAACATAAAGGAGAATAATTTGTAAATGTTAGACGTGGTAGACAAGGTGATGAGTAATGACAAAACTCTAATAAGGAGCCAGAAGACCTGGATTTCAATCCTGGAGCTAATATGGATATGACCTTGGGCAAGTTACTTAAACTTTTTAGTTCTCATCATCATCATAACCGTCAATAAACTTCTATTGAGTGTTTATTATGGGCCAGGTACTGTGATGACTGCAAAAACACAGTCTCTGTCCTCTAGGAGCTCACAGTTCAATGGAAGAAAAAACATTTAAATGCCTATGCACATACAAAGTATGTACAGTGGAAGTGGGATGTAATCTCAGAGGGAAGGCATTAGCAGTTAGGATTTGGGATGGACTAGGAAGGATCTCTTGCAGATGAATATCTTTGTTGTTGTTTGTCCTTCATTTTTGAAGAGGACCAGTGACATCATGAGTGATGTCTTGGCTTGTGTGTGAATTGGATTCAAGTGAGGTACAATTGCACAAAGTTTTCAGCTTTACTCTCTCTTCCCAAGTCATTGAAGTCCCGTGGCAAGACAAAAGTCAGGACAATTGATGTCTTGGGATGCAGTGGATGACCATGGCATCTTTGATGTCTGACCAATCTCTAAGCACTCCACAGTATCTGCTTCAGCCACCTTCATGGCTATTGGTACAAATTGTTCTCATCCACTCATTTCACCAGGGGAAGTCTTCACATGCTTGGGGTAGACATCCCCTTAACTCCCCAAAAAGTTTGAGACCTCTCCATTACCCCAACCTGGTTTAGCCCCTCTGTCAAGATGATTTACTAGGGTGTGGCTGCTGCACATGCTACAACTTCTTGGAACCATAGGTAAAAGTTGAATGCAGGCGAACACCAAAGGTTGATGAGCAGTCCTGAAAAGGGCTTGTCAAGGCCTCATACCATAGGTACTAGTCCTCCTTAAACATCCCATACTCCCCAAGGGTTTTAAAATCCAATTGGATCCTGGAAATAATAAGGAATCATGGGTGTTTAGTGTGTGTGTGTGTGTGTGTGTGTGTGTGTGTGTGTGTGACATGGTCAAACCTGTGCTTTAGGAAAATCACTTTGTCAGCTGAATGGAGTTGATTTTTATAGTTGAAGATTCCTTCTAGATCTGAATTCTGTGAAAGATGATATAACTATAAATAAGGAAGTATGAAATAAAAATAATGATAAATAGTAATAATAATGGCTCATATTTCTATAGCTTTTTGAAGTTTGCAAAGCATTTTAGGTACATCCTCTCATACAACCTTCACAAATGCCCAGTGACATAAATGCTGTTATCACTCCCATTTGACAGTTGAGGAAAAGAAAACTCAGAGACAGTAAAAGAATTATTGTGCTTTTTACATTAGAAGTAGGGTTTGGGATTTATTCAAGGGTTAGAAATTCATACCATCTTTATAATACTGGGAAAGGATTGGTGGTATCTTTGTGAGGCATGGGGTCTCTTCACTATATAAACATCAAATAGAATATTGAGAATGGGAGATCAGGGGATATGGCTTTTCATTAAGGGAATTTATTGGAACATAGCTCTAAAGGTGGGAAAGATCTGAGGTCACTTAGTTCACCACACCTCATTTCTACAGATGAGGAAAGTGAGGTCCAGAAAGATTAAGTGACTTACCTGAGGTGGCAAAGATAGTGTTATAGACAGAATTTGAATTTGGGTCCTTTGACTCCAAAGCCATTACTCTTTCCATGACACCAGGGATATTACTATACTTAGTCAAATCCATATTTAGACATGTATTAACTCCTCGACTCTGGGCAAATCACTCAATCTCTTCTTCCTCAATTTCCTCACCTATAAAATGAGGATAGCCTTGTTGTGAGTATAAAATGAGCTAATATTTGTAAAGTACCTTGCAAATCTTAAAGCTCTGTGTATATGCTAGCTATTATAGTCAGAATTATTCTGTCCCCTTCATAACAAGATATGTTTGTGAGGTCACTGGATGGTGTTGGAGGATCTTAGGAATGAGCAGAAAGGATACCTCCAAATCAAGAAGGAAAAGAAAGAGAAAGGGAGTTCTTTTATAAGCCCTGGAGGTGATGGAGTTACTGTTGAAATTTTGTGGGTAGAGAAGATTTTTATAAAATTCAAAAGCATAACCTTTTATACTAGAACCCAGAGAAGATGTTTCTATACCCTGGGCAAGGTTAGAAAATGGTGGCTCCTTCTGCATTTGAAAATTGTGCTTCTAGCTATATTGGGAGGCTTTAGATTGTCGCTGTAACACATGCAAATTGTTGCAAAATAAATAGCCACATGCCCTGGGAGATAGAATTTTCTGGTATTAAGAATATGTACAGGTATAAAATATAGTATTAAAAAGTGTTCCTTGTTTTACTTCTCTTCTTCCTCCCCCAGGCAGCTACCTAACTTTCATACTCCTAGTCCCATCTTTTCACTATATAGACTTAAAGGAAAAAACACATGGAGTTTCCTTATGATAGTATCTTTACTTCCCACTTCAAAGTGATCAGACATTCCCCTTTGAGAAAGGAGAGGCATTTGATGTCTCTAACCCTGGGAGACTTCTAACCTCTCACAGCACTTTTCTTAGCACACTGGAGGTGAGATCATCTTTGTCTCCCTCTTATGTAGTACCACACATAGGAATTGTTCCACCTATGAGCCTGCTTCCCTTTTTGTTCTTCCAGAAAACCCATTTCTTCAGTGAAGCCATTCATTGAGATTCCACTACTTAAGACTCTATGAAGTGGAAGTAGGAAGAGATGTGTATCTACCTCAGGGGAAAAAAAAGAAACTGGAAAAGGCTAAGCAAATTATTTTTAACTCAAGAGTTGTCTTTGTCTTCTTCCAGTCTTATTTGCCTAGGCTACTGACATTTTAGACTGCAGGCAGATTATATATAATTGGAACAGCAGTTCCTCTCTTTGTGTGGGTTAAAGCGACAGAGATTGTTAGCTTGAAAAACAGGATGTTTGCAGGATTTATCAGGCCCTACGATTTTGACTGAAATAGACAATTTTCTATTCTGATTTACATGTCACATTGTTCCTCTTCATATTCATGAGTTTTTCATTAGAGATATTAAGTTTGTGAGAATAATTAAGTTGGTGTTTTGAAAAAAAAAACGTTAAGGCTTGGAGCCTTCTTCTATGATTAACCTCCTTACCTGTGATGCTGATTAGAACTAGGTCTCTATGATGGATAAATAATTGTATACTTTAGGTGTTGTGGCCATGGTATAATTGAGTGTTCCAGATGATCTTAACAATAGGTACAGATTACTGTGGCTGATTTGTTTGTGCTGAAGCTATTATTACAACTACAGAGAAAAATGACTATCACAATTTGGTTGGGCCACAGAGGTGTCCTGAGATGAAAATACTCTACATTCTTTCCTGATTATTTACCTTCCTCTCTCCTTACCTCCCTACATACCCCCTTCCTTCCTTCCTTCCTTCCTTCCTTCCTTCCTTCCTTCCTTCCTTCCTTCCTTCCTTCCTTCCTTCTTGCCTTCCTTCCAGCCTTAATTCCTGCCTTCCTTCCTTCCTTTCTTCCTCCCTCACTCCTTCCCTTCTTCCCTCCTTCCTTCTGATTTCATTTTATTTTCATTCTCTTTCATTTGAATTAATTGTTTTAGGAAGCTCTCCAGTAAGGAGATTTTCTTTCTCAATGCAAATGAGTAACTGTTTTGCAATACTTTTACTCTTAGAGAGTTGCTTAGGGCCACTGAGAGATTAAATGACTTGTCCAAGGTCACACAACCTGTATGTGTCAAAGGCAGGCCATGAATTCAGTTTGTCTTGATTCTGAGCACAGCTTTCTATCTACTATGTTATGCTACCTCTTTCTTTCTTTTAAAAAATGTTTTGAAATATTAATGTTATATCCAAATGCCACAGATGCTTTGCTTGTAATACAGAAGTATAAGTAAGCAAAAAAAAAATCCAAACACATCGGCCATATCTGACAACGTATACCTCATTCCACATCCATAGTTCACATATGCATATACTTCTTTTTATTCCTCTGAAGTCAAGATTGGACATTGAACTGATTAGTTCTCGTATTTTTCAGTATTGTTTTCCTTTACATCATTGTGTAAATTGTTCTGGTTCTGCTTACTTCATTCTGTTTCAGTCCATATAACTCTTCCAAAGTTTTTATATATATATATATTTTTTTACTGTCCAGTGATAATTGATTACATTCATATATAACGCTTCATTCAGCTATTACCCAATTGATGGCAATATGGTACAGTGGAAGGAGTGCTGTCTCTGGAGTCAGGGTCAAATCCCACTTATGGTTCTTATTACCTGTGTAATTTTGAACTAGTCACTTAATCTCTTAGGCCTCAGTTTCCTCATATGTAAAATGAGGGAGTTGTACTAGATGGCTTTGAGGTCCCTTTCAGCTTTGATGCCCAGTTTATTTCTACCACAAAGGACGGTGCTATAAATGTTTTTATTTTTATGGTACCTTTTTACCTTTGACCTCTTTGGGATATACACCCAAGTAGTGACTGGAGGCAAATGGTATGTTTTCCACTGAGTCTAGGTGGAGAAACCATTTAAAAAAAATCTATGCTTGCATTTCTTCTAAAATTACTCTTCAGCTGAAGTGTGGCTGTTCCCCAAGGTTCTGTCCTATTCTATGCCCTCTTTTCTTCCCCATCTTCTCTCTTTCCTCATTAGCTTAACTGTCATTTAACTAGTTTAACTACTATTTCTATAGAGATGATTAAAATATAATATGACATGATATGACATGACATGGCACAATATAACACAACATTATGACATGATATATGATATAACATGGTATGATATATTACAATTGAATGTAATATATGACATGATATAACACAATATATAATGTAACAGAATATAATAAAATAAATATAATATAAATGTAACATAACAGAACATAACTCTACCATGTTATTCTATACTATACAATATATACATATGTATATTTTATAATCTTTCCATGAGCTTTAATTCTGCATCTTAATTACCTATTGGATATTTTAAATGTGACGTCCCAGAGACATCTCAAATGCAATATGTTCATTATCCCCCAAAACTCCCTATTTCTGTCAAAGGTACTACCATCCTTCCATTTAGTTATGTTTGTAATTTTAGCATTATCCTTGACTCCTCATTCTTCTTCACCCTGTGTATCTGATCAGTTGCTGTTTCTATCCTCATAACATCTCTTGTACCTGCCCCCAGCTTGTCATTCAGCTGGCTACCACCTTAGTTCAAGCTCTCATGATCTCTTGCCTAGATTATTACGATAGCCTCAATTCATTTCTCTGCCTCAAATCTCTCCCCATTCCAGTCTATCTTATCTAATAAAATAATTTTCCTTAAGAGCAGATTTGACTTTGTAAGTCCCCTAACCAATCAACTCCAGCAGTTTCCTATTCCTTTTAAGATCAGCTATACCGGTTACCTTTTTTACAACCTGGCCTCAACTTATTTTTATAGCCTCTTTGGACATCTCTGCTCCTGCATTTTCAGTCCAACCAAATTGGTCTTCTCTCTGTTATTTACATACAATACCTTTCTCTTTTCCTTGCCTTTGCAAGGGTTTTCCCCTATGCCTGGAATGCCTTCCCTCTTTATCTCTAACTTATCTCCAGACTTAAGATGCACTTTAAGTGCCCTGCTTCCCAATCTACTCTGTATTTAACTATTTTGGTTTTTGTTGGCATTTATTTACTTTGTACTTATGTACATGCTTGTTGTCTTCCCTATTCTTTGGATGTGTGTCCTCAGTGCCTAACATAGGTCCTGGCGTATAGGAGGCACTTAATTCTTGTTGATTGGTTGATTCTTCTGGGTTTACCTTTTTGGTTTCTCTTAACACATTGTATTTATTCACTATATTGTTTTTCTTCTGCTTATTCATTTCTCCAACCTCATTTCTTCAGCTGAGACTTTGTGCTTAGGCCAGCTTCTGCCTCAATCCACACTCTTAGATGGTATAGTGAGGATCCTGTCCTTGCTGAATTTTGGAGGCTGTTGGCACAATTCTGAACAGAATGACTGGATTCTGGTACTTCTTTCTATCTTCTTCTCCAACCATGGCCTGGAGCAGGGAGCTGGGCCTAGAATTGAGCCTTGGTAAAACTCTCTGCCTCAACCTCTTGGCTTTTACCTGCCTCCCTCCATTTCTTGGTGGCCCAATGTGGGTACCAGTTTTGTTTAGTATTTATCTCTTTCTCCTTGGGTAGTCACCAGCTGGGAGTTAGTGGACTTTCTCCTCTTATGTGGCCCTACAAGACTCTGACTGAATATACCAGATTGTATTGGATTCAGGACTTCTGGAAGGCACATACTGGGTGCTTATTTCATCTCTGTCCCTTTGAACAGTCACCTACTAGGAGGTGACTTTGTCACCAATGCAGTCTTGGCAGGATATTGGAGCACTTACTGGTTTCAGGCCTTCTGAAGGACCTGAAGGTGTGAGCTGCCCAGAAGCCTATCCTTAATCTGTCTCCTTGAGTAGTTACTTATTGGGAGTTGGCTTTATGTTCTGCTATAATTTGGACATATTAGGACCTAGGATTCCACTTACTTCAGACTCATTTTAATGGAAATTGCACTGCCTTTAGGCCCCACCCTGGTGCATAACTGACTGCAACAGTCTTCTAGTATAGTTTACAGGGGTGGAAAACCTCTGGTCTCAAGGACACATGTGGTCCTCTAGGTCCTCAAGTGCAGCCCTTTGACTGAATCCAAATTTCACAGAACAAATCCTTTTATTAAGAGGATTTGTGGAAGGAATCAGAGCCACAGGTTCCCCACCCTTGTAACTATATGGAGGAATTTTCTTGTGTTTCCTTTCTCTTCAATCAATCATTGCTGAATATGGCACCATTTCTTGCCTTTGCTTGGGTGTTTCTCATGGATTTGTACTTGCTAAAACATTTTATATCACCATCTTTGCCAGAAATCCAAGAATTTTTCCTTAGGCATACATCTGGAAGGTATCTCTTTCCATTCTTACTTATTATTTTCTACAATGTGACCTTTTTAGTTAATGTGACTATCCATTTGTAGCTCATTTGGTTGGTGAAAGTCTCATTTCTGCCAAACTGTTTTTCACTCATCCCAGAAGTTCCTATAGAACAGAAAGTTCTTGCCACTCTAAATAAGCTTTCCAGAAAACTATGCAACACTGAATAATATTATATACAGTGTCATATAATTATGTAGTTCCTTGCCTGGGGTGTAGAGAAAAGGAGCCGAAGAAAAGAGAAGAGAGATGATCAGAGAGTAGAGAGAAACCTAAGAGTGGTAAAGAGATGAGAGGAGACAGCTGCTCTTGTAGAGTTCAAGTCATCAAGCCCAGATAAATGACATGATAATAATAGCTCATGCATATGTAACAATTTAAAGTTTACAAATTTCCTTGTGTATGGACGTCGCCTCCTTTGATCCTCACAATAACTCTATGATGTAGATATTCTGAAAGAATCATGAGATGTGATTGCTCAACCACTGTCAGTGATTGTTGAAAGAATGCCACATAGGAAGGGTGCTGGCAAGCCTGACAGTGCCCAGAAAAGAGGCAATAGATAGTGGAACATCTTGAGACCATATCATACAAAAATTCCTTGAAGGAATCAGAGCTCTTTAGCCTGGAGAAGAAAAGACTTTGATAGAAATGGGGAGAATGATGATAGCTTCTTCAGGTATTTGAAATGCTGGCCTGTTTCCCTCCAGAGGGCATCACTAGGAGCAACGGACTATTTATTCACTTTAAAAAAAAAAAGAAGAAGAGAGAGGAGAAGAGAAGGGAAAGTAAAAAAGATAAAAAGGAGAGATGGAATGAAAGAGGAAAGGAAAGAAAATGAGGAAAGATGAGAAAAGGCAAAACTTTCCTTAAGGTCTTAAAGGTTACAAAGAAATATTATCAGAGTAGTAGAGCAATAGAATTTTAGAAATAAGGAGCTTACATTAAAAAAAAAAGGTACCCAGCCATCAATACTCTGAAGCTCAAATAAAAACAGATAAGAGTAATTAACTGATAGTCAATTGAATGAATATTTATTAAGCATCTACTATATAGAGTTACTGTTGCACAGTGGACAGAGAACCAGCATTGGAGTCAGGAAGGCTTGAGTTCAATTCCAGTGTCTGACTCACACTGGCTGTGTGATCCTGGGTGAAACATTTAACCTCTCTCAATGACCTCCAAAATTTCTGAGATTGTAAGTTGCAGAATAAGTTGCCAGTCTGCATTGGTAAAAGGAATTTCTTCATTAGGACTTCCCTGATGAAATAACAAGTCCAGGCCAAAATGAAACAAAGCAACAAAATCTGTACAAGGCACAGTGATAGTTGCTGGGGGATACAAATACTATATAGTCCTTCCTTCAAAACACTACTAGTCTAACATAGAGATTAAAATAAGATTAAGATACAGAGAAGTATGGTACCAGGTAGACTGCGATAGGAACAAAAGACATCTAGGCAAAGAGCAATAAGAAATTTTGAAGAGGAGAAATCACATTCAGTTGGTAGAAAATTAAAGAAAGCTTCTTGAAGGAGTTAGAACCTGAATCAGGCCTTGAAAATAAGCAGAGATGAGGATGACCCATGTTCTTGGTATAGCAAGACTGAAGAAGCCTGAAGGGGCCGTCATGGGGAGCAAGTGCTCAGAGCTCTCCTAAAAACTTCTGGGGACTCCAAAGACATAATGAATCATTGCTTAGGTGTTTGATGATGAACTTGCTGGCTGCTCCTGGCCTTGTAATGTTCCAGGACTGATAAGACTTTGTGTTTTGATATAACATGAAAGACCTTGAGAAGTTCCTCCCTCATTTCTGTACTGTCTTCCCATTTACCACCTCCTACTGCCCCCGCCCCAATTGTTTTCTGTCCTAATGAATCTTAAATATTGGCCTTGCAACTGATTATAAGCTAATTCAATTCCATTCTAATGATTAATGTGTGCCATGATTATAGATAGTATCATGGAAACAATGAACATAAACTTGGACAGACTTTGAGAGACGGTGGAAGATAGAAGAGCCTGGTGTGCTATGAGTCATGGGGTCATGAAGAATAGGATAAGACTGAACAACAACAATGATTATTTTGTGTTTATCATTTTTCTTTCTGTGTAGGAATAAAAGCCATATCACATATCTGATTCACATTGTACACTGAGCACATTTTAGGTCTAGACTTGAGCCATATGAACAACTCTCTCCCTAGTAGCCAAGTGCAGGGCTTATTAATGAGCCAAAGAATCTGAGGATGGTGAATTTAATCGCTCTAATGAAAGAAAGGTCAGGGTTCCTCAACATTGAACCTGGAACATGAAATGGCATACTGCTCCAGCCTTTTTGGGATCAGCTGCAGAGCCTTTATATTAGACTTGCATGGGGAGGGACTACCATGGGAATGCAAGGAGGAATGTAGGACAAAGCTGGGACCAGTAAGTAGTACAGTTTGGCTGAAATCTTGATGTGAAAAGGTCTGGTATGAAATAAGATTGGTAATAGTTCGGTATTAGATTTTGGAGACTCTTAAGAAGTCCTTGTTTTTTTCCTACAAACAACAAAAGTTTTTGACAGTAGGAAATAACATGGTCAGAGCTTTTACGAGGAAGGGAATGTGGTGTAGTAAAAAGAATACTGGGTTTGGATCTGACCTGGGTTTTAATCCTTGCTTTGTTACTTATTATCTGCATTATTTATAGCAAATAACTAATTTTTGATTTCCTTATCTGTAAAATTAGGGGGGTTTGCCAGATAAGGTACAGTGGAAAGTACATGAGATTTGGAGACAGAGGACCTTGGTTGTAATCCTGGCTCTGCCATTAACTAATTGGGTGACCTTGGGCACATCACTTAATGCTCTGGATGTGTTTCCTATCCTGTGATTAGGTGATTAGATTAGATGACCTCCAAGTTTCCTTGTTTATAGTTCTAAATCTATGGTCCTATGGCTCTAAAGTCCCTTCAAATTCAATTCTGTGATTATTTTGGTAGCTGTGTATCTGTACACATACAAAGGGAGAGAGAATAAAGTCAGAAAAACTAGTTTGGAGGCTATTAAAATAGTCTAAGTGAAAGGTGAGGATGTAGTGGCAATGTGAGTAGAGGATATTTGGAATAGATATTGTGGAGATAGTAACTAGCAACTAAATGAATGTGGACAAATGAAAGAGAGAGGAGACAAAGAATGTAAGCTCCTTGTGAACAGGGATTGTTTTCATTAGCTTATCTGTATCCTCAATGCTAAGCACAGAGACTGACACATAGTAGGTACTCAATAAATATCTGTTGATTGATTGATGACTGAAGCTTGAACTTGGATGATTGGGAGTATGATGGCACCATCAACAGAAACTGGGAAGCTGGGGAAAAGGGCAGGTTTTTGAAGGAAAGATACTGTGTTTAATTTCAGGGGTGTTGAGTTTGATGTGCTAGTGCAACATCTAAATAGGAAAGTTCAGTAGGCAGTTTATTAATTTATTAATCCAAGACTGATGGGTTGGGTAAAGTTGGGTAGAGAACATCTATATAGAGATGTTCATAGAAACCACAGAGAGTGGATGATATCATCAAAGGAGAAAGTGTAGAGATAGAAGAGTTGTAGTGGTCACCCATACTTAGGAACTAGAAAGAAGAACAAGCAAAGGAGATAAGGGGTGAATTGTAAGAGGTGCAGACCAGAACCAGGAGAAAGGTTGTAGAGGCTAAGAGAGGAGAGAGTATCAAGAATAAAGTGTGGCAAATATTATCAAACACTGGAGAAAGCTCCAGATGTTGAGAATTAGAAAAGATTTGGTGATAAGGAAATCTTTAGTGACTTTTGAAAGAGTTGCTTCAGTGAAATTATGGGGATGATAGATTATAAGAAACTGATGAGTTGATGGGCAATGAGGGAAGTAGAGGCAAAGAATATCGATTGGTGTAAATACTTATTCTGCATGCTTAGTAGCTAAGAGGAGGATCAGTAGATGATGGTACCTGGAAGGGGTCGTGGAAAGGAAGAGAATGTGGTAAGAAATATCATACAAAGACACTAGACTTGGACTCAGAAGAACTGACTTTGACTTTGGAGTTCTGGTTCTGTTACTTCCTGACTATGTTACCTGGAGCAAGTCATTTAATATTCCTGGGTTTCAATTTCCTCATTTGAAAAATGAAGGAATTGGATTAGATGATCTTTAAGGTCCTGTCCAACGTTGACATTTTGTGTTTCTATGATTCCATGATATAACAAGATCTCAGAAGAGGAGATGAGAGAAACAAACTGGGATCAAGGGTATTAGCAGAGGGTTTAGCCTTTGCTAAGAGGAAGGCTACCTCATCCTCTGAGATAGGCAGTAAAGAAGAAAGAATGGGTTAAGAGGTTTTGCATTATGAAGAAATGGAGATGAGAGATCTCAGGATAGATGACTTCAATCTTCTCAGTAAAGTAGGACCCATGCTATTTGCTGAGAGACACCATGGATGAGGATGGTATTAGGGGCTTTAGGATAGAGGGGAAAGTTTGTAGTAGTCACTCACAAGAGGGATTGTGGTAGGAAGTCAATCAGAAATGAATAAAAGAATTGCCTTGCACTGGTGAGGGCCTAGTTGAGGTTAGGAAACATGGCTTTTTTTAATGGATGCAGTCAGTAAGTTTTCATGACTTTCTCAAACAGCCTTCACTGGCTTCCAAGTGCAATCACTGAAAACAGATGTTTGGGAACGACACAGGGTTAGGGATTAACAGGACAGGAACATTGAAAGGGCAAGAGGATGAGGCACTAAGAGGTGGAGGACAGGATATGATTGTTATGACATCAACTTTCATGTCATGAAATATCAATTTTCATAATGCTGAATGAGAGGGGGCAATTTGGTGGAGTGTGAGGTGTGGGTAGGGTGGATAGTGATCTCTACAGTGGAGAGAAGGAAAAAAAAACAAATCCACAGTTTGAATATGAAGGAAACTGGTAGCCAGGGCAGATTTATTATAAGTGAGGAGTATGAAATAACTACTTCATTTTCTATCCTGGCCTGTAGATCATTGGATCTCAAAACTTCAGAAGGAAGATTTGCAAAAGATGGGTTGAGATTTGGAAGCATAATACTTACTCTTTCAAAACAGTTGAAGAAAATCTCTAACAGCCCAAATTCCTTCTGCAAAGTAGATTTAGATTTTTAGAACTTGTGACTCTTGATGATATGCATGGCTCTTGTAGAAGTGAACTATGTTTCATGTACTGTTTTGAGTTTCAGGATAACCAAATCTCTCTATAAATACAAAAAGGAAAAAAAAAAAGCACAAACAAGCCCTAAGTCAAATCCGTTCCATGCTCTTTCCTTGTACCTCCAGGTGTCTGAAGAAAGAATTTAGATTTGACTTGTGATCCTCAAAGTAGGAGTGGCTCCTTCAGTATCTATAATTAATAAAGTTGTCCCATTTCTTTTCTATCTTAGATGTCAGGGGGCAGATCCAATTGAACCTTGCTGGTATGAATCAATGTGCATTTCCCTTACAAAGAAAAAGAAAAAGAAATTATTCTACCTTATCAAAACAAAAACAAAAATGATTTATTTTGGATCATGGGATCACAGATTTAGAGTTAGAGAGTTCATAGGTCATCTAGTCCAACCACCTTAGCTTACAGATGAGGAAACTGAGGCCTAGGAAGGTTAGATGATTCGCCTGTCACACAGGTATACTAAGTATCAAGGGTGAAATTTCATTTGGGTAACGGATCCCATTATTTCAAATGAGATGATGCATGTAACAAACTTTGCAAACTTTAAAACAGCATATAAATGTTTATTGTTATTATCATCACCATCACCACCTCCATCATCAAAACCTTTCAGAGTTTTGTGTTTGTACTTTTTTTTTAATTCCCTATTGGAATAATGTCATAATTTAGGAACTATTTTTTATTCAGTTGTCTGAAATTTGCAAACCTCCTATTGCTTTAAATAAATAGAAGATATTTAATTAAGCTAGATGCTTTTAGGGCCTTGTTTATAGGAAAATATCCAGTTCCCAGATGCTCCACATAAGTCTTGATAAAATGGGGACCGGATGGTGGGGGTTAGAGGATAGAGAACAGCAGTATTCACAACTGACCTTGATGTCATGGCCACCTTAACAAATTTCAAAATAAAAAGTGATTTGAGTCAAAAACAAGAGATAAGGCCAAATTGATATGCCAGTAATTACATCAAGGACCATTCAATCACTGGGCAGACTTTACAGTTGATCCTAGGGCTTAGATGTAGGTGAGCATATGGGATTGAATATAGCTTGTATAAAAGGCAGGAAAGAACTTTATTAGCTACAGATACTGAAAGGAAAGCCTTTGCTGTCAGAATCCCAGGCAGAATCTAAACTCCCTTTTCAAATTCTGAATCAACTGTCCTGTCTTCATCCTGCAAAAAAGACCAAAGGAAGGTAACATGAATGAAATGTCTTTTAAAATTCTCATTGAATTGGGGGGTGGTAGAGGTGAAAAGCTTGAGACTAGAAGGAAAACAGAATTTTTTTTCTTCTCTGAAAGCTGTCAGGGCAAGATAAATGGAAAGAGGAAGGGAGTTAGGTTGAAGCATTTACTCAGACTCTCTAAACGCACTTACAGTTGAACTCCCAAGTGAAGTCTGGAAAGCTGGGATCTGTGATCACAGGCAAAGATGACATTATGTCACAGAGCCTAACATGGAGGAAGCCAGCAGTTTAGCTTCCCTCTCTGCTGGGATGTAAGTGTGTTCTTTGGTCTCAGACCTCATTCCTGGAAGATTCTTTGATGTCAACTAGAAGGACTTCATTTGGTCATAGCTTCTAAGGGACAAGCAGAGGAGAAAAAATTAAATTGAAACTGCAATCCTTTGTAGATTGTCAGGCTCCAAACTAGTGGAAAGGCCTTAACACTGGCCAGTGGAAGAGCAGACCATAATTTCAGCATTGAGAGCAGGAGCTTCTAATAATTTATGAGCCAGAATTCCAGGCTGGACTTGATGAGTAGATTAGAAAGTTTCTGAATAATATCTCTGTTTCTCTTGCTAGTTTTATGAAATTCTTAAAATATCTCTGAGTGACCAATATTTCCTTGGGGGTTAGTGACTAATGCTGACATAGAGCCTTTCTTTGATAAATTACTTTTTAAAGTCAAACCTTGGTCAAAAATGGAGGCATAATCATGATTCCTGACATAGTGGGTAAATTTGGTTATGGGGTGGAGTGGTGTTAGGTGTAGGATAGCACAGGTATGGCCTCAGAGGAGAGAGATAGAGACAGTCCAACCGAATGGAGAGAGGGAAGGTTCTTTTACCCACTCCTCACCCATTTCTATTGGCCCATGACCTGACTCCATTACCCTCTTTCTGAGCCTGCCAATGGGGATTTGAATGCCTTATGGCATGGAGACAGTCAACTGGTCAGTCGATAAGTATTTATCAAGCACCTACTATGTGTCAGGCTCCATAGGTAGAATGGGTTTCTCCCTTTCCCCCATCTTGTGCCAGATATCAGCACCTAGAGAAAATCTCTGACGGTTCTGCCCTAGTTATACTCTAGTCATCAGGGATTAAATAGTTAGTTGGTCTATGGTTTGAAGTTAATGCTGGTCTCATTTAAATTTTTACTAAATAACTGTTCTCATAAAAAAAATCATTATTCCATCTCTATAACCTTGGTTGAAAAAATCCCTTTAGAGAGCTGGGGATTTGAAAGCAGACATTCAAAAGTTCTCTTTCCCCCTATCTAATTAGTTTTAAAGAACATAAGTAGGGAAGCATGGAAATAATCATGAGCTGCCCATATATTTTGTTTTTGGTAAATGAAGAAAATATGCTCCAATTGTGATGTTTCCTGTCAATTTAAAAAGCCCTCTACCAAACCCCAAAGGAAGATGCTTTACATGAAATACATATCTTTTCTTAACACAGAGTATTCCTTTTTAGTGTCTGTATGTGGTTTTAAAAAAGAATTAACAGATAATTTATTTTAGTGCATCTGTGAGTCAGTTGTTCAAGATACTGCATTATATTGTACTTTGCTGTCACCTTAATATTTTCTTTTAAGAAATAAGCATCTTTTTTCCGTTATCAATGGCTTACTAATTTTTAACTAATAATTTAACTTCAAGTTTAAGTTTTCTGTAATGTATTTTTATCTAGTAATCAAATAGTTTTTAAGAGAGTAATATTTCCTGTTTCTTCCTACTTTAGCAGCAGCATGGCATAGTGAACAGAGGACTGGGTTTAGAATCAGAGGTCCTGAACTCAGACCTAGCCTTACTAGCTGTGTGACCTTGGGCCAATCACTTAACTTCTTGAAGCCTCTGTTTCCTCAACTGTAAAATGAAGATTATACTTACCTCGCAGAGTTGTTGTGAATATCAAATGAGATAATATTAGGTGATGCACTTTGAAAACCTAAAGGTGACATATAAATGCTAGCCACTACTGTTAATATTTTTAAAAGGTCAGATTTTTTAAAATGTTAGGAAAGGAACTGATTACATTTCAGAGTAAATCCTCAGTAATGTGATTTGTTATAGTGTGGAGCTCTAATTTACATGAAAGCTCTGAGAGAAAGAGAAATATGAATCTTGTTCAGGAAGAAATACAAGATATCCTAGCCTCTATGTTATAACACAAACCTTCACAGTTGGAAACTTTAGTATCAATCAATTAATATTTCCACTGGAAACAGCATGGCATAGCACGCTAACTACAGTCACTCCTAATAATGGATATTAGGCTACTTTCATTATGCATTCTATGTATAAATTTTTTAATTTTAATTTTTTTGGGTACACACCGGGAGGCCCCACTGTTTTGTTCCGCAAGAGTGATCTCTTTGTAAAAATCCTTGAATTCCACAGCTGAATGACAAACAATTCAGTTCATCCCTGAGTCTTGTATGGATTCAACTCAAGGGTAAGACCTATAGGGACCAGACAGAAATGATTTTACCTCCTCATAGCCCAAGGGAGCTGAGACAAAGGGTTCTAACTTAGGCTGTGGGTGGAAACAAAATGAACACCATGGTACAATGAAAAAAAGAATGCTGGTTTTGGAGTAGAAACCTGAATTTTGATCCTGCTTCAGTCACTTATTACCTGTGTGACCTTGGACAAGTCACTTAACATCTCTGGGCCTCATTTTCCTCATCTTGTAAATTGAATGGTTTGGGCTAGGTGACATTTAATGTCTCTGCTAGCTCTAAATCTATGATCTTAAGAATGAAACACTTGTGAGATGAAATCAGACTAATGTTGAGGCTGATTGTTATGGGAAGCCACTAAAATCCAGTAAAAATAATAGCTGACATTTATATAGTGTCTTGATGTATACAAAGTACTTAGAATAAATAATCTTGTTTGAGCCTTACAGCAACCCTGTGAGGTAGATGCTATTATTATTATCCTCATCTTATAGATGAGAAAATTGAGGCTTAGTAGGTTTAGCAACTTGTCCAGTGACACAAAGTTAACAGTAGTGGAGGCTGGATTCAAAGATAGATCTCTTCTGATTTCAAGACCAGTGGCCCTTCTACAACACCACACCCCCTCCAATGAGTTGTATAAAGTGTGTATATGGAGGTTTCCTCGTAGCATAGGAAAACAGCATTGCAACCAAAGAAGCTAACTGAGCATATATGTTGCTGACAACCCAAAACTACAGAAAAGAACAGGGGAAAAAGTAAAGAGCAAAGGTAGGAGACCCAAGGGACCCATATTAGTATAGGTTTGAAGGCAGAAAAGACTTTAGAGATCACCTAATCCAAGCACCTTCAGTTTACAGGTGAAGAAACTGAGACCCAGAGAGGTTAAGGACCTTGGCCAAGTTTATATGAGGTGTAAGAAGCAGAGATAGAACTTGAACCCAGGTGAAGTAGCTCAGTGTGGCATAGTGTAAAGAATACTGGAATTGGAGTAAGAAAATTTGGTTTCACATCTCAACTCTGCTACTTGCTCTATATGTGATCTTGGGCAAGTCACTTTACTTCCTACTTCCTCATTTGGAAAATGAGAAGTTTGGGCTAGATGATCTCCAGTGCCCCTCCCAGCTCTAAATCTGTGAGTCTCTGTCTCCAAATCCAGTATTCCTTTTTCCTTCTCCATGTTGAGAAATCCATCCTATTGGGAGATAACAATGAAAAGTTACCAGTGACAAAGCCAGGGAACTTTCACATTGGGAACATCCTACTTTGATTTCATCATGGAGATAAAAACACTGTAACTGGAAATGTGAATGTAGCTCTATTCATAATGTAATTTCATCTGCTAGGTTGGTGAGTGACCTTGGACAAACACATAACCTTTTCTGTGACTCGGTTTTTTAAACTGCTCATTTGCTTCAGGAGAGCTAAAATTATAATAAAGCTCTGGGCAAATATAAAAAAAAATGGGAAAGAAGGCCACTTATCGTTAATAATAATAATAATGCCTACATGTGGCTTTTGGCTCTTAGATGATGGTAGGCTGCACTGAAACTATATCATGCTTTATTACCAGAAGCACTTAGTACATTCAGGTTCACCTGTTCACTGGGTATTCTGGAACAACATACATTGTAAATGTTCATTAATGAGTACTGAGGACTGTGCTTTATAATGCATGATTTTCTTCCCCATCAACGTCTCTTATTGATTTTTAGCTCCTGGATGCATTGTTCATAAACTTCATAGGAGCAGCTGCTGAGCTAGTAAAACCAGGAGAGTAATGAAAGAACCAGTCTTCTAATTATATAATTATGAAAGCATCACAAATCGGCCTTAAGTAATAATTAAAATAAAAGCAGTAATGGGATCCACCTAAATTGAGTCAAATTAGAAAAAAAAAATCCTGTAAACATTTGTGATCTTTACAAGAATGGTCAGAAGAGGCATTTTAAATCATCTTTGCTTTCCACAACTCTTTAGTTTCTTGCTAGACATGGCTACAATTTTTCTTTTGTTTCCCTTTCCCCTGCTTACTTGTTAAAACCTTAGTCCTCAGGGTCTTACCAATTTAGCATTATGAAATAGAAAGTACACTATGGTCCAAGTCTGAATCTTGGTTCTGCCATTTCCTACTTTTGTGACCTTGGAAAAATCACCTAACCTCTCTGGATCTCAGTTACCTCAGCTGTAAAATGAAGGGGTTGGATATGATGATCTCAGCTCTAGAGCTTCGACGTTTCTATCATTTCATCATCTTCACGACTAGCCCCTCTAGACCTCCTGAAGAGAGCAAAAACAAAGCAAAGTTGTTAATCCCTTCAAAGTATGCAGAACGAAAAGCCTGGGTCCCTAAATCAGGAAATGTGACTATTATTCCTGGTATGGTGGCAATGGTTTGTGATCTCCTTTCCTTATCTGGCTGTCTGTTTTAGGGATGACAATGGAGGAGGACTTCAAAATGCTTTGGAGTAATTGGAAGGGAATTTAGAGGCGATCGATAGCAGTGTCAGACTCTGATAGAAACAGGAGCCATTAAGCTATGCATAAGCATCCTGGCAGGCTTCATGGTGATTTAGGAAACCATGTATTAACATTATCTACATTCTACTGTATTTTTATTTATTTTGTTAAATATTTCCCAATTACATTTTAATCTGGTTCAGGCCGTGTTTAGGAATGTTACAGCCCACAATGCTGTAGGTGGCTGAGTGTTTGACACCTCTGGTCTGTAGTACATTTTCCTCTTTTTAGACATGAGGCAACTGAGGCCCAGAGAGGTTAAGCAAACTTCCCAAGGTCACACGGGCAACAAATGGTAGAACTG
>NW_020940360.1:9938442-9978603 GCF_900497805.2 Vombatus ursinus | reverse complement strand
GGTGTGAGAATTAATGGCTATTTGGAACTCTTTGGATAAATATCATTATTTCACTCATGTACCCTTCTATCACATTTGTGTTTCTTTTCCCATCCAATTCTTTATTGCTTTAAATTCATCTATTTCATTTTAGTCACTGCTAGATTGATAAGAACACTAATCCACTAAACAATAGAATTGATGGTTTTGCACACCTCACTTCCATATTTGTCCAAATGATCAGGCCATTGACTCATCCCCAGAGTTTTTGGCCTCTTGATCAGCTGTTTCTGTCTACTTTTTAAGTTGAAACCATCTATTTTTGCTTTTGTCTTCTTTACTGTGCTGTTTCCTTCATTTTGCTGGACCACTAGATTCCTTTCAGAATCTGTTCTTTCAACTCTAACCTTCTACACAATGACCTAATTCTAATCTCCCTAGTCATGCCAGTAACATGCTGCTTTCTGTGCTTTTTATTTAGTGAAGGTTTTCTGAATTCCAGAGATCCAGAAAGCAATGAGAATTAGAACAATACATCTGAACTAGAATGTATTTTAAAATTACTTTTCTTGGATGGGATTTCCTTAGAAGGCACTGGGTACTCAGACCCAATGGCTAAGTGTAGGTGGCTGCACTGAATGGAAGGGTTCATAGGTGAAGAAATCATTGACATACACGACATTGGAACTGTTTGTCTAGCACTACTTCGAATACCTTAAGGTGCACTCTTTAACCTCATTCATTGATACTGTCATTGGCACAGTCATCTCTCCCCATATCCCTAGCCAGAGGATAAGAAGAATCCTGGAAATCTGTTGGAGAAGAGTCTAGCATGCAAATTTTTGAGGTAGGGAAGGAGTTTGTAGGTGAGCGGCTAGATTGAGGCAGCAAGAAGGAAGGAGGGAGAGAGACAAAGAAAGGGGAAACAAGAAAGCATAGGTGTGGGAAGGAAAAATAAAACAGTCAGAGGAAAACACATAAAAGAGATGAAGGAAAATGCAGGCATCAGAAAAAGTATGTCAGGGAATGAGCCAGAGAGAGAGGTTCATTTCCAGGACTGGTGCAGAGAAAAGTCCCATCTTTAGAAATGAGGGGTTGAACTCAGTCTTTGAAGCTCCTTTCAGTTCTGAATCTATGCTTCTATGCAAGACACTAGTGGGAAAGAAGGAAGGAAAAGTGCCTGAGGGTGGGTTACTAGTGTGAGTCACCATGGGGAGAGGCTCTGGGAAAATGGTGGAACAGCAAGTGAGAGCTGGACATCAGGCTAAATCTGCTGCTAATTAGACTTTGGCCCTAGCTTGGAAGGTTGATGAGTCTTAAGCTGAATCCATGAAATTCCAAGTCTGTTATTCATTAGGAAAAAATTAAAAATAAAATAAATTCTATGTTTCTTCATTTAACATTTGCAAATAATTCCAAGAATAGCATAGTAGAGTGGTGAGAGGTTTTGGAGTCAAAAGACCTGGATTGGAGCCCTAGTTCTGAAATGTACTAGCTGTGTGACCCTAAGCAAGATGTTTAATCTTTTTGCCCTTGTTTTCTTATCTGTAAAATGGAAACAGTTATACTTCTACTTTCTCAGAAATGCTGTGAGCAGAATGGCTTATAAACCTTAAAAATATTATGTATATGTGGGATATTACTGTTCTCAAACTGGCTTCAAAGGTGAGGAGAAATTTGACTAAAAAGGAGAGGGAAAAAAAATACTAACTGTAAGAAAACATCAAGATAGTCCTGGTGTGTTTGTGTGGGGAGGGGTGGAATTGTATCTGGCTCTTGCCAGGTTTTCCACGATAGGGTCCTCCTTAGCTATTGGCTATATAGCTGCACAGCTGGGATGGATTATGTGCTTTTTACTATCATTTGTGGTTTCATGCCTTTTGACTTTCCATTAGATGAAAAAGACCATGTAAGGCGAGTACCTAATATTTCTTTCTTCTGTTTTATCTACACCCACTTCCTTTCAAAAATAAGACTTAACCACGGTATAACAAGGATAGGGCCATCAGTGCTGAAATCTAGAGGAGGCACTGATGGTAATTTCAATTCTGCAAAAGCAGAGAAATAATTGAGCTTAGTACCTAGTTATCAAGGATAATTTGTCCAAACAGGAAGCTGCTCTGTGGCTGCACCCCAGATGAACTCTTCTCTTGTCCCGATTCTGACCTATCTCCCATCCCTAGCAGTATCCGTGCAGTACCTGGGGGTCTCTTCCCCACCTCCCAAATCCAATTAAGGGTGTTTTTTGCCCTTTGCTTTTGGTACAAAATTGATAATGATAGCTCTATTATTAATCATGCTAATCCTTGACATTTATACAATGTCTTCAAGTTTGCCAAGTAGTTTACTTAGTTCAGTACTCTGTCACTGGTTGTTGCTCAGTGATGCTGGCTGATTTTAAAGCTGATAAAGTTGAACACAAAGTCTTTCATTTTTTATTGTTCACAGAGACTGCATGCTATTTGAATGTAGCATTTAGGGTTATCCCATGAAGGTCACAATGACCGTTGTAAACTAGGGAGGGATAAGGAGGAAAGGAAAAAAATGTTGAACAAGGCAAAGGCTACATGTCTCTTAAAGTAGTCATTCCTCTGTCTTACAACTTGAGTGCCTTAAGATAACAGGCCTGCTGTTGATTTTAGTTTTAGAGGATGGAATGGCAATTTGAAGCCTCATCCATTCAAATATTGGTGTAAATTAATGATAATCTCCTGAAGGACAGAGAATATCTTATTCGTTTTTGCATTCCTCTCCTCTCTTCTCTCACCATTGTGTACTTAGCTCTGTTTTTTTGTCCATCGTTCTTTGGTTGTCTCAGCCATGTTCAACTCTTTGTAACCTCATTGAGGTTTTCTTGGCAAAGATACTGGAGTGGTTTGTCATTTCTTTCTCCAGCTCATTTTTTACAGATGAGGAAACTGAGGCAAACAGAGTTGAATGACTTTCCCAGGGTCACACAGGTAGTGAGTATCTGAAGCTGGATTTGAACTCAGGTCTACCTAACTCCAGGCCTGGAGCTTTATCTACTGTGCCACCTAGCTTCCCTATAGTAGGGGCTTAATAGCAATTAAACGAAGGAAGGAATGAGTGACGCTGTGCAATATGCTCCCTGCAACTTGATCAGGATTGGGCTTGTGCACACTGACCTTGTATAGTCAGGAAAAATACCTGATAATGGTTTCTCGATGATGACTTTCTATCTCCAACCTGTTGAGGCAGGAACAATAGCCGGTAGAAGTGGCCATGACCTCGGCTCACCATAGCTGTTATTAGGTAGAGTAGCCCTGGCACTTGCTACAAGACCTGATATTTTAGCTGAGTAAAGATTCTGTTTTGCCTTGTGTTGTCCACTCCAGCGCTACTTTTCAGGTTGTGTGTGTGTCTGTGTGCGTGAGGCGATTGGGGTTAAGTGACTTGCCCAGAGTCACACAGCTATTGAGTGTTATGTGTCTGAGGCTGGACTTGAATCCAGGTCCTCCCGAGTCAGGGCCGATGCTCTATCCTCTGCACCACCTAGCTGCCCCTACTTTTCAGGTTTTTGCTTCTATTCTTCTGTTCAGTCCTGTCCTTTAGGCTTCTCTATTATTTGGGTTTCTTTTTCATAATTCAAGTCTAACCTCAAAATTGAACATCATAAAGACAAAGGTTTACATAACCCGTGTGCCAACACCTGAAGCCCTGGGCTAGGTCTGATCTTAGGGGGGATACTTGCTAAATATTGCTCTCTCTTTGGCTCATTATGCCCCCATTCAGAGTTTACTCTGGGAAAATCATTGAATATAGTTTGTGTTTAGATTTTCATGTATGTGAGTAAGAAGGACCCCCAGCTTGAGCACTCAGGGTAACTTCAGTGTAAATATCATGGACAGGACAGCCTTATTTCACCCCACGAAACACGTAAAGGGCTCGTAAGAGTTCCCCATCAAATGTAGAAAACAACAACAAAAGGCACTCACAATAGTTTGTGAACAAACAGCACACCCTCCTCCCTCTCCATTGAGTCCACTTTTCTACCAAGATCTTAAAGTCTTCCTGACTCAGCATGCTGTTATTTAGACTTCCTTTAGAAGAGAACTGAACTTCAGGCTGCTAGACCAACAATACCCTGTATTCTGGAGAATTTCTGTTAGACCACAGAGATCTATACAAATGATCAGCTTTATGGTACTACTCTGAGGTCTTAGACTGTCCCAGAAGAGATTGGGACTTGGGATTGCTAGACAAAGAACACTCCCAGTGGACCCCTATCATCTGAATAATTCATGTAATAACAGAATGCCTAGACCAGCTCTCATTGCCACTTCTCCCAGCACTGGGCCATGTGTACAATCCTCTTTTCTTTCTAAGAGTTTTTCTCAGGAAACTCCTCTTATCTCTATTAAAGGTTGCATCCCTAAACTCACAAAGTTGGGTTACCTGTGAGGCAACTGTTAAGGTTAGTGCTGCCCAGGAAATCCCCTATCTTTTAATTCAGATAATAGGATTTGTGGATGACATTACCCAGGAACTTCCCTCCTGGGCCACATGTGCCCATGCTACAAGGTGTCCATTAATTACTTTTTGTGGTATGTGTGTATGTGTGTGTGTGTGTGTGTGTGTGTATGTGTGTGTGTGCTGGTGCTGGTGCTCTTCGTATTAAAGGCTCTTGGGGGGAGCTCTTCCCATCTGTTATGATTTCAAGATATTTCCAGAAGAATGGTGGAAAGCAAAAGAATTAAGGTAGAATAGGACTGTTAATTCCCTGTATAGTCCAGCAAGGACCATAGTCCTTGTAGAGTCCTACAAGACACCATTCTCCTCAGTCTGGGCCAAACAAATACATTGTGAGGACAGCGCCAGTCGTAGAATCTTAATAAGGGAATGTCTTTTGTGCTCTCAACAAGATACCTATGGGCATATCCACATTCTCCATTGGGAGATACTTTCAAAAATCCCAGTCACTTCACTATCTGATCATTGAACTAATCAAGGAACTTTCCCCTTTTCATCCCCTACCTGTGGGGAAGACCTGGAAAGGAGCTAGAGAAAAGGTACTTTAAATGATGTTGGCATTTGGAATCCTGTGTAATTTCAAAATTATTTTAAAATCTTCTTAATGGCTGAGTTTCCTATTTCTCTACCTAAATGATGTTCATTTCCCTTTTCCCCCATTTGGCAAAAATTTATCAGCTACTTATTATGTATACTGCCCTATGCTAGGCACTGAGGGAGATACAGGAATAATCTGCTCTCAAAAAGATCAGAAGCTGGTAGGTGGAGATACAGTATACACAGATAAATAAATAGATGAGAATATAAATTTATAAGAGATGTGCAAATGTTTACTGATTGAATGAATTTTACTCACTCTTCTATTTCTCTCCCTCCTTTGGTCTCTGTTAATATTCCCAGGAGTCTTCCTATCTTTCAGGCAATCAGCTTGGATATTAAATTTCACTTCTTTTACATTGGAACCAGAACTAAATCATGCTGGCACAGTACATTTAAAATGCTTGCTTTTCTGTTTCAACAATTCAGGCCTTTAAGGACCTTGGCAAAATTTGAAGATAGATAAAATTTGTCTTTGGCAAAACCTTCTACATCCCTTTCAAATCATAGGCATTTTTCTCCACTACCCTGTAAGGTATGCTCTCCCCTGAAATGTTCCCTCCTCTCTTTCCTATATCAGACTCCTATTTTTCTTCTGGTATTAGTGAGGTGTTAGGAAGAAAGAAAGTTGTTAAAATGAATTCATATTCTGGCATAAATGACTAATAGCCTCCTTAACTTTAAATATTTGAATTTCAAAAGAGGAATAAAAAAACCTAAATGTATTCCTAATTTATGGAATATCAGGCAGTATGCAAATATATTTTTGGGTGAAAGGCCTTACTGAGGATGCCTTCCAATACCACCTTGTAGGTAATTACTTGGCCTATGAGTAAGGTTAATCTTGTCCCCCTTTGCTAAATAACTATCTTTGATCCCTAAGACTGCATCTGGGTTATCATCTCTGTATAACTCTTTAAGACGATTATTCGTGGGCAAAATGCTGACATACACTGATCTTTCCTTACATTAGTTATCATTTACTGAAGTTCAACCCACTTCTTATCCCCCTTGTTGATATGTTCATTATTTGAATAAGGATAATACTGCAGGCTCAATTCCCATGGAACTATTTGGCTACATTCTGAATCCCTTTACTATTATCATACCTTCCCTCAAATGGGTTCCGTAGGTCAAATGGGTCACCAAGTGGGAAAGTGTTGATGGTTCAGTATAGCCATCACAACTACTGGAAAAAGGACTCTGGATTCCTCAACTATTGGGTAGGTAGCATCTTCTTTGTATGTGAATGCCAGAGACCATTGTTTGCTATTTAACATGCATGTTAAATTCGCTAAGGTAATAGCCCTATATCTAACTCTAATGTTCTATAAATTACTTAACTTAATTGTATTTCAGTATATGTTTAATTAAAGCAGGTTATTAGAACTCCAAAATCCTCAGTATTTTGGCATTTTTGAAACAAATTTACTCTGAATAACTTTTTTTCTTCCATTTTCCCACATATTATGTTGAAGTAAGTAGATAGACATAGATTTGTATTTATGCACATATATACTCTACTATGAATTAGGAAATATCCAGCTCAACTCCTGGAACTCATCCATGTAATTCTTTTATGTGTATTCTTTGTAATTTGTAGTGTATGAATTTTATAGTCAACACAGGAATGGCTCTTGCCTGTGGCACATTTAACACTTGTAAATTCCCATGGCAGCCAGCTAAGACTCCTGCAGCTGAATGGATTGAGAAATCGTCTCCTGGTGAATTATAATCTTTAGAGATCTTATTCTATTTTGAGTTTTACAGTCTCCTCCCTCTCCCTCTCCCCTTCTCAGTTTTTCTGCAGTATAAAACATAGTCCTGTATTTGCACTTTCATGTTTGATCTTTTCTTTATTATTATTTCAAATTTGGGGTTTTAGCATAAACACTCAATTCAAACCAGAAATAGCACAAAACAAACACATTCCACTTGATCTAAGTCACATTTTCCTACCTTGTCTTTTCTTTCCCCCTTTGCTTTTTCCCTCCTGTTTAATTTTTCTAATAAAGTCATAGATATTTATAAATTATTAGGAAATACAGTACCCATATCCCCAAATAGTTATTTTGCTGATCCTTGAATCTCCACCCCCCCCATCCCCTACTGAAATATTAACAAAACCCAACCTGCTTAAAGGACCTGCATGCCATTTAGGTGAAAAATATCTGGAACATGTGCAGGATTAATTTAATCCAAATTCCAAAAAAAGAAAATGAGAAATCCCTTTGAAAATACACAGTATTTGAGAAAGACCTTATCCCTCTCACCCTCCCTACTAGAGGATGTGGCTTTGAATCCCATCTCTGTGTCTTAGTATTTATTCCACTATGGATGAGCCATTTACCCTCTCTGGGCCATAATTGCCTCATCTGTAAAGTGAAGGGGGAAGCTAGATGGTCTCCAAGATTCTTTCCAACTCTAATTTCTAGGATCACTCTGGATTTTTTGACTTCTCATTTAGTACATCATAAAATGTATTTAAAAATCTGTACTGGATTGTTCTTTCCCAATCCTGTTATGAATGTCTCTCTCTGAATTAATCTCTAAGTAATGGGTCTCTGAATAATGTGTGAATTTCCATAATATATGGGCTGTGAAGCCAAGGCACAAAAACAATATGAGCTAAAAAGGAAAATCAGTTTCAACTATGAATTTTTCTCATGATTTTATGTGCTACTCAGGACATTAATTCACATGGGATTTGGGGCATTAATTATGTATGAACATAAAAACCAAATTAGCTATGCATGAATATATGCATTAAGTAAAAATCATGACCTATGTATTTATTTTAGCCATAGTTATGCTTATAAATTCTCTAGTTTGCTGGATTTTCAACCTGTTAGTTGTACTGGTCAATTAAATCACTTATAAGGGTCATGTTATATGCTGGTATATTCCTATGCACATTTTATTCTGTTAGCCTGAATGAAAAATGAATGTCAATTTTGAGCCATGGGTGTTCTATAATCTCAGCTCTAGATTGCCTTTTGGTGGGGAAAGGCAACACAGGTATAGTGAAAAGTACACTGATCTTAGAGTCAAGTGTTCTGGTTTCAAATAATGGCTCTGATACTTGCCACCTGTGTGACCATGGACATCTTATGTCACCTCTCTGAGCCTCAATTTTCTCATCTATCAAATGGGGATTATAATACTTTCCCTGCCTACCTGATAGAAGTGTTGGAAATAAAGGATTTGCAAACCCTTAAGGCACTTTTGAAATGTGTTGTTAGAGAGGACCTTCAGCCAACTTTTAAATCTTGCTTTTCCAACCCAGGGTGTTAAGGATATTTTTAGGATTTGCACATAAGTAATCCACTTGATTCTTTGCCTTCAAAATTCTCATGACTTTTGGGCTGTAGTGGAAAGAGGGCTGGATTTGGAGGTAGGAGACTTGGGTTTGAATCCTAGTCTTAGAACTTAAAATGTTGTGTGAATGTGGGAAAGTCATTAACCTCTCTGGTTCTCAGCTTTCTCATCTATAAAATGGAGATAATAATAATTGTATGGTCAACCTCATATGGCTGTTGTTAATATGCAATTTGTAAATCATGAAATTCTGTAGAATCATAAGTTATTATTACCCAAGTGATATCCAAGTATCCTAGACCACAATGAACCCAAGAAGTGCATTTAGGACATATGTAGGCAAAGTACTTTGGTGTCTGTGTATTCAACTCAACTATTCTTATAAGGGTCATAGTTTATGTAAGTGTACAGAGAAAAATGCTTATCCTGTGAGATGCACACATAAGTTAATAATGCAAATGATTTGTGATGTCATCAGTATTGGGAAATTCCATTGTGGAAACTCCTTCCACTAACAGAGATCTCAACTTGGAATACAAGTCCTAGAGAGTTTTCTGAGACACAAAGGTTAAGTGACTTGCCCAGGGCTGCATAGTCAAAAGTGTGGTTTGAATTCAAATCATGCTGATTCTAAGCCCAGTGCTCTACTGTATGCCCTGGCCATGCATTATCATATACGTGGCCTTTAAAACTCAGAAGATTTTTAGTCTAACTCCTATTCCCATAGTCAAGTTAGGTCCCTGAGCAAGTTACATCTCCCCCCTGGGATTCTAGGAGTAGCTCAAGGGATGAGTGTTGTGTTTCTTTAATATCAATGGCCTGTGCTTCCATTTCAGGGTGTTCTCCCCAATATCAATAATCAGGGATCAGGGCCCCAGTTTCTCCTACCCATTTAACACCAATGAGTTTTACGAAAGGATATTTACTGAGAAGATATGCCAAGAACAAAAGAACAAACATTTCCTCCCAACATCTAGGGGAACACCCCCATGCCACCCCAGAGAGTGGATTCAAACTTAATAGCAGTTACTATAAAACTTTTGCCCTACTACGCATAACCAATGGGCAAATCTCTCTCTCTCGCATGACTCAGCATCTTGGCCTTCGGGTCCCTTCCTTGCTGTTCTGGGTCCTAGTAGATCCTTGGTAGACTATTTGTAGATCACAAAGTCTGCCTTGAACTATGGTTTCCAGACCTTGGACAGCTCTGTCTCTCTCTATCTCTCTCTTTCCCTCCCTCTAGCTCCCCTCTTTTTAACCTTTCAAGTTCACAGACTATTCAGATACTCTGTCATCTAAAAGTAGAAGAGAATAGAGATATAGCAGAGATAACATTTGTATATTTACACACATGTATAAATATATGGATATAGAGTGAAGATGTAACAGAAATAGAGTCAGAAGCAACAGAAGGGCCATGTGTTTCCAGGCCATATGGTGGGGAGACAGGCAGCTGGCATCAGGTCATTGTTGCTACTATAACTATACCTCTCAACAAGATCAGGGCCATGCATTCTTAGTTTAATGGTGACTTCAGGTGAAAGAAAACTTGAGATCCCTCTTGTATCTGGAGGAGACCCCTAGCACCTCATCCTCCCTGCTCTGCTCACCACCAGAGAAGGAAAGGGACAGGGAGTCTTTTGTGTCCACTTCCAATTCTAGTTTAGCAGCCAATCAAAAATCAATTTCTTCACTATGTAGTTAGCAGACAGGAAATGGAATACTTGACAAAGTTCCGAAGTCCACATAAGGGTAGCCTCAAGCTAAGGGGGCAGCTAGGTTGCATATTAGATAGAGTGCTTGGCCTGGAGTTAGGAAAACCTAAGTTCAAATCCAGCCTCAGACACTTACTAGCTGTGTGATCCTGGACAAGTCACTTCATCCTGTTTGCCTGGGTTTCCTTATCTGTAAAATGAGTTGAAGAAGGAAATGGCAAACCACTCCAGTATCTTTGCCAAGAAAACCTGGGTCATGAAGAGTTGGGCATGACTGAATGACAACAAGAAGCTGAGTATACTGTTCATGCTTTTAAAGGCAGGGCTCTTGTTAGCCAGTCCCTTTTACATTATAGATATGGTAACCACTTCTCAATCTATATGCTAAGCCCACTTTTCATGACCACAGGGGAGGAAACAGATTTTTCAGAAGAAGGAAAACACAATATTGGTACATTTTATTCTCTGATATTGAACTATATTATCCACAACACTCTAGTTTTCCCTCAAATAAAAGCTACTGAAGGGCTTTGACTAAAAAACATATTTACTTGTGGTTCTTTTATTGCAATAGAAAAAGCAGTGAGTGAATCTGGAGTTGGCACTGGATTCAAATTCCAGATCTGCTCCTTACTATCTGTGTAATGTTGGGAATGTCCAAAGCCTCTCCAAATCTAGCAGGAGTTTAATAAATGCTGGTTGACTGACTCATTATTTCTAAAAAGATAGCAACAATTGGTTACCATTGTAAAAGTTATTTCAGAATCATCTGTCTTCATGCAAACAGTTTAGAGGAGAGGTCAAATTAGAAGAAAGGATGGAAATGAGAAGATAATGATGACGTTGATAGAGGAGATTATAGCAGCTTCAACCTGACCAGATTAAGCAAGCTGTCAACTCCAAAAAGTGAGAAATAGACCAAAGTAAAAATACTAACTCAAAATATTACCAGTTCTTGGAGATATTTAACTGTTGTAAAACAGCCACTAAAATGAGAGATAGGAAAAGCTCAGAAACCATTTTATTTTTTAAAATTATTAATTTATTTATTTTTAATTTTCAACATTTACTTCCACAAGATTTTGAGTTCCAACTTTTCTCCCCATCTCGTCCCTCCCCCACCCCAAGATGGCATGCATTCTGAATACCCCTTCCTCTAATTTGCCCTCCCTTCTATCTCCCCACACCCTTCTCTTATCCCCTTCCCCTTCAATTTTCCTGTAGGGCAAGATAGACAGAAATCATTTTAGCCAAAAAACATTTAACCTTGCCAAATAGAGAGGACATTCATGTATAATGGCAACTTAGTGTACAATGACATTTAAGAAATATTACATAGGAGGATAATATAAGATTAAGAGTGGTAATATCTTACATAACAACACAAAGTATTTGAGGATAAAATTAGTTGGGAGTGAGGTCCAACTAAGCCAGTTCATTCTGAAAACATTGGTAGAGGAAACTGAAAGAAGAAAAAGAAATTGATGTAAAATGAAAGAGATTCCTAAGCATTTCTGTAGTAATGTATTCTTACCAGCAATGATAGTAGATCTGCTACATGGTGGCTCTAGTGATTAATGTGCTATGTGAGAAGGTGACAATGACACTTAAGATGGCCAGGAAGAGGGAATGATCTACACAAATTTGTAAAGAAAAGCTTTGCCAGAGGCTCCCAGTACTCAACTATTCAAACAGATCTGTGATCTCATCAAATCAGTCGCTCTCTTTAATGAAACAGCAACCTCTCAATGCCTGCCCATCCTGTGTGACTCTTATTAATGACCTTCCTCCCCAAATTTCACCAGAGGGGATCCACCCAACATGCTGGAGGTTTCCTTGATTTCTGCTGACATCCATCTATTTGTCTGCCTGTTATCCCTTGATAACAAATTATCAGTATTATCTTTTATTCCCATCATACAGTTTCTTGGTGATGTCCTCTCTCTGTCTCTCTGTCTATGACTCTGTCTCTCTTTCTCTGTCTCTGTCTCTTCCCATCTCTCTTTCTCTGTCTCTGTCTCTTCCCATCTCTCTTTCTCTGTCTCTTTCCATCTCTCTTTCTCTGTGTCTCTCTGTCTCTGTCTCTCTCTGTCTCTCTTGTTTCTTATTATCTTTTGTAGCCTACTCATGTTTCTCTTTGTTATAAGGAAGGGTTTTTTGAGATTGGGGGAGGGAAGGTATTTGGAAATGATAGTGGTACACATTTTAAAAAATCGATACAACATTCCTGTTTTTTAAAGAAAGATATGGACAAGAATTACATAGGATGAAAAGGCATAGAAGGGATGGGATTTTTGCTGGTGGATAGAGTACCCACACCAGTTAGATTGAGGATTCATCAAGGTATTAAAATAAGAAACTGAGGCTAAAACAAAAATATAGGTCATGATTTTTTACTTAATGTATCTAGTCATACATAACAAATTCTGTTTTTATTTTCATACATAATTCATACACAGAGATATTATATACTTCTGACTTGAATACTTCAAATAATCTGTGAATTTGTTGGTGTGGAGAGTCTTTTTACTTATGATCTCAATGCTTTTGCGACTTGTTAGATGAGGTTCATGAGCTAACATAGTCAGAAAAAGTCATACCCAGCAGTCAACCTAGATCTACAGGAGGAAGGGACAATAGAGGCCATCTAGATCAATTACCTCTGTGACTTGCCCAATGTTGCAGAAGAAACAAACATGAGAAGTAGGATTTGAACCCAGGATCTCTGATCCCAGAGATAGTATTCTTTCCACTGAACAATGAGCTTGTTGTTGTTGTTGATGATGATGTTAATGATGCTCACATTTTTATTGATGCCAGTTCTTTAATTTATAGGTTAAAGGTTGGGATGTTATGCATTTTCAAAGGCAACCATCTTTGCAGATTTGTATAGGGACAAGAGAATCCAGCTCTATTCTTGCTTCCTTCCAATAGAAGTGACCAATATAGCTTCAGTTTATGCTCTGCTGCATTCTGTAGACTTGTAATAAATCAGGACAGTTATTACTGAAAAGATCATTATTACTACACATGTCATATTAATCATTTGTTTTGTCTGTCTTTGCAGGAGAGCCATGGATTACTACGGAAAGTATGCAGCTGTAATTCTGGCCACCTTGTCTGTATTTCTGCATATGCTCCACTCCTTCCCAGATGGGGAGTTTATCATGCAGGGTGGGTGAGCTAACTTCAGTATTCAGCAATGGGGACAACACACTGCTAGACATACATCAATAACCTCATTAATTACATTTCCACCACCTTGCTTAATGTGGTCATCAATCTTTGCTCCCAGATAAATATCTAGGCACTTTGGGGTTGTGAACATAAAATGAAAATAGCTTCAGAAAATGTAAGGCACTAGAGATATTTTACATCTCCATTTATATGCCAGCAAGGACATTTTCATCTCAGATGGAGAAATCCACTATTATTCTTCATTTATTTCACAGTCTTACAAATAGAAAATTCTCCATGTTCAGTTGTCTTATTATCTTTTTTCGTCTCCCAAAAGAGTTAGGGAAATTGTAAAATTCTATCTTGAAAGGAATTTGAACATCAGTTATAGAGTGAGAAAAACTATTTTTGTTTCTATCCAACGTTTTTATGCAATAAATTTGCTTTGCTGTATTGTTTGAACAATCACATCTTACAGCTGGTTTACTTCCATCTGCTGTGAAATTGTAAACCATGATTGGACTCAATTTTTCTTCTAGATAAGTGGTAACAGTCTTATATCAGGTCTTCAATAGAGCTACTTTGTTTTTTTATTTGTTTGGACCTGAGATTTCATCCATGGGCAAACATCCCAGTGCATGCAAATTCCCTGCAACCATACAGATGGTTTTAATGAGTTTCTTTGTAACATTGGGGGTTAATTACTTGCCCTTGGTCACACAGCCACTGTGTGTCAGAGGACCGGAACCTAGGTCTTCTTGAGTCCATGCTCAACCTTCTACATTCTATCCTATGCTGCCTCTGATGCTGGACCTAATATCAAGCTCTTTCTCCAACCAAGCTTTCTTAACAACATATCCATCTTTCTTTTGATGCCTCCCCCTTTAGGAGAATAGAATATCAGACTCCAAAGAAAGAAAATTTTAGTTCTGGGTGAAGTTCTGTTTTTCATACCACCATGGTATTTTCAGCCCTCATATTTTGCTCTCCCTATGGGCATCCTATTATCATCAGATTGGGGAATCCATGTTTGTAGAGAAAGAAGCTGTCACAATTGAGACTTCAGCATGCACATCTGTTGGAATTGTTTTTCCCATGTGTGTCATTCTAATCAGTGTTAATAGGATGTTATGTACAAGCGTGAAGATGAGGCTATATCCTAAGGTGGACTGATTATTGTTCTCTCAATGGGAAAAAAAGAAGCTGTTAAAATCAGATGCATCAGAAAAAAAATTAGTAGCTTTTTTCTTCATTATATTCTGAAATGTTCCTATGTCATTGTGACAGGTTGTCCAGAATGCAAGCTGAAGGAAAACAAATACTTCTCCAAGCTAGGAGCTCCCATTTACCAATGCATGGGATGCTGTTTCTCAAGAGCATATCCTACTCCAGCAAGATCAAAGAAGACCATGTTGGTCCCAAAAAACATCACATCAGAGGCCACATGCTGTGTGGCCAAAGCATTTACAAAGGTGAGTCCCAAGTTCACAAAGATGAGCCCTTTTAAGTCAGCAGGATCCTATGGCATTTAAATGGAAACCAAATCCCAAACACTGTCCATACAATCAATCTCTGAATTTCTAGCTTGCTGGATGCCATGGTAGTGGCAGGTGTGTGTGTGTGTGTGTGTGTGTGTGTGTGTGTGTGTGTGTGTGTAAATGACACATCCTTGGCCACTTCTCCTGGGTGGGCCCCTAATAGACATGTAATTCCTATCGACTAGGAGACTATTGCATTTAGAGTAGAGAAAAGGAGACTAAGGACAGGTCTCACCCAGGAGTGCCTAAGGTGGCAGTAGCAATCAGCTGTGTAAGGCTGGATTGTGCAGCACTAGGCTTCCTGGGAAATGTTCAACATCAGAAAGAGATTGCTGAGGACAGAAAGTGTGTCCAGCAAATGTCCATAAAAATTGCTTTGTCTCCCATCACCCATCTATAATCACCTTTGTTTTTGTAGTTTGCTGTTATACAGAAATCTCCTTCCTGTGGGATTTTGTACATCAGGCATTACTAATAAGACCTATGCAACAGGGACCCTTTCCTTAGGGGGAAAGGAAGGGAATGAGCCTTTATTTATATAGTGTTTACTATGTGCCAAACACTGTGCTAAACACTGCTATAAATATTATCTCATTTGATCTTCACAACAACCCTGTGAGGTAGGTGCTAATTTTATCTCCATTTTACATTTGTAGAAACTACGGCAAAGAGACACTAAATGACACAGTATCACACAGCTAGAAAGTGTCTGAGGTCAGATTTGAACTTATGTTTTTCTGACTTCGGGCCCAGTGCTCTATTCACTGTGTTATTAGCTGCCTCTTAGGCTTAAAATGCTAGATTTACAGAACCACCTTTTTCATAGGGTCTAGATTGCAAAAGGCAGAAATTTAAGCACCTGTCTTAAGATGGGAGCAGTCATCAGAAAGAAATTTGGGCTGTCTACTATAAAGTGTTTACTTGTGGAATAGATTTCCTTTTGATTACTCCACTTACACCTCTTCATCTATATAGGTGGTTCAGGGACATGCCTAGAAGAATGGACCCTATCTGGTTTGTTGGAATCACTGTACTTATTTCCATATCCATCCCTTAGGGAGCCTATAGGCACTCTCTCTCTTTCATTCTCTCTCTCCCATATACATACACGTGTATATACATATATACACATAAACACATACATATGTATATACATATGCATGTACATGTACAATATACATGTATATACATATACATAAATATATACAGAGAGAGAGACAGAGAGAGAGAGGCAGGCAGTGGAGTAACTTCTTTATGTTCATACAATTCCTTAATACATGCTCAAAACCCCAATCCATATGTAGCAAAAATATCAGGAGAAAGATAGGAAGATATTTTGTGTGTGTGATTAGCAAACACCTGTTTAGTTCCTAGCTTCAAAGTTTTAAACCAATACACAACTCACTCTTTCTTTAGTAGAAACAACTTGACTCAGCAATGTTTATCACCTTGTATTTTTTTTCCTTCTTTTAAGGCCACGGTGATGGGCAATGCAAAAGTGGAGAACCATACAGAATGCCACTGCAGTACCTGTTATTATCACAAATCTTAGCTATTTTGCCAAGAGCTTTGTGGATGATTCTTGATCTCACTCAATGAAAAATCAAGTTGTTCAGCTTTTATAGTCCTGTTATGTGAAAAGCCTGGTTTTCTTTCTGGACTAGTTTAATGTACTGCAATATATGTGCCAGTTGTATTGCCTCTGTCCTTTTCCTCATAGATGAACAACATTTTAACACCTTTCATTTGAAGTGAAAAACAGAATTTAACATCATAACCAAAAGATGGTTCCATTGAAAATAAAGTGTGTATTAAATCATCATGAAATGATTGATTCATTCGTCTTTCTCAAAGATTTAAAAGCAATGGCTTTGCATAAGGTTGACTGACAATAGTCAACCAACCAAAACAAAACCAAAAAAAAACCCCTATATACCATTATATTTCTTTGAGAGGCAGCATAGTCCCTGATAGCCAGCTTCAGCACCAGGTAGATCTGGGTTCAAATCCTCTAGGTAATTCTCTAGGATGATAAGTTGCAGTGCAACCTGCATTGGTTGTTCCAATTCCTTAATTGGGAATTCCCTAAATCAATGAAATAAACCACAGTTCTAATCCCTATCCTGTTTGGTTATTTGATAATATATTTTCACTTGAAGCCTGATAGGGTAGTTACTATGAAAGAGAGAAATAATTTCCATGTACATGTCATAGAACCATTGGAATCAGAACTAGAAAGAATGTTGGAAAAATCTGTCCAGGAACAAAGACCCAGAAAGATAAATTGACTTACCCATAGCCACACAAGCAGCAAGTGGTAGGGCCAGCACTCTGAAGCCTCTGTTCTTTTTATTATACTATGCTACATCCCTGATGTGCCAATTCTAATAGATCCCAATAGATCTTTGCCTTTACTGATGTGAGTTTTCTCTTTAATGAAGACTGCAACCCATCCTTAACTACCACTGGGGGTCCACCCAACATCCTGTGGTGGGGGTAATGCAGTGTCTTTTTCAAAGTCTCTTTAAAGGACTTTTAAATTCATGAAGCAAGGGAGTACATTTTCCATTGCTGATGTCTTCCACTTGCTACATTTTCATCTTCCTGATAGCACATGTCTTATGCCTTCTACTTCCCTGTGAGACACCCATTTTCCTAATGTGTCCCACGTACCTAACTGAAAGGGAAAATACTTCACTAGTTGTTGGCAATCATGATATGGGTGGATGGTTTTCAGGAGAGGAGCATCCAGTTACACTCACCTTAAGGTGAATCTAGCCATAAAAGGCCAAAAGCAGCAGAGGAACCAGCAATATGGCTATTAAAATTATGTGTATCCTCTTTTGCTTTTGTTCCTCTGTGGACTGCCTTTCCTGTAGGGCCATACAAGTTGAGAAATACTTAACAGCCTTAAATACTTAGGCTATTTGGATTCCAATGAATTCTGTTATTGACTAATTGTTCTTCATATGCCTTAATAAATGAAGAGGGGAAGAGGCAAGGATCTCAAAGAATTATGAAGGTTGTTGAGGGTGGCAGTTGATAGCATCTTTATGCTCACATAATTCCCCAACTCATTCTCAAAAACTTTATGTTAGTCACTTTGCTAGTCAACAGACATTGTACATTTAGCAATCAATCAACACATTTATTAAGTACCTACTATGTGCCAGACACTGTTCTAGGTACTGAGGATATAAAATGAAAAATAAAGTCTTTGCCTTTAAGGAGTCCTCATTCTATGGGCAAAGCCATCATATGCACAAATAAGTATATTTTGAAAAATACAAGGCATTTTGTGAGAGCAGGTACTAGCAACTGGGATAGGGTGTGGGAATTCAGTAAAGCACCTCATGGTGCTTCAATTAAGCTTTTAAGAAAGAAGTGGACATGAGGGGAAGGCACTGAAGAGTTCAAAAGCACAGAGATGAGAGATGGAATGAAAATATTTCTATTATTTAAAAAATAAATAACTATTACTTTCTGGATAGTGGGGCCTAGAGACTCAGGAACTTTATAAACATGGAGGTTTGAAAATAAGACATCAAAGATAACACAAAGTTTTCTATTCCTAAAGAGTGCAAGAATAAATATATACATATATGTTATCATAATAAATAAATGAGCCTTTTCATTTCAATCAACCCCAGACTCTAAGAATTCATTTTTAAATCCAATAATCCAATCCAAGAAGTGCCCACTATGTGCCAGGCACTGTGCTAAGTGCTGGGAATACAATTCCTGAAAAGACAGTCCCTGATTTCAAGGAATTTATAATCAAATGGGGGGAGATAATGCACAAAGGAGGTGGGAAAGGCAGGGAAGGGAGACCAGGGAGCATTTTGTTTAGTGGAGTTGAAACCAGGCAGAGCAGCCAATGCAGAGTATAGTGATCTGAGAGTCCAGCTTCTGTCCTCTCTAAAGGAAGGCATTGGAAGGAGTTTGGTATTCTACCCTCTATCCCTCCATTTAGAGGGGAGGTGTTTGAAGTACTGTCAGTCAAGGCTTGCATTAGCAGTGTAGTGATGAGATTAGAGGTGATGAGTTGGGCAGCAAATACAGTGTGGAGTGACAATTCTAAGTGATAGAATTTAATTTCTTATCAGATTGATAAGCAGGCAAGATTTTCCAAGGATAATTTTGACCTGGAAGTATTAAAAAAAAATACTACCTGTGTTGGAACCCTTGGTGTGGATAGCCGTCCTCAACCTTGAAGCAGGAACATGGGGAACCACACCGGGATTCATAGTTCTTGATGGAAAAAAGAAGTGTAAGATCATAGAGTTTAGCGTAACAAGGAACTTCAGAGATCATTAATCCATCTTTCTTCTTTTATAGAAGAAAAATGGAGGCTTGGAGGATTTAGGTGACTTCTCCAAGGTTGTCTGATGCCTAATACAACATTCCTTTCACCACGTTGCCCTGTTCCGGGCTGCTTCCAGGACTCTTTTATCCCCCTCTCTTCCACTCCTCATTTCTGTACCCTATCTTCCTCCCATATCTTACTTAATTTCTCCTGCTACTTCTCCTTTCCCAAAGTCTAAGTGATCCTCACTTTCCTAGAAGACAAGTCCGTAAATTATTACAAGCATTTCCTCGTGTCCTGAGGCCTGGGTGAGGCTTAAACCAGTCCCTGGTCTGAAAGAAGGGATGGGTGCTATTGATTAAAAAAAACCCAAACATATAGCAAGGAGATCCTGGTAAGGCCTGTCAGGGCACGTGGAGGATGAGGGTTAGCTTTCCTACAGGTTACAGAGTGCCATTAAAGAAATTTTTCTTGGCTTTTTTCAGGAAGACGTGAGTTTAGATTCACTTTGTATCAGTCACTTACTAGTTGTGTGACTCTGGACAAGTCTCTTAAATGCTGTCTGCCTCAGTTTCCTCATCCACAAAATGGGGATAATAATAGCATTGACCTCCCAGGTTGCTGTGAGGGTCAAATGAGATAATATTTGTAAATTGCTTAGCCCATTGCCTGGCACATAATAGGCTTTCAATAATTGCTTCCTTTCTTCTTTCTTTCCTTCCTTCCAAAGTCCTAGCTTGTCAGAAGTGCTGAAGTAGGTAACAAGGATAATGGTTACTGTACCTTAATGTTGTACAGTATTTTACAGTTTTCAGAACACTTTTATATCTCTATATAATTCTGTTTCTTTTCGCAAGTGGAAAGAGCACTGAATTTAGATACAAAGGACCTGTGGTGGGTCCCAGACCTGCTGCTTGCTGACTGTATGATCTTGGTCTTAACCTCTCCCAGGCTCCTCATCTATAAAATTAGTCTTGACCTCTAAGTTCTAAACCCTTTGATCCTATTAGCCTGTGAGGTAGGCAGGAAAGGTATTAATAGGACTACAAACAGTCTCCATCCTACCAATAATTACATCTGTGTTTCAAAAGGTTGTTTGGAATTCAGGATACATTTTTTCCTATAGAAATCACGTATATGATAGATTCTTGGGTCAGCCCACAAAATCCTAACAGACTTACAATATGCCAGAATTAGACTATTGCACTCAGAATGGGAGAGTTAGTCAACAAATAAGGTGAGTTTTCTGTCTCTTTTTAAAACAGACATTATTTACCCATAATACATGACTACACATGCTTGTCATGATGTTCAAGTGTGCAGTTCTCATTGCTAACAATATGTTTATGACATTTTTGTTCATACTTATGAAACAAAATATTTTGATGATATACTTCATTCCACTCTTACTATTATGGTGCCAGGGGCCTACTGACTTCCCTCCCTCTCTCCCTCTCTCCTTTTCCTTCAGCAGACCTCATGGATTAGCTAGAAGGCTATCTTTCTTTCTTTCTTGGAGGCGATTGGGGTTAAATGACTTACCCAGGGTCACACAGGTAGTAAGTATCTGAGGCTGGATTTGAATTCAGGTCCTCCTGACTCCAGGGACAGTGCTACATCCAATGTGCCACCTAGCTGCCCCTGTTTCTTTCTATTTTATCTATTCTCCTCATTTTACAAATGAGGAAACTGAGGCCAAGAGAGGTGAAGTAATGTGCCCACCAAGTTCAGTAGTGAGAAAGAAAGACACTCAGGAGTTTAACTCAGGTTTTCTGGCTCAAAAACAACACACAACACATCTTAAGTGGTTTTTTTTTTTGTTTTGTTTTTTTTAAAAAAAGGTTGCTAGTATCCTATACAACATAGGGCTAAAGTATCAAAAAGATCAAGTATGAAGTTACAGGTGCCTTAGCAGTTAACCAGGACTAGATGTAGGACTTTTGTACCGGTGTACAGAACCATAGCTGCTAATTATGCTCCCAGATAAGATTATAAAATTGCACCCCTTTTCATTATATGAAGTCATGCTGGGGATAGTGGATTTTTTTTCTCGTACTAGGCATGCATAGAGAGCTACCAGTGAGGAATTTATTTTTGTCAGTGATAATCCATAACTTCTCTGCAATTTATAGTCTCAGAGAGTTACTTTAGGTCACTGAGAGTTTAATTGACTTGCCTACAGTGACAGAGCCAGTATATGGCAGAGGCAGGCCTTAAATCTAGGTCTTTCTGACTCTGAAGCCATCTGTCTGTCCACTAGAGCAGGTTATGTCTCAGAGTGGCAGATGTACATTTGACATATTTTCTACTCCTTTAAGCTTTGTGCTTCTGGGGCAAGTGCTTCCCTTGCCTCACCCTTGTTACAATTTTATAATGGGCCCTAGAAATAGTTATAGGGCCGTTAAAATGTACCATCTTCTATATAGGGGCAGTGGATGGCATAGTGGATAGAGCACCAGAGTCAGGAAGACCTGAGTTCAAATTCAGCCTCAGCCACTTACTAGCTATGTGACCCTGGGCAAGTCACTTAACCCTGTTTGCCTCAGTTTCCTCATCTGTAAAATGAGCTAGAAAAGGAAATGGCAAGCCACTTTAGTGTCTTTGTTAAGAAAATCCCAAATGGGGTCATGAAGAGTTGGACATGACTGAAAAATGACTGAAAAACAAAATCTTGGATGCAAGGTTTGAGCAAGTTAGGGCTTCAAGATGGGGTATCTTCAAATGGATAATTCCCTCCACTGAAATTGTGGTTTTGCAGTGAAACCTGGTCTTCCATACAAATATAGTGGAAACTAGGTTTTGATGTTGGCTGCTTTCTTCTCTTAATTGATTTAACACCTTTGTCCAAATCTGGCCCCTGAGTCAGGTTCACACAGAAGTGTGTAAATTTGTCAGATTGTCTTCCTGTTTTGATCTCCCAGGGTTTGTTTTTTCTGGAAATCTTTTCTTCCTTTGTTGAAGGGAGGAGAAGCCAAATCTCCTTGTTGGTGGGGAAAATAGTTGCTCATTAGAGTTATAGAGGCCTTGGTAGAATTCAGAGGGACATTCAGGCTGGAATTCGCTGTATTCCCTCACTTCATCAAGAAAAATAAAGACATCTTAGTTCGTTTCCCCACCTTTATCAATTAACCCTCCTTATTCTTAAAACCTAACTATCAAAACTTCAATGGGAAAATTAATTCAGAGCTGTAACTAGGTGGGGGAGATTGACTCTTTCTCCAGGTTGTAGACACTGAGGAATTTCCTTCCTTTCCAGTGCAGTTCTTTGGCTTGCTTTTTCAGGGTCATAACCCTCATAGATCAAAGCCCCCATTCCTCTACTTTCTCAACCATCATGACTTAGGATCCTTTTGTCATCCCACCATTCTCCTGGGCCTGCCTATCTCCTTCTCCACTTCCTCTCCATCTTGTATCTCGTCCAATGGAAGGTCACGCATCATCATGTGGGCTGGACTCTGTGATGCACAAACTCCTCCCTGACAGAACTATAATTAACCAGGACAAGACTAGCTCCTCTCCAAACTGCTTTTTCCCTGTTTGCCAGAATCACTAATTATGACCCTGATAGAATGGATGGTAATGTCTCTTCTCAATAAAGCTTCCTAAGCTGGTTACACCCCTTGCTTTCTCCATCATGACCTGCAATCCACTAGGAGAAGAGGCTCTTGCAGCTCTGAACCTGGAGTAGTGATACTATTATATTGGAGCTGATTTTAGAAGTAGGGGATGAGACCACCATGGGTTCAGGGTGAGCAGCTATGGGAAACTGGGGCCTCAGATATCGGCTTACCTGTTTCTCTTTCCATTGCTGGCACCTGCTTTTTTTTTTTGACAGATTGTGAATTCCCTCAGAGTAGGATGGATTCATGTGTTATATTTGGCTCCCCAGGGCCTAACCCAATGCCTGGCACATGAAAGTCCCTCAATAAATGCATGTTGATTGATCAATTGGCAGGAATTCCTCTCCTTTCTTGCTTTGCTATGGAAAGGTGTTTACATACAACTTTTTGAGCTTTTACTGCTAGTACCAAAGGGAAACAGATGGTGCTCTTGATTCCCCACTTCCTTTTTTTTTTCGTTTAGTTCAGGGATTCTTAACTTTTTTTGTGTGTGATAGACTCTTCTAGCTCTGGCAGACTGGTGAAGCCTATAGACTCCTCAAAATATTGTTTTTAACTGTATAAAATAAAATGCATGGGATTATAAGGGAAACGTATTGAAATAAAGATACATTTTTCCCCACCCAAGTTCATGAACTCCATGAAATCAGTGGACCCTAAAAATTAAGATTAAGAGCCCCCAATTTGGCTATATACCTCCAGAGAGAGAACTGATGAACTCTGAGTGTAGATTAAAGCATTTTTTTTTGTTTTCTTTATTTTTCTTGTTTCTCTCCTCCCTCCTTAATATGGCTAATGTGGAAATATGTTTTGTGCAATTTCATATGTATAATGGGTATTGTATTTCTTGCCTTCTCAATGGGTGGGGAGGGGTTTAAGAGAGGAAGAGAATTTGAAACTGAAAATAAAAATTAAAAAATTAACAAAAATATTATTGGGAAATATTTTACAAAATAAATAAAAATAAAATGGAACATAAAAAGAACCCCCAATTTAAACCTTTAGGAAAAGACTAAGCCTTGTACAGATGCTAATAATGATTCTTCATACACTAAAGACTGAAGCTTCTATTTTTCATTGGAAAAATTATACATGGACCTTACTGGGAGTTTTCCCACAGGAGTTAGGATTGCAGGGTGACAGGTCAAGTTTCTGGGAGTGAAAAGCAGGATGGACCACACAGGTTGAAGGTGAGGAAATTAATTGGGATTATATTTCCAAAACCCCACATGTCGTAAAAAAAAAAAAGAGTGGAGGAGAGCAAAAAGAGAAGTGGGGAATTGACCTCTCTCATTTCCTCCCCCTCCCCCTTGTTAGTACTGATCCAGCTCACTTTGTCACTCTAGCCTCTGTTCTGGATCAGTCAGAGGTGAGAAGATTTGAGCTGGAGAGAGAATGATATAGAAAGGGTGGCCATTCTTGGTTAAACCTGATAAAACCTGGTTTAAGGTAGGAAGAAGGGGTGGCTTGAAGGGAGGGCAAACCCAAATGGCAACAAGGAAAGGAGGTAAATACTTTGTCCAAGAGTAGTCAGTAGGTGGACCTTTGTATATATGTAAATTGGCTCCCTGCTAGTTCTCAGCAGCAAGCAAGCTAGGAGCACTAGGGGTCTTTTCTTATCGTTTACAATTTCTTTAGATGGAAAAAGAAAATGAAAGGGATGTCTCACACTGGCCAAACTAAAAAGAAAGTCAGATATCTAGGTTACAACAAGGGATCTAGGGCTAGAATGAAACTGAGAAACCATTTACTTTAAGAGTTCTTAATTTTTTTGTGTCATGGACCCTTATGGCAATGTGGTGAAGCCTATAGAGCCCTTCTTAGAATAATGTTTTAAAATGTATAAAATAAAATATGTATGATTTCAAAGGAAACCCATTACAATAAAATATAGTTATCAAAATATTTTTTAAAAACCAAATTCATAGACTTTAGAATCCTTGATCTAGGTGCCTGCATTCTGCCAATGAGGAAACCAAGACCCAGGGAAGAGATGAAGGTCACACTTGTAGAAAGAAGCAAGAGATTAAAACCTATGTCCTTGAACTGGGGATACACTGCTCTTCCCACTATATCAATCAACCAAGAAACATTCATTAAGTATCTACTGTGTGCCAGGCTCTCTGCTAGGGGCTGGAGATACAAAGAGAAAAGTGAAACAGCCCTTGGCCTTAGGGAGATTACATTCTATCAGGGGATACAACATGTACATACAGCATGTACAAAATATACATGATACATAGAATGTAAAGGCAAGGGGGAGTTGTGTGGGGAGATGGGATACTAGTGGCTGAGGGAATCAGGAAGGGTTTCATATAGGAGTGGTACAGTAACTGAACTTTAAAGGATGCTCAGGTTGTGAGCGGTGGAGGGGAGGAAGGAGTGCTTTCTAGGCACAAGAGTGTGGGGACAGCCTATGCAAAGGCATTATATTAACTTTCTCCATGCTGCTTGAGCATCACAGAGCAAACATCGCTTCAAACATAGTTTGGTTTCTTTTCTGCCACTTTCGGTGAAACTCTCAGCTTCTCCCAAAAATCTTTCCCCACAGGAAGGTAAAACCAAAATGACAGGTGTTACTCCTTGCTACTAGTAACCTAAAGGAATCCGTTAAGACCACAAACCTTCAGAGGGTATAGGAACCCAGGCTCACCCAAATGACAAAAGTTAAATCAGAATGACAAAACCATCTTATATTTGTATAGAACTTGAAAATTTGAAGAAGGCTTTAAAATATATTATCATAGATAATAATAGCTGACATGCACAACACTAAAAAGACTAAGAAGCTTTACACCCATCGCCTCATTTGATCCTTACAGCCAGACTGGAAAGCTCTTAGGTGGGGGCATGGTTAGCTGGCTTTCCCTATATCCTCTACTGAGAGTCTTGCTTCAATGCTTCCTCAAGAAGCATTACCTGGGTTCTCAAAAGGGAAGCCTAACTCCGGCAGGTCCCAACCAGATGAGAAGGCTTTGAGTATTTTCCAACAACGGACTGTGTACTAACTTGAGAACCAGCTGAACTACCTGGAGAAGGTCTTCCAATGGCATATTGGCCATCAGGTACTGAGTGATTTTGGTCACAGCAACTCACAGAATGACAGTCTGTTAAAAGTGCAAATGGGTTCTGATTCTGGGCATGTTATTTTAAGAAAGACATTGAATAAATTGAAGCCTGTCCAAAAAAAGGGCCTGGTAAGTGGTCTGGGTATTCTGTGATATGTGAAATGATTGAAAGAATTGGGGGTTTTTATCCAGAGAAAGAGACTATTTAGGGAGACATGACAGCTCTCTTCAAATATCTAAAGGGCTGTCATGCATAAACGGAGATTACACTTATTCTGGGTACTGCCAGAGGGCGAAACTAAGACCTGTGGGTGGAGGTTGTTGGGGAGGGGGGAGGCGTTGATTTTGGCTCAGCATAAAGAATTACGTATTAGTGATTAGAACTGTCTCACAATGGAATGTCAGAATAGAACATAAAAAGAACCCCCAATTTAGAACTTTAGGAAAAGACAAAGCCTTGCTCGTATTCTAATCATGAGCCTTAGTATACCAGAGACGGAAGTAAGCTGTTTTGTCATAGGAAAAATCATACATGGATCTTACTGGGAATCTTATTGCCTTGAGAAGCAGTTTCAGTAGAATTGAAGAAGCAGAAACCAAATTGCAAAGGGTCAAGGGCAGCAAGGCAGCACAGTTGATGGAATGCCAGACCCGGAGTCAGGAAAACTCATACTTCTGAGTTCAAATGTAGACTCGGATACTTATAGCTCTGTGACTAACCCTGTTTGCCTCACTTTCCTCATCTGTAAAATGAGCTGGAGAAGGAAATGGCAAACTACTTCAATATCTTTGCCAAGAAAACTCCAAATGTGGTCACAAAGAATCGTATGCATCTGAAAATGAACAACAATATGGAATAAGTGGGGGTTGAGGAAGTGGAGACAGAGAGTGGACTACTTTTCATTTCCACTTAAGATGCTGTATTCTTCTGCCTTGCCCCTTCTCTCCTGGGGTATCTTTGGTTAGGGTACTGTGGGCTTTAGGTCTGTTTAGCTAAGTTAGTGCTAGCTTGCCTGACATGACCCCTTTTCTGACTGTTTTTTTTTTTTTTTTGTATAGTCCTGGGCTGGACTGAAGGAGTTTACTCTTGTTTCTCTTTGTTTTTCTTAATCATTATTTGGTCAGGTTAGAATGTACTTCTTACATCATTCGTGGAGTGTATGGGGGAAATCTGGCTTCACTATAACCTTTCTTGTCACCATGTTAACCCAAAGTGATCCTCTCACTGTTCTTGAATACATATACTTTTAGACCGCATCTGTGATTTCACTCATATAGATTAAGGAACTCTTCACCAATGCATATCAGTAATTTCTCTGCAATTTAGTATTGCCTGGGGCACTGAAAGGTTAAGTGATTTGCCCAAGGTGATATATACATCCTATGCTCCAGCCAAATAGCACTTTGCTGTCTTCTAAACATAACCTAAGCCTTCCCCACTTTCAGATCTTTGCTCACATCTTTTCATATGTTTAGAATGCTCTCCCCTTCATTTCTTTTTTGAATTTGTCCTTCAGGGCCCTTAAATGCTACTTCTGCCATGAAGCCTTCCATTATCTTAAGGCAACTAGGTGGTACACTGAGCAGAACATTGGCTCTGGAGTCAGGAAGATGAGTTCAAATCCTGCCTCAGATACTTACTAGTTGTATGACCCTGAGGAAATCATTTAACCTTTGTCTGTCTCAGTTTCCTCATCTGCAAAACAGCACTCAACCTCCCAGAGTTGTTGTGAGGATAATATGAAATAATACTTGTAAGGTGCTTTGTAAATTATAAATTACTTTATAGAAGCTAGTTGGTACAGTAAATAGAGTGCTAGGTCTGAAATTAGGAAGACCTGAGTTCATATTTGATCTCAGATGCTAATTGTACAACTCTGGCCAAGTCACTTAATCTCTGTCTGCCTCAGTTTTCTCAACAGTAAAATGGGGATAATAATAGCATCTAGTTCTGAGGGTTGTTATGAGGATCAAATGAGGCAATATTTGTAAAGTGTTTAGCACAATGCATGGCACATAGTTGGTGCATAATAGTGCTTGTTTCCTTAATTCCTCTCTCTCTGTCCTCTTTCTCCTTCCTTCTTTCTCTTTCTCCATTTCCCTCCTTCCTTCCTCTTTTTCTTCCTTCTCTTTCATTTTTTCCTTCCCTCTCTGCTTCCTTCCCTCTCTCCCTCTTTCCTCCCTTCTCTCCTTCCCTCCCTCCTTCCATCCTTCATTTCTTCCCTTCTTCCTTTCTTTCCATCTTCCCTCCCTCTGTCTCTCTTTCCCTTCTTCTCTCCCTCCACCCTTCTGGTTGGCTTTGATTATATGTGGTGGATGAAATTTTCAGTTATTAGAATTTTGCTTACATTTTCCCATTTCCCTACAGAAATTAGGGACACTAAACACAATCGCTCAACAGCGTTGCTACTACTTCTCTCCACAAATGTGCATGTGTTGTTAACAGTTTCTTTCAAACATATTAAGCACAAATTTCACACTTTTTATAAACATCTGCTAACACCTTGGGCTAGTAGAATTGTTGAATCAGTTTTGTAAAAACTCTGCAGTTCTCTTTTGACCTGTAGCCTAAGTCATTAGGTAGTAATTTCAAGGCAATAGAGTAAAAAGTCTTGGGCAGCACCAACTGCTTCTTGGTACTATGTTTACTATAGATTCATAGAATCTAGGAGCATAATTTTTTTTCAGTGGTACCTGAACAGTTATACTACCTATGACCAGCCATACAGTCTCCATTTGAAGACCTCCAAGAATGAGGAAACTTTTACTCCCCAAAGGAGCCATTCCTCTTTTGGGTAATTCTAAATATTAGGGAATTTTTCCTTTCATATACTTCAAGTCTATGTCTTTGCAGTTCTTACCTCTTTCTCCAAGTAGGACCAAGAAGAAAAAGTCTAATCCTTCTATATGGCAGCTTTTCAAATATTTGAATAAAGCTTTTATGTACTCCTCATATTCTCCTCTTAAAGCTTACTATTTTAATTTCTGTCAGTCAGTCTTCTGGTGGGCATGGTTTCAAGGCCCCTCATCATCCTGATTGCTCTCTTGTGGACATGTTCCAGCTTGTCAATAACCTTCCTAAAATGTGGTGCACAGAAGTAAACATAACATTCCTGATGTGGTCTGACTTGAGAGAAATAAAGAGTAACCATCACCTCCCTAGTCTGAAACAATGTGATTCCTTTAATTTGTAGCCCAAGACTATATTGACTTTTTTGAATGTTGAGTCACACTGTTGTCTCATATTGAGTTTGCAATCTACTAAAACCTCAATTTTTTCCCACATGATTTTGTTTTCCAACTCAACTATAAGAGGTGGCATGGAATAGTAGAAAAAAATTGTCTCTGGAGTCTGAGGCTCTGGATTAAAATCCTTCCTTGGACTTCCACATAGTTCTTATATGACCTTTTAAAATCATTAACTCCTTGGTCTCAGTTTCCTCAACTGTAAAATGAAGGACTTTATGTCATCTGAAGCTCCTTCTAGATCTAGATGAAGTATATTAACTTATAGTTACTTTTAGTAGTCATATATATATTTATATATATATATATATATATTTTGGCTAGGCAATGTGGTTAAGTGACTTGCCCAAGGTCACGGAGCTAGTAAGTGTCTGAGGCCAGATCTGAACTCAGGTCCTCCTGACTCCAGGGCTGGTGCTCTATGCACTGCACCACCTTGCTGCCCCTATAGTTATATGTCTTGCATAACTCCTACTTATTTTGTATATATTTTTTATCATTCCCTTAGGGTAATTGTTGTGTCTTATTTAATTTTGTATCTTCTACAGCATCTAGAAGTATATTGAGCATAGTAAGCACTTAATTGTTATTAAAGGAATGCACAAATAAGTGAATGAATGAATAAATGGATGACAGATATGAATCTGAGGCCCAGAAAAGTTAGTGACTTGTCTAAGGTTCTATAGTGAATTAATTTCAGACATAGGATGAAAACTCTCAGCCCTGTATTCCTCCCAAATTTTCTTGGATAGAGTAAAGAACTTTATCTTTCACACAATGGTTCCATTTCCTCATAGAAACAGAATCAAGACATTTTCCTAGAAAGCTACATAGGATGAAGGGGGCAACTAGGTGGTGCAGAGGACAGAGCAACAGGCCTGGAGTCAGGAAAACTTGAGTTCAAATCTGGCCTCAGACACTTATTAGGGGTATATGGGGTGTTCAGGGTGGACTAGCATCTCTGGTATGAGGGCTTGCCAAGTCCTTTTCAGGGCTGCTCATCCACTTTTGGTGTCCATCTCTCACCCAGCTCTCACCTGGGGCTCCAAGAAGCTGTAGCATGTGCAGTGGACACACCCTGCTAAACTGTCTTAGCAATTGGGCTAAACCAGGTTGAGGATAACTTACAGGCCTCAAACCTGTCATTGAGGTAGAGGGATGTCTACCTTAAACATGTGAACACTTCCTCCAGGGGAATAGGTGGATGAGGAACAATTTGTTCCAATGGCCATGAAGGTGGCTTAAAGCTTGGTCAGGCATTGAAGATGCCAAGGTCATCCACTGCATCCTGGGCCATTGCCAGTTGTTCTGACTTTTGTCTTGCCACTGGACTTTGAGGACTCTGGAAGAGAGAGGGAGGCTGATGACTCTGTGCAGCTCTGCCTCACTTAAATCCAGTTCCCAGGGTAATATTATTGGTCCTCACTGAAATGAAGAAGGAACAACGACAGCTGTGTGATCCTGAGTAAGTCACTCAACCCTAGTCTTGGTTTCTCTTCTGTAAAATGGGGACACACTGGAGAAGGAAATGGCAAACCACTCCATTAACTTTGCAAAAAAAAAACCAAACCCATGGACAAGTGTCATGAAGAGTCAGACACAACTGAACCACTACCACCACAATAGTGGATGATGATCTGGCTATTGTATTGAGGTGAAATGAGTCTGCGATTAGAAATATTTATCCTGATGTTATGATTTTATTGTGTGGTAGCATGAGAGAACTTCAGCTTCATTGTGTAGCTTTTCTTAATTCATTTGACAGCCTCAAACACATTCAATTTTGGACTTAATTGGCACCCCCTCCTCCCATCCCCCAAGCCACAAAAGAAGCTTTAATTTCCATATTCTTCTCTACAAAATAGTGCAGTACATTGAACTGTAAATATTAAATGCTCTTTTTACAAAGGGCTGATACACTCTCAGAGTCTCCTTAGAGCAAAGAGGAAACTTAATTATTACATTGGACTTCAAAACAGGAGACATGAAAAGGGAGTAAATGTGAGTGTTCTTAACACATTCCTCTTCTGAGCTCCAGAAAAGCATATGTTCTGATGAATGTTGGCCTATTGAACCTGATTCCCAGGACTCACAAGTCACAAGGACCTGAAAGCAGAAGTGTAGGGAGGGAGTGGGAAGAGGAAAAACAGGAAGAAAAGGAGGGGTCAGGTTACTGAGGAAGCAGTCAAGATTCTATCTAAGCAGGAAGTGTAAACAATATCCTTCACATCAATGGAACTTCATATCAAAGACTGCCTCAAAAATACCTTGTTTTGTTTGTAAGATTTATAATATGTTTGGATAAAGCTGGAGATTTAAGTGGAAGGCATGGTTTAAAATCCCAGGTAAAAGTAAAAACCTTTCTGACATGAAAACAAACATGTCTCTCAAAGATTACTGTTTAAGAAAATATAGTTTAATTTGAGGTAACTTGAGTGCAACGGAAAAGGTTCTGGATTTAGAGTCAGAGGAAATGGGTTCAAATTCTGGCTTTTCCACTTACTGTGTGATCCTGGGCAAGTAACTTGTCCTCTCTAGATCTCTGTTTTCTCAACTGTGAAATGAGTGGCTAGACTGGATGAACTCCCATTTAGCTCTAACTCGATTATCCTATTAATTAGATTAACTTATCTATTATATTTCTGTTCATTTTTGTGGCTCACTGAGGGCAAAAAAATAAATTATCTGGTGGCCAGCCTTCTGGAAATGAGCCTTTCTTTAGCAAGGCTTCTCTATAGGCAGCATACAGAGTATGTCACCAGACTCAATAGCTTTCTATCTTAGTAGGTCCTGTCAGAACTTGTGCACCAGTGGTAGAGACTTTAGGAATCCAGAATAATTTCTCTGTCATTTAAAAGTGTTCATTTTTTTTAGTGCTCATTTTAATGTAGCACTTTCTTCAGATTGGAAATTTACGTTTAGATGTGTGAACAATGATTTAATGGTTCAGCATCTGGACAGTTCCCTAGCCCCAACTTATCATGGGGTGAGGTAGGACAATATTTCAGACTTCTTGTATTTGAAGAACACCAGGGAGGTATCTACATGGTTTCTGTACCGGGTAGAGGGTAGAGCAGTACCCTCTACTGCTTTAAAGAGAGAACACGCTAGGATTGTTAGGTGATTTTCTCTCTACATTTGGCTTCAGGATTGAGAGTCGGGGTGTGGCACTATATCTGGTGTCACGACCTAGGTTACTACTTATGTGACCATGGATGAGTCACTTTATTTCTCTGCTTAGGCAACTCTCTGAAGGCTTTGCTAGTTTTTCTATGCTATGATTTGTGTCAGAAAGAAATATGTTACAGAATAGGATGTGATAAGGGTGAAGGAAGACATTCAAAGTGCCTTTAGAAAATTTGAGATGGAAGGTATAAGTCTCAGTTGGGGGTGGAGTAGAGAAGGCTTCTGGGAGAAAGTGGGACCTGGGGGCAGCTAGGAGGCGCAGTGGATAGAGCACCAGCTCTGGAGTCAGGAGGACCTGAGTTCAAATCTGGCCTCAGATCCTTGACACTTACTAGTTGTGTGACCCTGGGCAAGTCACTTAACCCCTATTGCCTCACCCCCCCCCAAAAAAGAGAAGGTGGGACCTGATCTAATCTATAAAGAAGAAGAAAAATTTCAACTAGGGCAGATAAGGAGAGTATATGTTCCAAGTCTAGGGTAAAATTGCATGAATGTACAGGGGTAGGAGAGACTAGGAAAAGATCAGGAAACATCTAGTTGTCCAGTTCTGTATTGGCTCTAATATAGAATGTAGGAAGGAGATTAACCAATAACATTGGCATTCTAAATTAGAGTCAGACCATAGAGGGATCAGACTCAGAGAGATTTAGAAACTTACAGATCAGAATTAGGTCTAAGGATTTATAATTTAATCTTATCCTGTCTTCACTTCCAGCCTGTTTTTATGGATAGAACTTGGTTCTATCTATTATGGATATTGAACTTAGAATGAGGAAGACCCAAACTCTAATCCCACCTCAGACACTTGTTAGGTATATGACTTTGGGCAAATCACTCAACTTTTCTCCAACATAGCTTCTTCATATCAAAAGGAGATAATACTAGCATATATCTCACAAGGTTTTTGTGAGCCTCAAATGAGATGATAAATGTAAAGTTCTTTGCAAACCTCAATGCACTATATAAATATTAGCCGTTGTTGTTAGGTAAACTCTTTGAGGACAGATTTATTTTAAAAATCTTATTACGCAGAATATGAGTCTTAGCAATACAATGATTTAAAAATATGAATTGTGCCCACTTTAAATTCTGTGCAATTAACACTTTTTTTCAATAAATACTCTGTATTTATCCACATTAATAGTAATATAAATAGCAGTTCCTACCTTATTAAAACAGTACATTGAAATATTGTCTTTAGTTAGCAAGATGATACAGCATATTTTCAGCAATCCCCTTTGGGAATGTGGTTCAGGGCCTGAGCTTTAATTTAGAGCAATGCAACTGTATAGGAATAAATTATATTGAAATAAATGTAGTATATTACAGCATAAACATACTTCATTCTTTTAAAAAATTGATTCATTCCTCCAGCTATCCCTCATTGAGCAAATTATACCTGAAAAATCCCTGAAAAAGAAAGTCCTCAATGCATAACTTTATAGGTGGGCAAAACAAATTTCTGCATGTTTTATGTCTGAAAATGCATGTTCTTTTCTGCATTTTAAGTTCATCACCTCATCAAGAGCTGAGTAGTTTATTTCATCTTCATTCTTTTAAAAAATATTTATTTATTTTTTTGGCTAGGCGATGGGGTTAAGTGACTTGCCCAGGGTCACACAGCTAGTGTTATGTGTCTGAGGCCAGATTTGAACTCAGGACCTCCTGACTCCAGGGCCAGTGCTCTATCCACTTCACCACCTAGCTGCCCCTCATCTTTGTTCTTTTGGATTCATGGTTTGTCATTGCATTGATCAGAGTTCTAAAGTCTTTCCAAGTTGCTTTTCTCTGTAATGTTATCATTGTGTAAATTGTTCTTCTAATTCTGCTCTCTTTACTGTATATCAGATAATAAGAGGTCTTCCCAGTTTTCCTCTGAAAATATTCATTTCATTATTTCTTATAACACAATTATATTCCCTTACATATCCACACATTACAATTTGTTTATCTATTTATTAATAGGTGGGCACCCCGTTAGTGTACAATTTTTGGCTACCATAAAAAGAGCCTCTATTAACATTTTTGTATATATAGGTCCTTTTTGAAAGGGACTGTTTTGCTATAGGAAGTGCTGAACAAAAGGACTTCAGTGAATGTTTTACTTATTCACTTTGTCTACTCCATGCTTTAGAATCTGGGGACAAGCACAAAAGAGTTAAATCAGAAATTCAGCTCATGAACAAACTTAATGGCACCTTTGTTCTTTGTATGAGTTCATGACCACCTGTGCAGGGGAAAATTTCTCAGAAGTCTAGCCAAGGCTGTGAAGATCTGGCTCCTATCTCTATGAGAACAGGCCCAGAGTCAGCCATGGAGTAAGTCAGACTCTTTTCTCATTTTCTTTTCTTCATGCTTTGTCCTTTTAATCAATGACAGTGCTTACAAATCCCAAAGCATAGATCTGGAATTGAAGGTAACATGTAATTTCCTATTTTCCCACCTTGGTAAGTCCCATTCTGCCCCCCCCCCCCCCGCCACCATTAAGGGAATATCCCTAAAACATGGGCCTTTTCCTGTGCAAAAGGGAAAATCTGGGAAACCTTTTTTGGTGATGCTTTCATATCTCCACCCAGTCTGGGCACAGATTTGGAGAACCACAGCACTCCTCCAAGTCTCTGACCTCTTTGAGGACAGTCTATTACTGAACATCCTCTATTGGACATGCAAGTCTTGTGCATGGGTTTGTTTCCTTTTCCCTTTCCTAGAGTCAACACAGAATCACTTATATGAAGTTGCCTTTATCTCTACATGTAGGAATTTTAATAGATAGGGGAAATAGATCAATTCTCATTTTAAAATTCATAGAATTCACACAAATAGCTCTCATTCAAATTGCTATAATGAGTGGCTCCAATTTAGTAAATGGTATAACCAGAATTTGAACCCAAGTCTTGTGACTTCAAGCCTAGGGATTTTTAGTATATCATAGTTGCCTCATTAACATTATCTATTGTCCTAGTCAGTAAGTCAGAAAAGCACATAGCAACAGGATCTGAAGTATTGCTCATCTATAGGAAATTACTATCAGGAATATTTAATCTCCTGCTCTGCATTGTTAGAACTCCTTCCTTCTCTCTGCCAAACCTCAGTTGGGCAAGAATATTTCAAGATATGGGTACTGAGTTTTGCTTCCCTTTATTTTTTCAGTCAGAAGGCAGGCAGAGCATGAGAGGATGTAATCATCTTGGAAAAGGCCTGAGATGGCACCTTTGTCAATATAATTCTAGCCATGGATTGATGGGTCAAGGAGCTCAGCAGTGGATTTGTCCCACCAGGTTCCTAGCAGCAGAGATGCAAAAGTTTGAGATTGGAAAGACAGAGGTAGACAGTGAGTTGAGTTATTGCCTGCTCTAAATCTATGGTTCTATGATCTTTTTCTTTTTGGGGAGTACGGGCTTTGAGCTTGGTGTAGCTCATAAATAGAAATTAGTTTTCTAAACTTGGGTTAATCCTTGGCAGACTTTTCCTTCACATCTTAAAACTGCTAAATGATTGGCAGTCTTTGCTTAGAAGAGGCCTTGGGCCTGGGCCAGAGGGAATTGTCCTGGATACTTTGGGAGGCAGGAATAATTAGAATAGTTCAACAGAGAAGCCAATGACTTTTCTCAATACAGAACCTGAACTTACTTCTTCAGTTTTTCAGCTTATGTTTTCTGCAAGTAGCTAAGTGAATTTTAATAATGCTGGATATCAACAGAACACAGAAGGGACTAAGGAAAGAGGGGTATTATGTATGATTTGCTTGTGCTTTGTATGAAGTGGCTTGCACCTGGACATCTCCCCAACTGACTGTAGTTTATCTCCTACCCCCTACCAGGTGTAATTTCAGAATCTTTTTTTTTTAACCTGAGGCATGAGCCTAAGGGATCACTGCTAATGGCTTTCTGCCCAGGGAGCTTATGAACCAGACTTTTGTGGATTTCCATTGACTGAATTGAGAGTTGACCCTCATATCTTCCATGCTCTCCAAATTCCAGCATCAAATCTCTAAGTCACCCTAGGGCACAGGCTAACTGCATTAACTCCTGAAGTTTTTAACCTTGATGCCAAAATTTGCTTAACCTTAGAAGACCCTCTTACTATACTATAATTTTTCCTATTTGGTGGTGTTCTGAATACTTTATTTTCCAGTTACTAGAAGATGGCATTATAATTTTGGGAAACTTAAACTCCATCCCTGCCAATGACTTTGTTGTGGTTTTTGCTATAGGAATTCTTGTGCTATGTCTGGAATGCTAGATTTGGAATCAGGTTTGAATTCTCACCTCTGAAATGTGTTACCTGTATGGCAATAATTGAGCCACTTAACCTCTCAGAGACTGAGCTTTCTCACCTGTAAAATGGGGATAATAATACCTATAGTGTCTATTTTGAGAAGAAGTATGGTAATAATGGATAGAGAGATGGCCTTAGAGCTTGAAAACCTGGATCCAAATTCTGCCTCTAACACATACTGGCTGGTTATTGTAGGCAAGTTACTTAACATCTCAGTACTTTAGGCAACTCTAAGACTATAAGTTGCAGAGAAGGTGCTGACTTGTGTAATAGAGGGAATTTTTTCCTATGTTAGTGAAATCACAAATCCAGGTTTAACTTTATCCCCTGGTACTCACCTCACATAGTTGTTATGGAGACCCAGATGAGAACCATTATTAATTTCTTTTCCATGGCCCATCCAATTAAACTCAGTAAGCATTTCTTGAGGGCTTACCTTGTACCAGACATAATACTAGGCTCATCATTTTGTCAATAACTATTTTATCCATGAAGGAAAGCATATGGCCAATTTCATTTATCACAATATTAAATAGAAAATACCTGAAAGATGGTTTTTGGCAGAATAAAGATGGTAGAGTAAGAGTTAGCAACCTTTGGCTCAGCTCCCCCAGAACTTCTTCCACAATGACCTAGAAAATGTGCCAAACAACTATGAGTAGGAAAGCCAATAAAAAATCACAGTGAGTCATTTTTCCAGCCCAAGGCAGCTTAGGAAGATAAACTGATCTGCAGACCCTGGCAGGAGGGTTAGCCAGGAGCACAGTGAAAGTGGCACCAGGATGTGGTGACAGCAGCAGTAGCAGGGAGTAGCCCCCCCCACCCCACAACAGTAAGAAGACTGGACACCTGGCAGAAAGAGATCTGAGGGGACCCCTATACTAGAATTGGTAAAAGGAATGGGTACCATTTAGCAGCTCTGACACTCATTACCCAGTTCCAGGTCACAGTTCCAGGATGTAGGGGAGCAGTCATAGTCTCAAGGGAGCAGGGGCCTTATTTGGGTAAAGAGAAAAGTGTGGACTGATAAAGTAGCGAACAGATCTTTTCTTGGATCACCCCACTTTGGAAGTGCTAGAAACTTAACAGGCTCCCTAACTCAGCTGTGAAAGCAACAGGACATAAAAGACAAAAGTTCAAGTAAGTCATCCTCTCCCAGTGGTGAGTAGATCCCAAATCTAACACATTGTTAAATGGCAGCTATTGGGATAAGTCAAGGGAGTTGGAGCGATGGGACAATTCATATGTTTATACATCATCCTATTGTTCTTTATTTACGCCAAATATGGGCACCTAGACTTTGTCAAAATGGGTTGTCTCTTCCCAAAGATTATTCTGACATTCAATAAGTATTTTTGACCTTGAGTCTTTACAAACAGAACTAGAATAGGTAAGGTGATGATTTCTCCAATTCCTTGATTAATTAATTAATCCTTGATGCAAGGATTTTATAGACTGTAGATCACATTATATTTTGGGAGATGCTTTCCCTTTAACCAGGTACCAGTGATTAGTAAACAGTCTGAGGCCTGCTTTGACTGTTTTTAGCCTGGGAAGAGAAAGAACTGATAATTCTGTATCTTCATTTAATAAAGTTTTTTTTTTAAAGCAAACCCAGAAAACAAACCCACAAATCTACCTGGCTTAGTGGTCAAGACAGTATGGCAAATTCAAGGGAGTTGACATCACCTAAAAACCTTCTTAAGGAGCAAACCAACATAATGCTTTTGACAGAGAATGAGGAGAGGACATAGCTATAATGCCTGTAACATGAAAGGGGTCCGTCTCTGATGGAGAAATATGAGAAAAAAAAGCATTGTTTTGTTTACTCCTACTACTCCCTTGGATGATTACTTCTCTGATCCTATTCTGACTTCCCTGAATTTGGAAGGCACTTTTAGAAATTCCTCCCTCCTCCTTCTCTCTCTCTGTCTCTTTCTTTCTGTTTCTGTCTCTGTGTCTGTCCATCTGTCTGTCTGCCTCTCTCTCTCTCTCCCTCTCTCCTTCTCTCCCTCCCTTTCACATTAATTAAATGCCTATGTGGCACAGTTGGTAGTCAGCCAGTCTTAGAGTCAGGAAGACCTGAATTCGAATCTTTCCTCTGACATGTACTGGACAACTCAGCCTCTCAATGCCCCAGGCAACTCTAAGATCATAAACTGTGGAGCAGATGTTGATTTGCATAGCTAGAGAGATTTTCGTCATCAGGTGTTACCTATGGTCACAGAATGCTTCAGTTTCTGAAGAATTTAATTTGAGGATTTTGCCAAGGACAATGGAGATGTTCAAAGTAGGTGTGAACATGCTCTAACATATAAGAAATAAAAAACTTATTTGGCAGAAGAGGTTGTAAAGTATTTCATCAAATACATATGCTATTAAAACAGAAGATGTGCTGGTCATATTATTAAAATGAAGGGTAACAAATGGATAGCCCATGTGCTCCATTGATTTCCTATTGACATTCAGATTACTTGAGGAAGCCCCTCATGTCTAGTTTAGACCTCTCCCCCACCCCTGTACTTACAAAATGACAAGGGCAAAATTTGCACAGGATAGGCCAGCATGTGGGGTTGGGTTGTAATCAGCATATTGGAGGGAATAGCAACACTGATGAGATCACAGATCCATTGGAGTATTAAAATAATTACTGACAGAAGTTAAGCTCATCTCCAATAGAGGATAAGGATTTGAATTTGAAACACCTATTTTTCATATCCATCTATTTGTTTATTGATTGCTTGTTCACTAAACCCCCTTATCCCCCTTTATCTGAAAAATTCCCATTTGTTTCAGCTCAAATGTCACCTCCTCCATGAAGCTTTCCATGATTCCTTGGCCAATAAGAGCTTCTTCAGACATTTATTTAACACTTTTCTAATGGACTTATCATGAAATGATGTATATTATAGTTATGACTGGATCCCTTTAGGGAAAAAAAAACAGTCAAAAACTAATCTCCGCTAATAACAAAATTCTGTATGACAAAAGATACCAGTAGAAGATGTGGGACTCAGTTTTTGAGATATTGTTCTCTAAGACGTGGCTTTTGCAAGAGTCATTATGTCAGTGAAAGCATTTGAACCTAGGTTCAAACCCTGGCTATTTATTACTTGTGTAATCTTGGGCAAGTCACTTAAGTTCTCTGGAACTGAATTTTCTCATCTATAAAATAAGGAGGTGGTACTATTTGATCATTAAATTTCCTACCATCTCTAAACCCTGTGATCACATGAAAATTACATTTGTGACTGAAAATGTCAGAAAACAGAGCTGCATATGGAGTTTAGAGATGGTGAATAAGCTTAGGACTTGTCAATATGACTGAGTATAAAGGTATAGAAAAATGCATGTCAGCAGACTGGTGTGTCAAATAATGGTAATTATACCCCTAGAGGATCTGTGGGTTGTGGATGTAAGCTAGATGGGAGACCTGCATTGGTTACAATCATAATGGAAATTGTTTCATAATAGATCCATTCCAGCAGTTACTGGGACTGGGAAGGACAGACCCATAAATGGAGCAAAGGCAAATCTTGCTTAATTTCATAATCACAAATGGCAGACAGAAGAGGGGAGGGAGAGAGAAACAGACAGAGGGGGGGGGAGAGAGAGAGAGAGAGAGAGAGAGGGAGAGGGAGA